>NC_073338.2:48660000-49032500 GCF_027580225.2 Misgurnus anguillicaudatus | reverse complement strand
AGTCATGTGTCGAAGTTAAACATTCTGCCATTGTTATCACATTTGATTGTATATCTTGTAAATATGCTTGTGATGACATGCCTGTAAAGTCATTTTTTAAACAGATTTTTTTTAACTCTTACTACAGTTTGCGTTGTGGGATACTCCCTGGCTGCACTGTTAACCCAGATATTGTCTTTACTTAAACAATCAAGTAAACATCACTTAATATTTTCTGTTTTGAAGCCAAAGCTTAAAAAGTTTAGTTGATTCAACTTTTAAGCTTACAAAATCCATTAAACTAAAACATTCAAGTAAAATGAACTTAAAATTATTAGTTCATGTTGTGAGGAATACCCATAATCCTTTGCACCTGAATATTTTGATTATTTTCTGCTTTTTCACAGAATAAAAACTGATAAGAACTTAAACTACTCAAATATTCGTTAATAAAATGTCATATAGATTCAAGCTCTTATATTATTGATGTTGTTTTGTTGTAAATTATAATTTTGTGAAGTCACCGTTCAGGTGATCAGTGTTTCCGTACATGAACCCTGTTCAGAACATTTCATTGTGTTTCTCTCCACAGTACTAACAATATGGGCCCTATTTTAACGATCTAAGCGCATTGTCTAAAGCGCACAGTGCAACGTCTACACTGAAAAAAATGATTCATTGAATTTAATCAATTTTTTTAAGGTAAGTGGTTGCAATCAATTTATTTAAGCTACATTTAAACAAAAAAGATTAGTAAAGTAAAGTAAAATATAAAACTTTTGTTTAAATGTAGCTTAAATAAATTGATTGCAACCACTTACCTTAAAAAAATGTATTAAATTCAATGAATCATTTTTTTCAGTGTAAATGGGCGTGTCCGAATCCACTTTTGCTAATTTAACGACGGGAAAAATGGTTTGTGCGCCGAGCGCATGGTCGAAAAGGGTTGGTCCTCTTGTAATGGGAGTATTTTGGGCGATACGTGCAGTAAACCAATGAGAGTCACAGCTCTCATCCCCTTTAAAAGCAAGTTGCGCTGGCGCTATGTCTAATCCCTATTTACATGACGGACTTTATAAACTGAAAAACTAGCGGAGGAAGACGATCCCCAGTTTAAGATTAATGTTAAATAATTGTGTTGTTTTTCACTTGTATTGAAATTGTTATTTTTTATTAAAACCTTTAAAAACCGTTTTCTTTTAGTCATGGAAGTAAAAAAGCAGGCTTGTGATTGCTTTAAATGTATGGCTATCCAATATCATCAAAAAATTATTTACAAGTATGTAAGATTAGGTTTGTACTCTAAAAATACTTTATTTGTAACAAACAGGAGATAAAGAATTTACAAACGGCTCTCCTCACGTTTCAGCACTTTGGACAGCGTTTTTTTAGCAAAGAGTTTTTTTAAGCATTACTTAAAAATGTTTCTAATATCCGCAGGTACAGAGTCAATACAATAAATCTGTGAGGTAGCATTAAAAAAAACATTTAAAAACAGATGCATTTGTTTAAAGCAAAGCATTTATTTTCTTACCAGGCTGCAGGTGAAGCAGCTCTTTGCGCCTTCTAACGTCTCATAATTGGTCCTAATTTATGTCCAAGAGACTCAATAATAATCTTTTACATTCAATCCTTAAATCTTTCATATTTAAAAGCATTTTTGTGCTGCTGAGCATTCATGTACTTTGTGATAAGCAAACCCGCGTTGTCCTCCCGTTTATAGGCGCATATTACTAATGCGCTCTTTAAATAACATAAAACACATTGCGCCATTGACTTTAGACTTTAGGGCAGGTTTTAGTTGGTCAATGGCGTAGTCTATTTTAGTTGCCTCAAAATAGCAATGGGCCAACAATGCGCCTGAACACACCTCATTTTCAGACCAGAACACCCATGGGCGCAAAAGGGGGCGCAAATGCATTTGCTATTTAAACAACGCGACGCTAAACGTGAAAATTAGGGTGGAAACTAGCGAAAGACACTTGCGTCGCGCATTGCGCTGCATTGCGCTGCATTGCGCCGGGTGTAAGATAGAGCCCTAAATGTCAAAAACACAGTGTTGTGTGTGTTTCTGTAGAGAATCACATTTATTCAATGATTGACTTAAAGTCAGTCGTTAATTTTGTGTTATAATACCATTTATAACATTAAAAGTAATATAAAGTGATAAAAACTCACAAATTTCTAGTAATGTCAACTAATACGGGTTTAAGAGTGCAGGAATACTGGAAGAAATTAAAACATTAAGTCTATTCAACTTAAAATTGTTGTTAGAACAACTTATATGTTTAAGTAAACTTCACTTAAAGTTTTTAAGTAATCATTACTTAATTTTTTTAGGGTGACGAGTTACCTTCATTTTTTTAAGTAAACTCAACTTATCCAGGCTTACAGTGTGTGCTGTATTTAGGAGTTCATTAATTGGTGTTCAAAAGCAGGTTTTAACACCACATCTAGAGTTAAATGTTGAGAAAGTGCACCATGACAAGGTCCTGGTTCAGCAGCACAAAGCAGTGTTGCCAACTGGCGAATTTGTCACTAGATTTAGCGACTTTCAAGACGTTGGCAACTTTCTCCCCAAAAAGCAACTAGCGACAAATGTAGCGACTTTTCCTGGTATTGTTGGAGAATTTTAGAGACTCAATGTCAATGTAAAACCCATTGAATCAATATCATGTTTGCACCATCCTTTAAAGGAACAGTATGTAGGATTGTGGCCAAAACTGGTATTGCAGTCACACAACTGGTGGTCAATACACAAAATGACAACATAAACATCAGTTGAGGGCTGCAACTCCACTTAAATCGCTTTGGAAAAGGAGACGGGCCGACTACCAAAACACACTTATAGCCAATCAGCAGTAAGGAGCGTGTCTACTAACCGGGTTGCGTATGTGTGGGGCGGGTTTATCAACAGAAGGTCCAGATTCTATTGGGGTAGGGGCGTGTTTGTTTAGGTGATTTCAAATATCAACATTGGCTTTCAAACATCGTGGACTCCGCCTTTAAATTACATTATCCTGGCCAAACCACTGTTGTGTGTGAGTGGTATAAGTATTTGAAATGAACATGATTTCTTAATGTCTGGTGACATATCAGGGCCATTTTATGATTAATTGATATAAATTTCTTACATGCTGTTCCTTTAATATTGAACAAATATTGAAATTTCATCAAACCACCATTATGGTGATCCGTGTGAGCTTTAGTTAAGCCCTTGACGCTTGACTTTCACTCAGTTAAAGCTGTCCTTTTTTTTTCAGTGTTTGTAATATAACATTCATATGTTTATATTGACTGAGTAAGATCATGTCAAAGATTGAAATCAATGTGAAATTTGATTTTCCTAATCTCAAAATAATATGATGGGACTTTAACCTGGATTTCACAGACTGGGTCACAAATGTACACCGTTGTAAAAGTAGCATCTGTTTAGTAAATTAATCTGGATTCATCATTCACCAATGAGGACCTAGTATGCATTAGCAGCACAGGTGGAACATGTATTTGATGTTTGCCACAGGTCTATGAAATCTGTGATAAACACTTTGATTTCTCCTGTCCAATAGGAATGTGTAACCCCAAAAATTACAACGACAGTCCTGCCACCTCCAAAAGCACTGTAGAAGAGCTGTACCGACCAATCCCGTCACTCTTCAGAGCCCTGACCGAAGGCGACGCCCCCATTAACATGATGGTCGTGTCATTCCCTGTCGCCGATGAACTGTCTCACCACGAGAACCTCGTGTCTTTCCTGGAGACGCTCGACAGCCAGAGCCTCAACGTTTCTCTGCCGAGTAGCAGTGTCCATGAAGGTAACAATTCTTATTTACTATAGTAAATATACTGTCATGAAGACATTAAAAGGAAATATGTCTCAGAATTCTGAACATTATATTCATAAACTGTGTACCTGAATAGAGCTCAGATACAAAAAGCCGCCAAATGCCACCTGAGTCAAAAAATAAGATAATTATATTTTCGAACGTGCAAGACGTCTGTTTCAATAGCCGGACGATATAAAACAGTGTATTGGGAGCACGTATAACACATGATTTAAACAATTATAGTAAATATTTGCTACATCTGCCGTGTAGGACCCGGTGTGAGGATGTCACAACTGTCCCTATATGGTGTGAGGTTTTTTTAAATAGCAATTTTTAATGGACTTGTTTGAGTTTTTATGGTGACATATCAAGCTTCATGTGCTTCAACAGTCAGCAGCATCTTTCTCATTCAACACATTTTAAGCTATTTGAACAAACCATAATAAACATTTAAACTATTACATTTATTCAGTATTGTTTTTGTTTTATGAAAATGTTATTACATCGCTTCTTACGCACGAGATAGAGACATTAACTTATGAAATAATTTGCTTATTTTAAACGATTTGTTTTTTCATTTAAAACATAACAAAAGTGTGCGCAAACACCATCCCAGTCACATGTAATTATATACCTATAGTCACATAATTTTTTGATTCTTTTTCGTGATATTGTCACAAATTTCCGTGTTTTTTTGTGATCGTATCACGAATTTCTGTTTATGTGTCATTGTCACGTATTCCGTTTTTTCCTATTTTCTTACCATTTTCGCTTCGGGTTAGATTTACATAAAATGACATCCTTACCCAAACCCAACTCCAACCCTAACGCCAGGCGACAATGTTTTAAAATTTTAGAAAATATAAAAAAAGAAATCAGAAAAAATAGTATCAACCAATACTTAGTGACATCCTAATGCAAACACCAAATCTAACCCTAAACCGAAGCGAGGGTGGTTTGAAAATAGGAAAAAGCAGTTGAGTAACCAATATGTGACAATGACACATAAACAGTAATTCGTGACGGTATTTTGAAAAAGAATGGAAGAAATACGTGACTATAGGTACATAATTTTGTGATACTGGGTAGCAAACACATAAATAACAGTTATAAACATTAACTAATAAGCAGTTTATGTCATATACAGTGCATGGAAGAAGAATTGAATAAATACCATGTGTACATCACAGTCCAAGACTTTTTAATCCGGTTAAAGGAGGTTTACCTAATTTATTTTTAGGATATTTACAGAATTGTGAGTTTTTTACCTTTTCCCTTTAACAGCGAAGAGTGATTTTTGAATGTACTTAGAGGGTTTTGCAGTAAAAAAAGTCAAATTTCTTAAATACCAATGAAATTACTAAAATAACATAATAAGTAATTTCAGTTACTGCCAAATTTTTTAGTGCCATTAAAGTCAAAATACTGAACCTAAACATACTCTGTAAAAACTAAAAAGTAAAGGTTGGATCAACTTAAAAAATTACTTAAATTGGTAGCTCCTAAAAATGTTAATTTTGCAGGGATGCAGTGAAATTTAATAGTTTTTTCAACCTAAATTTTCTCACCTTTGGATGAAAAGTTTAAGTTAAAAATGTTTAAATATTTTAGGTGTTAATAATTGTAATTTAAAAAAAATTCTTATGTGAGAAAATTTAGGTTAGTTCATTATTAGTTCATTGTGCATCAACTAATGTTAACAGTTGTTAAAAATCATTAGTAAATGCTGAAATTAACAGAAATTAATCAGTCTTTCTTCCTCTCTCTCTCATTCCTCAAGACGCCATGTGTACGGTGGTCTACTTTGATGACTGCTTGTCCATTCGACAGTGTAAGCAATACTGTGAGTCAATAGGTGGATCAAAGTATCGCTGGTTTCATAACGCCTGCTGTGAGTGCATAGGACCCGAATGTTTGGACTACGGCAGCAAAACGGTCAAATGTATGAACTGCCTGATCTGAGATCACTGCCCTCCCTCCACCATCACTGCACTGAGGAGCTTACGCTATCACTTGTGTTATTTGTATAAAACACTTTTTCTGTTGTGCTTTTTATGAGAAAATGTTTTTTAATAAATTAAATCAATATTGCTTGTTAATTATTACACAATCACACAGGAGTTGCTTTTCATCCGGTGCACAATCCATAGCTTTTGTATATAGTCTTCATTTCATACATTGTTTTCTATTATAAAGCAAAGCACATTTTTTTCTTTTAAATGTTTTTTTTTTATAAATTAATTGTTAAGTAATTGATGTGCAAGGTTTTAGTTTGTGTCCTTACCTTTGGAGTCAGCACAAGAATTATGATGAAAGATGTTTAAATGGCATGAAAAGTACACAATGGTTATATCTGCCCTATTTAGTGTCAATCCCACAAACTACTTCAGAGGTTTTTCTATGTAAATACAAACTATGAGTGATTTCACCGCATTCCAAAGGTTTTTATTCACAGATGGTCTGTTGATTAAAATACCATATAGGGACTGTACTGTGTTTCCACAGCTGGTTTGGAGGCAATGAAGAAAATGAAATGGTTAAATTGTTCACTGCAGCTCTGCCAAAGTCTGAATTTAACTTGGCATAAATTTATCATGACAACTAGAAAGAGTTACCATCAATCAGACCTCATTCACAGTCCATCTGACAGGTGTTTGTTTGGCTTTTTGTGTGTCTGTTGTGACGCATGGATTTTCTTCGACTTTCACCATACTTCTGTAATATTTGAAAGAAATATGTAGAGAAGTTTAAACATCTCTTATATTTTTGTATAAGCACCTTAATAATGAAATAAAATAAAATTTAACAACAAAAAGACATAAAATGAAGAGGCAGATTTTGCTTGTGTTTAACAGAATCCATTGCTACAATTGAAACAAAACTTTTACAGTAATTGTATACTTTTGTATCTCATGATGCTTAAACTATCAGTAACCTAGTGGTTTTAGTTGTTTTAAGTACAACAGTGCCCTCTGCTGGAGGAAGCACATACTTAAAATATATATATTTTAAATCTGTTTATCTGTACATTAAATTAGTACATTACATTGCTTGCAGGCGTCTCGTTATGAAAACATTACGTAATTGTCTAAGTTGTTAAATGTTTAACCTTATTAAGCTGCTTTTATGAGATGCAGAAATATCACTTACAGTTTGCATCCTATCTTTCTTATATGGAGGTCAATGGCTACAATCAGATGTGTGCTTACCATCATTTATCAAAATCTTTTAAATATGTATCTTCTTTTGTGAACATAAAAAAATCATACAGGTTTAGAAAAACACTAGGATGAGAAAATGATGACAGAATTTTTATTTTTGGGTGAACTATCCCTTTAAATTTTGTTTCAATTGTTTAAATGCACTCCTTCTCCACTAGGTGCCCCACTCGTGCTAAAGTACGGTAGTTGTATCTTAAAGGGGCCATGGCACAAGACTTTTTTAAGATGTCAAATAAATCTTTGGTCTCCCCATAGCACATATGTGAAGTTTTAGCCCCAATTACCATATAAATAATTTATTATAGTATGTTAAAATTGCCACTTTGTAGGTGTGTGCAAAAATGTGCCGTTTTGTGCGTGTCCTTTAAAATGCAAATGAGCGGTTTGTTCCACCTGAAACTCAGTTGTGCTGTGAATTATTTTCTCTCTCTCGTTTTCTCTGCATAAAATGGCAGTAATGTGATTGGATAGTGCAGATTAAATATTCCCAGCTAAGGAAATTTGACATATTTTGTCCTCTTTTAAAAATATAATTTAAATGTATGAAAAATTGTTTAAATGTTGTGTAGTTAAAAATATGTATACATTTTTAACAAGAAACACGACAAAAATTATGTTTCAAATATAAATACTTTGATTCGTCAGTTAATTCCTCCATTTTACCAAACGCGTTCGATGACAGCGTAACATTAATGTACCGTCCGGGCTGCCGTACTTCGCCTCGTTCTCGCTTTCAGTCGGTCCCGCAGTGAAGATGGCGGAAGCTCCCCTGCGGCCCGGCGGCTTCTTCTGTCACCAGTGTTCGGCAGAGATCAGCCCGCGACTCCCGGTAAGACATCACTAACTTAACGGGCCTCGTTTGAGTTCTGTACTTTTGTATACAAGCATTTAACAGGCCTAACAGGGTCGTTTATGACGCGTTTTTCTGCGCTAACAGTGCTAAAGGCTAACAGGCTGCTGGTTGCCAATAGCAACAACTGGGCTTAAAACGAGGATTTAATAAAGTTGTATTGAATTTAAGGTGTGCGAGTTAATTCAGATAGACTCTGACAGGTCTGATCTTGGATTAAAGTGCTCTTCGAAGCCTGTGTGATGGTTTAATCTTGCTCTGTGTAGAAGGATAAACACAAGGCTAGGATGGTTATTAGACCATCTGCTTAGTTTTACTGACAAGTATTGGGTTTTTGGGAGGACGTTGTTTGTTGTTATGAGCTTGTCAGGTATGGTTTAGTTGTCTTATATGTGATTCTCGTGGTTTACAGTGGGCTGGTTATGAGTTTAGCTCGTTTTTGTTTATTATTTAATGTCTATTATTTGTGTGGTTATGTATTAAGTCTGCCATGCCTTAGTGTTTTATATTGTGTGTGTGTGTGTTTATAATTCATGTATTTTAATTTACTGTAAAGAAAATTTGAGGTGTGTGTGTTTATAATTCATGTATTTTAATTTACTGTAAGAGATCATCTACCATAGTTGGTTTTAGTCCTTGTTACATTGTAAAATTTGTAAATCTTAATTATGAACGTTAAGAGTGTTGGTTATGTTGATTAGGTAATCAGATGTGCTGGTTGTTATGGGATCAGCTGGTTGGTTTTGCTAAAGGATTACATTTATTTAGAGCTGTGCTTCCCAATCCTGGTCCTCGAGGACCCCTTCCCAAAAAGTTTTAGATGTCTCCTTATTTAACACACCTGATTTAACTCATCAGCTTGTTAGGGAGACATGTTTACCATTTTGGAAGGAGGCTGATGAGTTAAATCAGGTGTTTTAAATAAGGAGACATCTAAAACTTTTTGGGAAGGGGTCCTCAAGGACCAGGATTGGGAAGCACTGATTTAGAGACATGGTTATGTCTTGTTTATTAGCTGATCAGTTGTTAGCCTTTGTATTATGCCTAATTTTGGTGTCTCATCTATGTAGTTGGCTACGTAGTATTTGCCTGACTATAAAATAAGTCAATAAATTAATCAATCAATCACTGACTTCCATTGTATTTTTTCCTATAGTCAATGGGTGCCGTCAACTGTATGTTACCAATATTTATCAAAACATCTTCTTTGTGTTTAATAGAGTAAACAGGTTTACATCAAAATGAGAGTGAGTAAATGATGACATTTTTGGGTGAACTTTCACTTTGAAGGGCATGTAAGGGTCATTCATAGTAGTTGACAAAGCACACAGTGTATGTCAGTGGAGGTCAAACTGTTATTACAACCTCACTTACAGTAAATTTAATTAGAGGTCGACTGATAGTACATTTTACAGATAGCCGGGTTTCCGGCAGCACTTTTTAGTTCGGGCGGCTCGCCTAAGGAAACCCTACCGCCTTAACTAGGTCGTTCAAGAAAAAGAAAAAATTGCCCTTGCTCACATTATTGATGCGCATTATTAAGATACTACAGTAGTTACACTCCTCATGTAATTAATAGTGGGAAATAATCCGTTTTAAATTTTTTTGCGCTATCTGTCATCGTTCACCAGACGTTCTACAACAACTGCTTCAGTTTGTATTTATTAACCCTTAGTTTCACTTCATCACACAACTATTCTCGTTAGAGGTAAAAACATTTAATTCATTAATAATCTAGTTTGTGTTCCTTTTCTGTCAATGTTTCTTCAAAATTAAGTTTTATTTGAGTGTTTAAATAAAAATATTTTAATTTTCAGTATAACGCGATTGCCACGCCCCCAGTACCGCCCCCCGCCCAACCCTACCACCTTAACTAACTAATTTTCTGCGGGAAACCCTGGATAGCGATAACTAGGTTGGTCCGTATTTGCCAATAACGATTAATCGACCGATACTAGGGATGCGGCGATAAATACATATACACTAATAATACCTGGCCGATAACTATTCTGAATCGCACAACCGATATTATGCACAGCTATTTCATGTACTACAGCTTTTTAAATCCTTATCGATCTGAAATCACTGCTAGTTTGAGTCGTTTATAACGCAATTTGAAAAAGTACACTCGTCAAACATAATCATTACACATATTCTTTATTTTCATGAAAATACCTGAAAAGATTTAAAGAACAGTGATAGAAATATATGCTTACGCCATTTCAGGGGGATATATCTGTTAATAGTTCTTCTTCTGCGGCCCATATTGAGTTTCTGCACGAGAGCGCCCTCTGGCTTTTGGATGTAGCGGCATTACACCCTTATTCATTAAGAAGCATAGCAAGCATCATCGGCCAGATTTACTGGTCCTTCTCTAACCGATTCTCGAACAGTAACAAAATTTATAACAAAAGTAATAAAACAAAAGTACTGAACCATGAAAATGTGCTAAATGGAAAAATGTATAATTAAAATATATTAATAATATTAATAAGTAAATTCTTCTGTGGAATAGTCTCACTACTAACATTGAAATTACATAAATGTATATTATATGTGTGTAGTCTTGTAGTAGGTATACGAGTAAAATTTCAACATGGTTAAATGCTAAAACTACTTTCAGATAGAAAGAGCTTATAATGGCACCAAGACCATGTTTATGGGTTCAAGAATAACAAAATACTGGCCATTTGAAACTCGAAAGTCATCACTTTATTTTGTCCCTTGCTTTCCATTTGGCAGGTGGTAAAACTCCTGTGGTCGTCATTCAAATTTATTGAAATTTCGTGCACTTGTAGTTTAGTAATTAAGCTAAATGTCTATTACAATTTCAGTAATGTTTATACTCCGCACGTCACCTGAGGAAATCCAAAGTTGAGTCGAGCGGAACCAAGATGGCAGCCGCGACAGCAGAGATAGTCGCGTGCCTACTTGTAGTTAATTTAATTTGCTTCAGTTTTAACACAAATTAAAATAACAAAAGTAGTATTGCAGTGATGATGAAAAAGAACTGAAATCAGATTTTTCTTTGTTTGGTATGCTTATGTAGCTGACAGCTGCATAGTTTGCTTTCTCTCTTTATTGACTTAAAATATGCTAAATCATGAATAAAAGTAACCAGCTGGATCAGCTAATGTAAATAGATGTTAATAATCATGACATTAAACATTTGGGTTAGATTTATCTGCCTATTTTTGTTTGATTTACTACTAATATTAATGTGCTGTCAGCCTTGACGACAAACTGCCGGATCCTGCTGTTTTTCCTCTGCTAATGCAGCATCTAATCAGCAAATTCATTACTTTCTAATGAAGCAATAGACACAACTTAGAAAAACTATCGGCATGGATTTTTGCCAATAGGCGATTGTTCCACCAATGAACTATCGGTGCCGATTAATCGGCAAAACCGATTAATTGTCTACCTCTAAACTTAAGTATATACAGTTAAGCAAAGCTATGTGGTTTGTGTTAAACTGTAGCCTTTTGTTACTGTCAGCTTTCCTACTGTTGACTCGGAGTGCCACATTCTTCCTAAACCATAGACTAAGTATTAACTGTATGTCATTGTAAGGTTTCACTGGGGAACAGGACGTGAATGGATGCTTTCAAACAGTTTGGTGCTATTGTTGTCTTCTGTTATTGTGCAGAACCTCTAGAAAGAGCACAAATGGGGCTCAACGTCAGCTAGATTTCATCATACAGACTGCAGAGGTCACAGCACTTCTGTATGTCATCAGTCAAGTTCTTCATTCTTATGCAGATAATTTCAGGACATCAGACAGTCAAGGAAATACATTTTGCTGTATTTCTATTAGTTTTCTTATTGTACCCCTCAATCTCTAGTGCTGGACCAGAATATTTGATTATTTGAATATTCGTTCAGTTGGGTTGACATTCAATTTTTAAATTTGAATATTCTAATTCTTTTTTAACAACATTATTAGCGTTACTGCAGAACCTCTGCCAAGCAGGTAGTGCCCTTTACCCTCCCGTTCTATATGCGGTTTCATCGTGCGCTGACGATACACGTCTGGATCCGAACTTTACTTCTGATTTCATTTTTTTTAATGGTCTGACTAGTTGTTAAACTGATCTTTTGAACAAATGCCTCGTCGAAAATAACAAATGTTTTGGTTTCCTAGGTAATCTATGTGTTTTTTTTGCTTGTTAAATAAATAAACTACGTTTAAAGAACTTTGTTGTTATTTATTCTTAGCGGAGTTTACAGGAAGTTACATGCGGACCACGACAGCCGCTTGTTTATGTTGTTACTGCTGAAACCGTCTATAGGAGGCACTGAGAGAGAGTTTGCTCTCATGTTTTGTAAGTTGCTGTTGGCAGATGATCTGCTAATAATGTTGTAAATAAAGTTCAATTTCTGAATCTATTTATCAAAATCTGATCTGTTTGCTTCACAAGAAGTAAGTATGTCACCAGGTCTCATGGGAATTACTTTTGTATTTGATCTGCTTTTGAGCATTTTAAAGTTGGGTTTCGTTGACTTACAAAGTCAATGCAAAGGCCTGAATAGACGCGAACTCGCGCGAAAACGTGCACTATTTCGTACTAAGCTAAAAAATTAGCATGACACAAAGTTTAATCAACTTGAATTAGGGTTGCATAACGATTAATCGCAATTAATCTATAGCAGAATAAAAGTTTTTGTTTACATCATATATGTGATGTGTATAATAATGTTGTATAGATAAATGCACACACATGCATGTATATATTTAAGAAATTTTTACATGTAAATTTGTACATTTAAGTATAAAACTCTAGCTGTAGACGCCGGCAATGGTCTCTCTTGCCTCATAAATGTCAAAATTAATTCATACAGAGTACAAAGCGCTCCTGAGAATAAGACGCAGCACTGGCCAAAATATGTAAAAAAAAAAACTCGAATTATAGTCCGGAAAATATGGTATTATACACAGTTTACACACATATTTAATGTAAAAACTTGTATTCTGCTATATGCATCCCTAACTTATATACAATTCATTTAAACTTTCTTGACTAGTAAGGAGTTGTTATTTTAATTTCAAGTTTATTAAACTTAAAAATTTCAGTGCAACAAGGAATTTTGTACAATGTATGAGTTTTGATATTTTTATAGATCTGTATTGTTTTTAAATATTTGCTGTCCTTTACAAATACATGTTGCATCATGAATATACTTGTTAGCTCCCATGCAGGATCTTCAAGGACCTGATTGAGAACCTGGCTCTAGTCTTCTTGGATTGTGTGTATTAAAGTGGAGTTGTGATTTTTGTTGTAGGAGTACATCTGCCCGCGCTGTGAGTCTGGATTTATCGAGGAGTTACCTGATCAGGGAAGGTACAGTACTGAATTACTGTGTGAGAGATTAAATTATCTGAAAACCAGTCTGTCATTTTCGTACACGTATAAGGGCATTTTCTCAATTAGATATTGCCTTTTTGCTTTGATTACATTACAACTGTATGGTCTATCAAGGGCAGAGAATGGTTCCACGTCGACGTCCTCTACTGAAGAGAACCGACCCCCATTCGAGGTGAGATCGTTTTTCTCAATTACAGTAAAAGTTTCAGTATTTTATGACATCATCATCATTTTTACGTCCTACATGTTCTCTGTGCTTATTTGCCATGTCTCGATGTAACTATACGTTCACATCGCTGCCGGCAAGAGCGCCAAAATATGCTCTGGCTGCCCTGCCAACGTCCAATTGGTTGCCACCAAGCCGTGTCATAGCTCATTACCATAAAGTTAAGTTAATTTCAACTGGCCTTGATGCTCACATCGGCCGCTCACATCGCTGGAGCTCGCGGCCGGCTCTCATTGAAAATGAATGACTTCCGGCCACTTGGTCGCTCTTGCCGGGGGCGGTGTGGATGCACAGAAAGGGTTCATCTGACAACGTTTTTTTTTTTTTTCGAAACATAAAGAAGTGGGTTTAAACAAGAACTACTAGATGCCACTCGATGACTAAAAACATTGGACTTTGAAGACTTTAAATCCGTTTGATTTAAGGTTATCTTGAACTTGAAAGGAAAGTCAAGATAAAAACAAATACTTATGTCTTCAACAGAAACTAAAGGGATCATTAATCTGTTGTACTGTATAAACTAATGTGCAGTGTTCAAAATCGCCCCAAGTATTGAATCTGCATTAGGGAAATCATCTGTGCGAGAATGCCGAAGGGTGTATTAACCCTTACCTGCTCTCTATCCTCTTCGAGAATGTGGACCAACACTTGTTTACGTTCCCACATGGTTACGGACAGTTTGCTTTGGGAATCTTCGACGAGGGCTTTGACTTCAGGGCGGGATTGCCCGCGGAGGATAACCGTGACACAGAGAACCGCAGAGAACGGGAAATGGCATCACGACAGCGGTACAGTGCGAGACAACCACGGGGACGCCACGTTCCCCGGAGACAAGGGGTGCGGCATGAGGGTGTGCCAACTTTAGAAGGGTGAGATCTCAGGATGAGCCTGTATTATTGAATAATTCTGTATGTTTTACATTTTGCTTTTGCAAATTAAATATTCTATTCTACAAATTAACAGGTTTTTTTAGAGTTCTCACAGTCCCACGGATATGGTTATAGTGTATGTATCGTAATCCATAAACACAATATTAAAGAGCCCCTATTACGTTGCTAAAAAGAAAGTTATTTTGTGTGTTTGGTATAATGCAGTTTTCACGTAGTTTGTTTCATAATACGCACTATTTTCCACATACCATACATTTTTGTTGCTCCTCTATGCCCCACCTTTCTGAAATGCGTCAATTTTTATAAAGCTTATCGTTCTGAAAAGCACGCTGTGCTCTGATTGGTCAGCCATTCAGTGCATTGAGATTGGCCGAAATATCTCAAACGTAACAGATTGTTAAGGTAAGGATACTAAAACATAAAACCATGTCTGCATTTGTAATCATAGAAACAAAAAGCTCTAGTCTAAAATCTTTAAATATGAAAACATTGACTTCTTACAGGCTGTGAGTCAGAAGAGGGTGTAATTATGATAATGACCGTCATGCCCACGTCAGCTCACAGGGGAAGTAAACAGTGCGTACAATCCTTGCGTTCATTGTAGTCCAAGAAAAGAGATTTCAGTTGAAGACGACGCGTGTCATCGTAGACTTTAAGATTTGTAACTTTGTAGATTGTAAACATGCGCTAACACACACTTAAACACCAAAAGAAATGTTAAATCATGAAACAGAAAATAGGGGCTCTTTATTAAAATACTGTAATCACAAATTCATTGGGCAAGAGCTATGGGAATCTTGCTTATTACTATAGACTTAAACACACAAAATGCCACCAGCTTAAATAAGATACTCTCGACACATATTATATGTTTATCAAATACTTTCATTTAAAATCAGCCTAATTCCGGCCTCAGGCCATTTAGAAGTACCACTTTGTTAGCAGAATCCGTTAAATACAATTTGATCGATTTTTCAGCAAAGTCCTCTAAGTGCACAGAGAAAAGAATTGCACGGACATCGGATGGCAGGCCAGAGCTTAACATTTTTGTGATGGAAATATGCAATTTCTGAATGCAGAACAGACCTGAAAGAGTTAATGCCTCAGCCAAGTAAGAAAAAGTAACACAAAAGTAACTTAAAAGTAATGTATTACTAACGCAGTTAGTTACTTTTTTTGGGGGAGTAACTTAATATTGTAATGCATTACTTTTAAAAGTAACTTTCCCCAACACTGGTAATGACATATCATGAGCCTTAAACACGATTGTTTCCTCTGTATGTAAACCTTGTCCATGCAAAAGACTGCTGAAAAACAGGCCAATCTCAACATAACACAGACAGTGACATTACAGTTGAGATGTACGCCCCCGACATTAAATTACATTGGTCTTACAATACTAAAAACAAAGTTGTGACTGCAAAGTTAGCGCTATATGCTAGTTAATGCTATATGCTAGCGTTTAGGCTGAAGTTGTATTATTGACGTTACAGTTATATTTTGAAGGTCCATACTGAAAAAAACACAAACTTACCATTCAGAAACATCCATTAAAAATTTCCTAATAATTTATTTTTCCTTAAAATCTGTATCTTCATCTGATACAGACTCAAACATAAGGTCTGTTTACACACACACAGAGCTACTGAAGGAGCTGCTCTGAGAAACAACCAATCAGAGCAGAGCTCAACATTATTATTCATGACCCTTTTTAAATAATGTAATAATAGACCATTTCATTCTAAGAGCAAGTCCTAGGATTGTAAATGATCGTGAAAAACTGCCTCTATATCATTTTTGCACTTAACCCGTTAATTGGCGCTGTCCCGTGAGCGTGACACCTACGTTTATTTCAATATTTTTTATGTAAATGTTAATCTATCACGACAAACTATATATTGTTGGAAAGGTCTAAGAATGTAGTTTTCATATTTCAAAACCTTTTAGCAGTAATAATAATGCAGTAACTGTAATTTATTCATTTGTGACACAAGTATGCAGCAAACCTCAAACAGGGTTCCCGCGGGGTCTTAAAAAGTCTTAAAAAGTCTAAAATTCAAAATGTTAAATTTAAGGCCTTAAAAAGTCTTAAAAACACCCAGATTTTTATCCCAGGTCTTAAATTTAATTTACCCAAGTCTTAAATTTCTTACCTCTTTTCATTCCCAAAAAGCGTTGTCCGCAGAATATAAAATAGGAATTTAAAACGCTGAAGAACTAACTTAATCAGTGGCGGAGGCAGAAAGTGTATGATGGTGGGTCTCTAAAAAGAAACGTTCCGCCCTTTGTCATAATCCACGCAAATCGTGCCATAAGCTATATTTCAGCTGTTGTGATCTGACTGTTTACTGTGGGTTTGGCGAGAAACAATCCTTAAACTTAGTTCTGTATAAGCAAAAATCTTTTTCGGGGTAATTTATAAGCCCGTGGCTCTTATCTGAGCATTTGCCAGGTTCTGAAACATAGAGGACACAGAAGCGAACAAAAATCAATGCTGCTTTATTGAAAATCAACTTAAACAGTCGGGCCGTCGAGTCACGAGCCACCAACAGCGTGTCAACTTTAGTGTTACACAGTTTTATATTTTAGACTTTAATATTGCTCTTTGCTGCGATGCATTTGAACCTAACACGCTTTCCCTTCAGCTCTGCACAAACATCAGCGATTGACAGACGGAAAGCAAGAAAGTACCGTAATAAACCATATATTTCAAAAAAGTGAAATTGTCTTTTAGGAACAATTCAAACGTTTTGATTGCGCAAATGCTTCAGGAGTTACGGTTAAATGAACAGCGGTAGATCAGAGCCCTTTCGCATAGGCAGGCTGCTGCATACGGCATCGCCTGGTTTATTTAAGTTAACTGAGCATTACATTCGCAAGTCATAAGCATATTACAACAATTAACGATTAACTAAGAATAATAATCAATATTTTAAAGTTAATTTCAAAGTTAATATTCTGCAATAAGACCATTTCTGAAATAAGAAATGCGACCCTTCGGAGGCTACAGCCTTCGGATTGAGAAACGGTCTTAGTGGATAATGTTAGCAGCACATATCAAACAGCCTTTTAATGGTAAATTTCATTTTCTTAATGCAGATTCATCCGTTATTGTGTAATTAGAGAGGCTATTAAACCTTATATAGTGCATATTTATGCATAAAACGTATGGGTGGAGTGTTTTTTTGGCTCTGTGATTCTGTATTCAATTAAATGCAATACATTAATTTATTAAAAACTTGTATTAATAAAATGCATATATTAATGCTTTTAGGGATTAATAATAATTGAAAGTGATCTTTTGTTCTTTGTATATTTATAAACAGGCACAAGATATATACACAGCACACAGTCAGTTGTACATTAAACATTATGGGGTGGTTTCCCGGGCAGGGATTAGCTTAAACCAGGACTAGGTCTTAGTTTAATTATGACATATATAACTAGTTTGAATAAACATGCCTTACTAAAACCATTACTTGTGTGCATTTTGATGTATTTTAAGATATGTCAGTGCAAATTGTTTTCAAGTTTGGAAAGCTCTTATCCCTGTCTGGGAAACCTCCCCTATAAGCTTACGTACTACAGAGTGTGATGCATTTTAAAGCTTTAAAGTTGTATGAGGCAGTGTAAAACTAGGCACAAACCAGCAGCTGACCATACTAACTGATCTAATATTAGTGAATTTTATTTGTCATAAAACATTGTTGATAAAATTTTATAAAAATACTACTTACACATTTTAGTGTGATGTATAAATATTGTAAATCAATGCATTTCTTGACTATTAATTAAGAAAAATCACAGCTCTTTGCCTCTAACTCAATGTATATCAATGGCTCACTATGAGCCATTTTTGGGCTTCCATTGTCAGAAGTCTCTTCCTAAAGGGCTATGGGTAAAATTTGTAGGCGCCAACAATCGCGGTCTAATAGAGTTAAGCATAATGTATTTCCATGTATTTTGATTATCAAAACTGCGTTCATTTTATATTTTTCTATAACTGAATCAATAAAAATAGAACGTTTTAAGAATTTCTGAGATCATTTGAATGCTTCTAGTAATGTGTCGTGTTGGTCTTAAATTTTACTCATAATGGTCTTAAAAGGTCTTAAAAAGGTCTTAAATTTAACTTGCTGAAACCTGCAAGAACCCTGTCAAAGCAAACCAGCACAAACCTCAGTTTTTTTTACAATTTTATGTATTAAAAATAATACTATATTGCATTTTTATTTATTACAAATAAATGTAAACTGCTTTAAAAAAAAAATGATATTTTCACCTCTAGACACTTCCCTAAAAAACGTTGAAGTGTCTTTAAAACCAAAAATTACCAAAATTAAAACCAAAATTAGGCTTCTAGACCAAAAAAAAAAAAAATGCCAGAGTTAAATTACAGTTTTTCTCCATTGGTTTGGCTCATTTCTTGAAACAGAAATTACATTCTCAAAACTCTAAGATCATTTGGCAAAACAGTCTTACAGTTCAGCTCAACACTATAGCTCACTTGCAAAAGCTCATATATTTCCCAAAACTGTTCATTCATGCTTCAAAAATAAATTCCTTTTTCATATAAAGCGTCAGTGCCACAAAAATGGCAAATATCCTTATCCTTGCTTTGGCTCATTTCTTGAAACAGACTGGACGTTCTCAACACTCTTGGCGCTTTTGTCAAAATAACTTGGATGGTTCGGCACAACACCATGGTTCACCTGCAAAAGCTCATACCTCTCCCAAAACCGTTCACTCATGTGTCAAAACTAAATTTCCTTCTCATTTAAACAGTCAATGCCCCCAAAATGCTTTATCTCTTTGGCATTGTGTAAGCACTGCAAGTCAAAATGTTTAGATGTTTTGTCACTATGGCAGAGGACCATTGAAATATACCTTATGTCCACATTTCAGTCTTAGCCCAGTCCTTCATTGACAATGGTTACTGTACTGTTTTTTGTCTAGCTAACAGAATACAATTGTGTATAAAACTGAAAAAAAAAAATAGGATTTTAGGGTAAGAGTAGCCTCCAAGGTTTGACACCACACATTGCACTCACACTGCCAAGGAAATTGTAACCACTTTTATTCACACACAAAGTAACTTCCATACACCAGACCAAAAAGAAAATATATAAAGCATAATATACTCTAATATAAACACAAAAAACAATGAAAATTATATGCAGCCTACAGTGCTGTAAATAATGCGGGAGTTTCAGAACTAACATTTCTTCACTGGTCGCTGTCCTCACCCTTCCTCTCCTGGCCACCATCCTCACCCTCCTGACCATCCACACGCTGCTGTCTGTCTGGCCACAGATTCTCATCCACATCACAGTGTATATTCTCCCTTGCAATGCAACAAGGAAACAAAACAGCGTTCATGTCGCAACCATCCCCTACACTGATCTCCTGTAATATCCTAACATGCAGCGTTCATCATGGAGCAGGGACCTTTGATTTTGAGCCCTATGCTCATATATCTCCACCTCCCAGAGGAGAAAAACTCAATAGGATTGAGGAAAGGAGAGTAAGGTGGTAGGAACACCATGACCATCCTTGGATGAGTAGTGAACCAGTCCCTGATTAGCAGGCCACGGTAGAAATTCACATTGTCCCATACAATGACATATTGTGGTAGGTGAGGCCCGACGAGACCTTTCTCATTTTGAGGGATCAAATCAAACTGAAGGCGGTCCAAGAAGATGAGGAGCATCTGTGTATAGTATGGGCCAAGACTGGGGATGTGAGTGGCCACACCATTCTCAGATATGGCATCAAACATAGTAATATTGCCCCCTCACTGGCCTCGGACATCCACCATGGCCCGGTGGGCAATAATTTTATGGCCACGTCTTCGGCCCTTGGCCAGGTTGAAGCCAGCTTCATCCACAAACACGAGGATGTGAGGGGCCTCGTTTCCTTCCAATGCCATTATTCTCTACAAAAGCGTAAACTCCTACTTTGTTAGTCAAGTTTTAGTTTTCCCTGACTGTCAATTGCTGTAATAAATTTATCAAATGTTCAAAGCATTCATATATGTTATTCATGGTATTATGTTCTTGACTCATTTTGCCAATTGAACAGACTATTGTGCATGTGATGACTTATACAATGAAATAACGCTGACACATTTTGGAGTAAACAACCATTAGACTGAGAATCAACCAATCAGTTTAGATCAACAAGATCTATTCACTTGGAAATTCTGCTAAATGTAGGCTAACTGTACTTAATCAGTTGCAAAGATGTACTGAGCTATTGAGACATGTACTTAGATATTTGCAATTTGATGAAATGAATGAGAAATTCAATTCTGTTGTGAACACTTGCCACGTGGTTTGGAGGTTTGTCCATGTTGTTTTGAGAATGTAATTTCTGTTTCAAGAAATGAGCCAAACCAATGGAGAAAAACTGTAATTTAAAGGTGTATATCACCTTTTCACCAACCCCCCACTCAAAAAAGGCTGCGCCAGTTAAAGGGTTAAACAATTTAACAAATTATTTCAATGAATTCTGTGGCACCTTTAAATGAGGTTTAATTATTTTATTTTTTTTACTTTTTACCTTCATTTAGAAAGGACAGTGAATAGTGACTGGAGACTGTTTTAGTAGTGGAGATTTTTGGTTTTGCATGAAAGACTTTATTTAATGATTTTTTTTCAACACTGACTAATAACCTTTTCAGTGCCATTGAAGTGAAATTACTGAACCTAAACTTAATATCCTGATAAAAAATGCTCATTTACAAAAAAATGTCAGACGGGTTTTGCATCTGAGTTCTTCATATGTTCCTAAGAATATAAAATTTTTTAATGCATGGAATAAAGCAAGCGATTGATTTGAAGTGATTGTGTTTTTTACAGAATAATTCAGCAGTTAGTGAACGGGATCATTGCTCCGACAGCTATGCCAAACATGGGCATGGGGCCATGGTAAGTCACCATGAAATTGTTGTGTCTTTACATCATTGCCACGTGATTGTGTACGACTGAACAGTAAACTCTGTGCTGCAGGGGAATGCTGCATTCAAACCCAATGGACTATGCATGGGGTGCCAATGGATTAGACACCATCATAACACAGGTATACTACACAACACACTTTCTGTCTCAGAGCTGTGACACTATTGAAAGTAACCAAGGGAACTTATGCGAATATCATTGCACCTCCTGGGCATTGTAAGGCAGCAAAATAATCTTTGATTATTACGCCAGAATGAGAGAGAGTTCCTAGACATATCGGCCTAGAAAATCACAACTTTTAATTTTCCGTCGGTCTTAGTACACGATGTAACTACACAAGAGTCAAGTTTTAAATAGGTTAAATATAGAAACTAGGGCTGTCCTTGACTAAGGATTTACATATTCGAATCAGAATTGTCGAATCTTTTCATAGTCGACCGATAGTCGAATCATCTATGTGTGTGTGCATGGGTTGGGAGGGGGTCAGACCAGGTAGAAATTGATAACTTTTATTTTCTTTCACAAGCAGCACACATAAACAACTTTCTGATAAAGTGACCAAAAACTGTTTTTCAAGTGATGAACGAAGACAAAACTGACGATGCATTTATATATTTTTAAGGTAAAATGTAAGGCAACATTTGTTTAATTATTCCTCATAACATTTTAAAGCCACGATCTACAGAACATCACACGAAAAACATTTTGATAACTAAACCTAAAAATATAACAAAGGTGATCCTGCCTTGGAAACCTCGGCTAATTCAGTGTTTTTATTTAATTTGGAGATTAAGCGCGTCAAAGCAGTCATGACCAAAAAAACGACAAATGAGAAATAGCAAATAATTTGTGATTGTTACTGCAAATTATAAAAACTAAGCTTTATATACAATTCTTAAAAACACTGAAATGAATGATTTTATAGACACTACGCGTTATTATTTAGCACAGAAATACCTGCTTGCTTTCACTTTGATCATCTCCATTCACTTTAGATACAGAAACAACTGATGATATTATTTATTTCAGGAATCTCTTTTCTATTATTTGAAAGTTAATATTAAATCACAAGAAAGACAGTCGTGTCAGGCATAAATATAGGTTCGGTGCAGATATTTTCCGTTTCATCACGGAAATTTAAAGAAACGGCTTACCTGTTTTGTAGTTCAACTTTTGACAAGATAATCACTCTGTTTTAAATACATTTTAAAAACGTATACCCGTCGAAAACATCCGTTTTTTGATGAACTTCTAAATATGAGACGCAGAGCACCTAGCCCGTTCGGCTAAATTGCATGCGCAAGCATGGCCAGCACGCAATAGTGCAAAATCTATACAACGAAAAGTAATCCAAAATGTACAGACTTAA
This sequence comes from Misgurnus anguillicaudatus, assembly GCF_027580225.2. Taxonomy (NCBI): domain Eukaryota; kingdom Metazoa; phylum Chordata; class Actinopteri; order Cypriniformes; family Cobitidae; genus Misgurnus; species Misgurnus anguillicaudatus. The sequence goes on along the minus strand of NC_073338.2, from coordinate 49,009,813 downwards.
ATTAGATCGGAATTTACATTTATAATAAATACATTTTTTTTATAAAATAAGGTCAGAAGTAACAATGTGCAGAACAAATGTGCAAAATGCCTCAAGTGCACGGAAACAAAACACAAGCCAAATATAACCCAGAGTGATTTATAAATAAAATAAAATAAATGAAGAAATTATTAAAAGAATGAAAGTATAGCCAGAATTGCCATCTTTTTCTTTTAAATGTAGAAACAAAGAGGCAATGGTTTATTAACATAGGAACCTCTTATGAACGTGTAGCCCGGTCACAGGGGTTGCTGGATTTATTAACGCATTTTAAAAATATTTATTGAAAGCTGATACTTCACATATTATTTGCAGAATTATAATAATATGCTGTATATTAATATATTGGGAGAAAGCTGTTATATGTGAAATCAGAGTTGTGCAATGTGCACCCATATATGGCCAAAATTAAAGGATCCTTATTTCATAACACATCTGCGACAATTCGACTGTGAGATTGGTAGTCGAATCAGGCTTCTCCTATCGATGCATCGAATCTTCGACTATTCGGGGTCACCCCTAATAGAAACTCTTTGGTTATTTTTGAGCGCGATGCTAATGGTCTAATCAGATTCAATGTATTATGCTAAGCTATGCCAAAAGTGCTAGCGCCAGACCCGGAGATCAGCTGAATGGATTCCAAAACAATAAAAATCAAATGTTTAACTCTAGGGGAGCTTGAAAATGAGCATATTGTCAAAAAAAGTGGAGTGTCCCTTTAAAGTTGACTGGTTTTGTGGTCCACGGTCACATTTGTGTTTTTGTCCCTGTAGTTATTAAATCAGTTTGAAAACACGGGTCCCCCTCCAGCAGATAAAGAGAAGATTAAGAGTCTCCCTACAGTTCACATCACAGAGGAGCACGTGGGTAAGATCATAAACATCATCCCTGCAAGTCTGATCTGTCACTGCACGCTGTACCAAAAACATGTAATGTAGTCGAATGATATGTTTGTGTGTCAGGTGCTGGTTTAGAGTGTCCTGTCTGTAAAGAAGACTACAGCACAGGAGAAACCGTCAGACAGCTTCCCTGCAATCATCTCTTTCATAATGACTGTATAGTGCCCTGGCTTGAACAGGTGACTTTACCATTCAACATTTAATCAAATCTTTTAAGTCAAGTCAAATTTATCTATTGGCTAAAACATAAACATGTAAATGTTCTGCATAATAGATTTGGTGGTGTGACCAATTCTTCCTGTTTTCCAGCATGACACGTGTCCAGTCTGCAGGAAGAGCTTGAGTGGGCAGAACACAGCCACGGATCCACCCGGCCTATCAGGGATGAACTTCTCTCCCATTTCCTCCTCCTCTTCATCCTCCAGCTCTCCAAGCAATGAGAATTCCACCAACAACTCGTAAGACCTCAGCCCACATCCCGAACACCACATCATCATCATCTCAGCCTGACGCTGCAAACCACTCGACCCGTCTCACCTCCACCAGTAATGCAGCTCGGAGCTGATCTAGAACTCTGTGGAACCAGAGCCGAACCTTAACCTTTGAACCCGACCATCACTAACACGCATTTTAGCGCATTTCACAAACCGGCCTCAAAACGAGGGCCAGAGAGGACCGCCAAAACCCCTTCGAGAAAAATTACTCAACAGCTTTGTTTTTTAAGATTGAGAGCCACTGTTCTTCATAATTTCATTGCACACGGCAGGTGGATGGAAGCAACCGTTTGTGTGACATGATTTTAATCGGCAGAATGCACGATAAGAAGAAAAATGATAACTGCGGCGGACGTGAAGAGACGTACCAAACTGCATTTTAGATTAAGACATTGTGTTTCTCAAGAGAAGGACGTGTCCAAATAGAACCTTTCGTTTTTTTATTATTTGATGTTTATTTTTCAGATAAAAGTGGCTACTAGTAGGTGAATGTGCATCCCACAAGGCTCTGTCTTGAGACCATTAAGTTTTTTTAATGCAGAATTCCCCTTCCAATTCTCCTTGTAGTGAGTACAAATTATTATTTAAATTGAACTTGAATACATGTTGGTAGTATGTGTTCACTGCCTGCGAGTGTATGATGATTTACACTTTTACATTTTCTTTTGATTTTTTTAGATGAATGTGACCTGTACCCATGTACTCATATTTATTGAAAAACATTTCAAGAACAATCGAGCGTCATTGTTAAAAGCCAACTGATCGAAAATATCAGAGCGACGAACTACTAACCCCATTATGTTTTTTGCACGGTATATTTTTTTTCTGCGAACATTGAACAAATGGAAAAGTGTGACTTTCTACATTTAGTATCATCCTTAAAACATGCATTTTTAGACTTTATCCCGATGGGACATTGCCTAATAACACAAGAAGACCTCTCTCGCTCACCTTTCTCTTATTCTGTCTGTTTTTGGTTTCTTTCTCCACACACATTTCAATTCAAGGCAACTTTTTTAGCTTATTTTAAGTGAATGATTTGTTTTTGTAAATCATAATAAAAGAAAAGGATGCATCTCTGCTTGTGGTGAAACGTTTCATGAAAACCATTGCCAAAGCATATATTTTTAGCCTGAGATTTTTTGTAAAACATCCTGCCAAGTGGCATGTACCTAGCAACCCCATGTAGATATTTTAAAAGTTAATTGTTGCGTTTAAAATGAATGATATGTGATTTTGGTAAAGATCTTTACTATACGTTTGTATTAACGCATTAGATATCATAAACTAACAATGAATAATGCTTTACAACATTTATTAATCATAGTTCATGAGAATTATTAAAGGGCTCATAACGCAAAATTCAGGCTTTTTCCATATTTAAGTGCTATATCTGGGTCCCCAGTGCTTCTATTAACCTAGAAAGCGTCAAAAAGAATGTCATGTAGGTTGCGAGGCCAATTACAATTACGCACCTTCATCTGCACTATCCAATAGAGTGAAAGAGAGAGAAAAAAAATTATATTTGTCAGAAAAATTGAGTTTTAATTTCAAGAAACCACCATTATGGTGATCAGTGTTTGCTGAAGTGTTTGCATTTCTTGAGCTCATTTGCATTTTAAAGGACACACCCAAAAACTGCTAATTTTTTATCACACCTTCAAAGGGTCAATTTTAACATGTTATAATAATTATCTATATGTTTTTTTTTAGCTAAAACTTCACATGCATGCTATTTGAAAATCTAAAGGTGCAAATATTGAGAAAATCACCTTTTAAAGTTGTCCAAATTAAGTCCTTAGCAACACATATTACTAATAATACATTTTAAATATATACAGTATATATCTTCATGAAACATGATCTTTACTTAATATCCTATTGATTTTTGGCATATAAAATCAATAATTTTGACCCATACAATGTATTGTTGGCTACTGCTACAAATATACCCGTGCTACTTATGACTGGTTTTGTGGTCCAGGGTGACAAATATGCAAGCAGAATAGTTTACTTTAGCTAATACTTTAATTTTAATTATTGCTTTTTCCTTAAAAACTGGGACCAGGGAGATTTACTTGACAGCTCAAGTGCTTTATCAGTCTTTTTGAAGGATCAAAACATATGTCAGGTGTCAGAATCCTGTTGTAATCTGTGTACCATTTTTTAAAGATGAATCAGAAACCTTTTCCTTTCTTGGAACTTTGCCTTTTATGCAAATGAACCCTAAAGCATCATATTTAAATGTGTCATACCAGGAAGTGAATGCCGGCTCACTTCTATCCCGCATAGAGAGAGAGAGAGAGAGAGAGAGAGAGAGAGAGAGAGAGATTGCTAGTCAGTATAACCACTTTCCCAAGAGTGAAGCACAGTGTGCGGTAGGGAACATGGTGACCTCGCTGACCTCCAGAGGATAAAGCCCCATCGCTGAAGGGATCCCATTCGCATCCCATTTTCCTCCTTGGCTTTAACAACCTTTCAATGTCATTGCTTCAGGTTTTCTCAAGGTAGGTCTTTCTCTCTGCACCATACTGCTTTGTATTTTCATCACACATCAGCGTCGGGCAGGAGGATGACAGATCTTAGCTGGTTTGTCTTGAGAATGATGACAGGCTGCTGAGCTTTGGGGGTGGGCATCTAAAACAATGACTGGAATAAACCAGGTGAGCATCAATGATATTCAAGGTAGATGATATGCTTTTTGTATGTTTATGTTGTTTAAAATATGATTCTGCAGCTGTGGTTTTATAGTTATTGTAAAAAGCTTTGATGCTGATGATATGACCTCATTATCTATTTATTTTTCTTAATGCATTTATCTGTTTTTTTTTTTGGAATTTAATGTTTTCAAACATTTTTGTGCTCTTATTTACACACACATCCTTGATGTAGGTGAGAATGATTGTAGGATCAGTTTGAGAGCTCTTTTGGGCTGACAAGATCAGACTTTAGTGGCAGGGTGTTTCCTTCAAAATGCACTGCACATTGACTTACATCTCTAATTTAGGCTCATCTGTTTCTTAAAGACGTTCAACAAGTTCTTGTAAATGTGTTAACCCAACAAAACTCTCTGTTTGTTGCTGTACTGCAGTGTATTTTGCCACTAGGTGGCAGCACACTGCAGTCTGATTTGACTTTTGAAAATGTCATTGACAGCATCCTCTACCTTTACTGCTGTGACGTCACACTGCTATGACGACATTTGCATTTTTAGGCAAATGCTACACATGGTTGACAATATGTGACTTCAGTCGTATGTTTACATCTGTGACTTGTGAATGAGGGTGAATGCTATTACTGTGATGCCAGCAAATGAATACGTTTTGTGAAATATTGGCTACATGAATGAATTAATTAAATTGAATATGTTAGTAATAGTGACCTTAACAATACATTAGGGCTGTCAAAAGATTAATCGCGATTAATCACCTACAAAATAAAAGTATACAATAAAATTACTCGCAGTGCACACACATAAATTATGCAAATTATTTTTTATGCGATTAAACTTTTGACAGCCCTACAATAAATAGTTAAAGGGCACCTATTATAGCCTTTTAACAAGATGTAATATATAAGTCTCAGATGTGCCCAGAATGTATCTGTGAAGTTTCAGCTCAAAATTCCCTACAGATCATTAATTACAGCATGCCCAAAATGCCCCTATTTGGGTGGAAGCAATAACGTGCTGTTTTAACGTCTGTACCTTTAAATGCAAATGAGCTACAGCTCCTTACTTCCTTACAGACAGAAAATGAGCGCTTTCAGTTCAAATAGATCTGATTAATACAATCTGAGACAATAGTATCTAGTGGACAGAGTAAAACTCGCTGAGGGTGGAAACTATGGTAATGCAGGACTGTAAGTGGGCGGGGCTTTATCAATGTGACCTCACATTGATAAGAGAATCAAAACGGCATTTCTTATGAGACTGCTTTGGTTTAATGGGGATTAAAAAACAAGGAACAGGTAGATTTTTTACCTCATTAGAATGTTGTATTTAGAAATAAGAAAAGAAAGCTATTTTTATGACTTCAATATTTTTGCTTTTGTGTTGCTTTCGAGCAGTGTCACTCAACCAGGGGGCTGGACAGACTTCTAAGGGGGTCCTCAAGTTATAAAAGATTTGAAATGAGACAAACAACTAAACAGGATTTTTCATTGTTTGGATTTTGTCTATGTCAAGTTTTTTCAATTTGCAAGTAGAGGGACATTCAAATGTTGTTGACCTTGAAGTCAAAAGATTGAGTCACTTTCAAAATATTTAGTATGCTTTTAGGTTTGCCAGAAGGGAGCAATACGTTGTCAACCTTGTATACATGATTTGTATGTAAACTGAATAAACAAACAACAGAGAGAGGTAATTTTTTAAGTTTTATGACCTTGACCACAAAAAAAGTGCACTGTTGAACTTGTCAACACTACTAATTTCCCAAACCCATAGTTATATCCCAACATATACAGTACTGGCCAAAAGTCTGAAAGGGATATTTGAACAATATTTGCCTTTTATAACTCTACGGGGCGGTTTCCCGGACAGGGATTAGACTAGTCCTAGACTTAAACACTTTTAAGAGCTCTCCAAACTGAAAACAACTTGCACTGACATATCTTAAAATACATCAGTGCACTTTGTTTTACCTCAAAATGCACACAGGTAATGGTTTTAGTAAGGCATGTTTGTTAAAACTAGTTATATTTCCTAATTAAACTAAAGCCTAGTCCTGGATTAAGCTAATCCTGGTCCGGGAAACTGCCCCTATAAATTTGAGTAAATCATAAAATATGATGAGTATTGTACAAAATTGAGAACTCTTAACTTGATTATGGTATTTAGTTTACTGATAATTTGGCAGGAGGGCAAACTATATGGGGTTTATTTTAATATGCAAAAAATGCATAGAAAACCAAAAGCTTACAGCAAATATTAAGCATACATTGAATACAGTTTCATCAGTTACTTACTGTATATTCTGTTAATCCTTTTTTGTATTTGTTTAAAAAGCAGAATGGGCCTTGACCCTTTAGGCTTTGCGCATGCGTTGTGTTGTAAAGTTTGCCCAAAGCACAACTACATAGCATGTATACAAAATGTTCAATACATTTTATTATAGTGCGAGCATCACTTTTGGTCACAACAGTATATAGCCTTTAAAAGTTAACCTTTTACTTTTGAAGACTGACAGGTAACAAACTAAGAGCTGTTTCATTTTGTTGGCAAAAAATGTCACGTAGGTCTCTATCTCTCTTATTATCACCGCCATCTCTGATTGGTTTCCCAAAGGTAATTACACGTCAAATCCGATACACTGGATGACATGGACCGGAACGAGCTTTCACCCGGGTCGGATGTTGCCATGAAAAACACAGCGGCCCATTACAACACAGCCGAACACAAATGCTCCAGTAACAGCAGCGCAAAGGGTTGCATAGAGTCCAACTCTGATGCGCTCTTGAAAGGCACTCACTTAACCATGCAAGTGGCTGATGAAGAAGACACGAAGTTTCAGCACCCTCGGCTGAGGAGAGCCGGTGGTGGTGGAGGAGGAGGAGGAGGGGGCAGCATCCGGATAAAAAACTGCACACCGGGAGGAGGAGCCGCGTCAAGGAGCGCCGCGCACCATGAGCAGTCCAGTGCCACAGATGCGCGCCCGGCTGATGCTGATGCTGCGGGTCGCCACACCGTCAAAGGAGGTAAAGCGTCTACCGTAGTAGTGGCCAGCGTGACAGTAGAGGCTTGTGATGTTGCAAGTGAAGCCGAAGGCAATAATACCCCAACACCGGTTTCCAGCATGAAATGCAACAAGAACGGGGAATGCAGGCGGGACTCCGGTACGGGGAGCCTGCGGTCAGTCTTGTCCAAATCGGATAAACGGGCAGCGTGCAATTCAACGACAAGCATGGACGGTATCACCACTCCCGTCGGCTCCCTAACTCAGGGAAACGATGCCTCGAATCCCGGTACGACACCAGTCCCGGAGAAGAAGGAATCGAAAGTGTCCTTTTCCAACGCCCCGAGTCGGAAAACCTCTTCCTCCATCCACGGCACCCAGCAGCCCCGGAACTCGGTGACATTTCTCAAATCCGAGGACGCTTCTCAGAACGGGGCCGAGGATGGCGAAACCCAGGGCAGCCAGGCGAGCTTCATGCAGCGGCAGATCAGCAGCATGCTGCAGCCGGGGGTCAACAAATTCTCGTTACGCATGTACGGGAGCCAGAAAGAGGTGGAGAAAGAGCAGGAACGCGTGAAATCTGCGGGCAACTGGATCATTCATCCATACAGTGACTTCAGGTAAGAGCTCAGGGTGGCACAGCCTGCTGAAAGTTTTCTTTGAGTTTGAACAAGAATATACATTTGCACATGCTTGCATTTTAATATAGCTTTATTACAGATGATATGGAATTGTTTTAAACTGCGTTTGCATTTAAAAACTTTTCTGTTCATCTCAATATTAAAATTAGATTTGGCTTCACAGTAGTGACATTTTAGTTCCAACCAATAATAAGGAAGCGTTGTCATGCCCTCATAATTATTTTTGCCTATTTAAGCATGTCATAGATTCATAGATGACATTGTCGGGAAATGCAGGTTTACCAGGCATTTTTTATGGTTTAAAGGAAAGCACAACGCGATCTTAAGCCATGGGTTAGACTTTTTTAATCACATACATGCTAAATTAATCCACAAATAATACATATATCTTAACACTAACCCAAAATACAAAACCATTAAAACAAAGTGACTGCTATGAAGGCAACTGAAGTGTCTTGGCAAACTAGTGTGTGTTGTTGAACAGATTGGTGTAACATGTTTTCATGCAGTCTGTATCAGTGAGTTCCGTCATTTCAGCACCACAGTAAGCGGACAGCGACACGTTTACATTTAATCATCCAGCAGACCCTTTTATCCAATGACATTTATAAATCACAATTTTAATAAAAAAAAAAAAAATTAAGTCTGGGTTTGAATGTTTTGCATGTTCAATCTATGTCTGAACTGGATGACTTCCAATGTTTTTATCATATCACTGCTGTGCTGATTCTCTCTCTGTTGTCTATCATTAAGTATCGTAACTACATTTGACCTAAATCACCAAATGTCTGATAATTTCCCACACCGGACACGATATCGTAAACATATATTGCGCATGGCACTTCCCTTTAGTCTCTTTTGACATTCAGACATGGTAATATCTTGAGTTAAACATGTTTATCGATCGAAATCCGCAAGCAATACGTCTGCACAGTCATGCAATCAATCTCCATCAGAGAGCTGTCGCCATACAGAAAGTGAAACCCGTGCATATTTTACGCGAATCTAATGTCCCCTTTACAATGTAAAGACCATAATGAAGCTAATTGGGGACGTTTGGCCACCAGTGCAAATGCAAACTTCTCCTGGCATTCTGCACGAGGTGCATCACACTCCAGATATGAGTCAGCAGCACCTTGGCGCGCGCCGCTGTGACCTTGAGTTGTACATGCATGTGAGCGCCACGCGGAAACGGATCATTTCCGGTCTACGCAGACCTTCATTTTAAACCCTCAGGAGTTGCGCCATTCGTGGTCTTTCGTGTCTGGAAGTTTTTAATAGTCTTGTCCTTCCTACAAGGTCAACATTAACCCTTATTCGACTGGAAATGATTGCATTACGCATTTTAAATATATATACCACTCCTTAAAATGATCATTTTACAAGACATATATCACTGAAGTAGCAGGTGTCTTTAGAAATATGCATTGTCTGTCTGTGGCATACTAACATAAGTATATGGAATGTGTGCTGTGCATAGTATGCACTGTGTTTAGCAAATAAATTGATGTTTTTAATCCATGAGTAAAGCTACATAGCAAACTGTTGACTTGTAAGACAATGCCTTACAAAAATTAACCATGTTTTTTTTGTGGTAAAATGTAGTAACCATGCCATGCTGAAAAAACCAATAAAACCATTATAGAAAATTCTAATGGTTTCCATGAAAATACCAATAGGAACCATTAGCTTTTACTATTAAAACCACTACACTGAAGTGTGTTTTGGGCCATATTCCATTAGAACTAATAAAATTCCCAATAAAACCAATAGAATTTCTGTGATGGTGTCTATTGTATTTTTTTAGCAGGATGGTTTCTTGGTGTATTGATTACTATCAGCAAAACAATGGTTTTACTGTACTACACTAACCATGGTTTAACTATATGTTTTGAAAACCTTGGTTTGGACAACCATGGTTTTCAAAATCCACACCCCCCAAATTTTGTGCTAAAAGCTCGTAATCGTAGAGGAACCATTTTTAGTGCTATAGAGCACCTGTAAAGGACCTATGAAGAACCATCCTGGGGTGATATAGCACCACTATAACACCAAATATGGTTCTATATAGCACAATATGGTTCTACTCAGGTGGTACATAGGTGCTATATGGCACTTAAAATGGTTCTCCTATGATTAAGGGCCAGTGAACCACTTCTTTTTAACACCATTTGTTTTTAGAGTGCATAGTTAAACCATGGTTAGTGTAGTAGTAACAATGCAGTGTTTTGGTTATTTCGTGGTTACCATGGTTTTAGTACAGTAAACAATTTTTTTGTTTGTTTTAATTGTAGTAACTGTAGTGGTTAATTTTCATAAGGGACTTGTGATGTTTTGTCAATTTGGAGAGCAAGAGGAGTTTATTATGCTATGACACATCCAATGTTCCCTTATGAAAATTAACCATGTTTTTGGTGTATTGATAACTATTAGCAGTGGCAGCTAATGACTTCTCTTCCAAGGGGCGCGATTTTAAAATAAGTTTTCGGAGTGTCAGTTGTGATGCTTGTCATGTCAAAATATGTGTTTGTTGCGTCATGTGAACCATGTGCATCACGTGTCTTGTCAAAATAAGTGCCTGCTGCACACACGTCGAAACGGTTTATGATAAAAGAGACACTCAGGTTTACAAAATTCTCGCAAGACACTCCCTTGATTACACAAGAGCAGTGTTGGGTGTAACTAGTTACTAAGTAATTAGTTACTATAATTTAATTACTTTTCCCTTGAAAAAGTAAAGTAAGGGATTACTCTTATTTTTCTTGTAATCTAATTACAGTTACTTCTGATGTAACTAAATGCTGTGTATGGACTCTAAAACAATTATGTATGCTATAATACAATAGTGGATTAAACATGGTTTAAGTTTACAATTCTCACTATTAACTGGTTGATTATTAGCATTAATGAGATGCTGGCTGTTTATTAATACTTAATAGCACATATTAATTCCTGATTCTGCAAAACCTTATTCTACTTCCTTAACCCTCCCCATTTCTACCAATACTTAAAATTAACAACATCTTTAGTATTAATAAGCAGTAGTTGGAGTATATTAAGGCAAACGTAGTTAATAGTTAGTTAATAGAGAGAATTGGACCCTAAAGTGGGACCAGAATAATGGATGTACTTTTACTTTATTTTTTCGAGCCATTTCAAGCCTATCCTTGTATCATGTACTAAATAGGATTTAGAAAGTAATAAGTAATTGAATAATTTTTGGAGAGAGTAATTTGTAAAGTAATCTAATTACATGATTTAAGATGTAATTAGTAACTAATAATTAATTACTTTTTTGAGTAACTTACACAGCACTGCACATGAGAATAACATAAGTGAGTATCTGGCAAACGCGAGAGTGTCTTTTATCATAAACCCCTTTGAAGCATCTGCCACAGGCGCTTATTTTGACATGACACATGATGCACATGGTTAACATGACGCACCGAGCACATATTTTGAAATGACGAAGCACAGACATGACGGGCTAAAAATACATGTTGTGACGAGCATAAGCTGGTTTTAGCTGGTTTAAGGTGGCAGTAGCTGGTTTAAAATGGTCCTTCCAGCCTGACCAGCTTAAAAGTGACCAAAACACAGCTAGACCAGCTTGCTACACCAGCAAAACCAGCTAAACCAAACTGGGAAATCAGCTAAAACCAGCTTATGCTGGATTTTTCAGTAGGGTACTACACTAACCATGGTTTAACTATGGTTTTAGAAACCATGGTCGTCCAAACCATGGTTATTTTGTGGTTACCATGGTTTTACTACAGTAACCATGTTTCTTTAACTGTAGTAAAACCATGGTTATTGTTTTTTTTATTTTAAAAAATGTGAAAAGTACATTTCTCTCTCTTCTCTCTCTCTCTCTCTCTTTGGTTTCTTGCAGATTCTATTGGGATTTTACAATGCTCCTCTTTATGGTGGGCAACCTGATCATTATACCTGTCGGCATCACCTTCTTCAAAGAGGAGACCACCACGCCCTGGATCATCTTCAACGTGATCTCCGACACCTTCTTCCTCATGGACCTGGTGCTAAACTTCCGTACAGGCATCATAATCGAGGACAATTCGGACATTATCCTGGATCCCAGTACCATCAAGGTGAAGTACCTGAGGACCTGGTTTATTGTAGACTTTGTCTCGTCCATTCCGGTGGATTATATCTTCCTGATTGTGGAGAAGGGCATCGACTCGGAGGTGTATAAGACAGCTCGTGCCCTAAGGATTGTGCGTTTCACCAAGATCCTGAGTTTGCTGAGGCTGCTGCGTCTCTCTCGTCTGATTCGATACATTCATCAGTGGGAAGAGGTACTTCACGTCTGCATTTATATAGTCTCAGAAAGAAATCTACAAAAGCTTTAAAAATGTCCTTATATGTATGATGTATACATTTGGCACATATATATTTACCTTTGAGGAACTCTATAGATACTCTATAGATACAAAGGTGTACTTTTACAGCTTTTGTATTTTTATTTCTGATACTTCATCTAACTCAGTGCTTCTCAATTATTTTCTGTCACGCCCCCCCCTAGGAAGAAGTAAACATTTCGCGCCTCCCCAACTCTCCGCCGCGACTGTAAATAGTATAATTTGTCTATAAAATTACACATCTGCAAAACATTGTATCCTTATTAACATTAAAGAAAAATAAATATCAATCAACTTACAACAAAGAATAACTTTATTAACATTGTTTTTTAGTCTGTAACAGAAAAGACTTAAAATGCATCAATTTGCCTGAAAAAAAAATCAAGCGGCTTATCAGCGTGATTGGGGTGTAATGTCTTTAAGTGACGGCGCAAAAACAATCACTTTCTGAAAAGTATTTTCCCCGGGGTCTCACGCGCCCCCCCTGGTGTCGCTTCGAGCCCCCCCTGGGGGTCCCGCCCCACTATTTGAGAAGCACTGATCTAACTGCATGTATTGTGTTTGTCGTCATATAGACAAGGTTGGCATAAATAGAAACACCGTATGGTAACACATAGCCACTGCCATCTTTATATACCCACTGGTGACTAATTTATTTAGCTTTCAGATGATGTATAAATCTTAGTTTAAAAACATTTACCTTTATGACTGGTTATGTGGTCACATTTTAGGTTTAAACATATACCACAGGTTTTACCCCAGTAAGGTGTGTTGCATAAAACAGCTTACTTTACCGGCCCCAGTGTGAACTCAATGTGCTCTGTTTAAATGTGAATGAAATATGAATATGAGCGTCAGAGGAGGGGGGGGGCGTTTTCCTGGTAGACATAAATGGAGATTGAGCATTGATAAACGTTTGATGGAGGTAAAGGGCGTGATGGTGACGGAAATGCGTCAGTCCCGTAGGCAGAGCAAAACCACCCAGAGTGAAGTTTTATTGCTTCGAGGTTTCTCTTTTATATACTCTGCTTGGTTACTTTTAACCCAATGCTGGGTACATTTTGGACAGAACACATGTTGGGTTAATAGATAAACATATGCTGGATTGTTGTTAACCCGCCCATGGGTTGAAACAACCCAGCATAGGTTTATTTATTACCCCCGATGCGTGTTCTGTCCAATATTTAACAAGCATTGGAGTTTTCAGTTATGCTTTATCATCACTATAGAGTTTAGTTTCATGTGTGCACGTGAAACTATCGCATGCTCACGTGAAACTTTTGCGTGCGCATGTGAAACTTTTGCTTTCACATGCATGCACGAAACAAAACTTTTTAAAAAAGTTCTGCACATGAAGGTTTCGCGTGAGCACATGAAAGTTTCACACGAGCACATGAAACTAAACTTTTGATTTTTTTACTCCAATGTCACCTTAGGGGCTCGGTATTTAAGAAACATTTACATGTGTATATATTTTTTAAATTATTTAGATTTTTATATATTTTATATAATAAATCTTCAATTTATACATGTTGTTATTTATATATTTATGCAAACACAAACTTTTTTGTATTTGATTAATCGTGATTAATCTTTTGACAGCCCTAATGCCTATAGACCCCTTAATCGCCCACATCACTGTAACGTCACCGCTCTAGCTGGAGGCAAAAAATAAGTAGGAACTCATAGCCGGCGTGCTAAAAGTTTGAGTTTTTGACTTTAAAATGTCATTTTGTTGTGTTTTTGGCTGCCAGATTAGAAACAACAGCACTTTTGGTTCAAAAATAAAGTTTTACCGGATCCCGGCAGACATTTCTTCACAGAAATCAAGAAGACAATTGTGGTTGAATGCAAACGGCGTACAGACTAGACGGAGACAATCATAAATAATGCTTGTGTTTGCAGTGCACACTTCATATCAGGTAAAATAATCTATGCATATGTACTGTTGTGTTGGTTTTATCTAGTACAAATCAGCAAGTTTCTGTTTTATAGGTGAAAAGTCGCCAACCGCGCTATTGTTTAACTTAAATGTTAAACAAACATACAGCGATAGATGTGTGTGCCATCGTTTGAATGGTCTCTTAAAATAATCCACATTGCTAATCATAGTTAGCCCAGCGATAGGTTACATAAGACAGTAAGCCTAGACAAAATTACCCAAACCACCTGTAAGTAATTCATATGTTGTAGGGTTAGTGTTTGTGATAGTGTTTTTAATTTGATCAGATAATAAAATGCAGCACCAGCAGAAACGTGTCCACGGCCGCGCACAATAATGGCACCAGCGCTGTTCTGTTGCATCTGGATTTGTATAATTCATTAATAATTCATTGAAGCACGTGACTAAAACAGCAAACATTTCAGAGTGAAGTGAAGAACTGCTCATATGTTGCCTATAAAACAAAGTAACAGATGAAAAGATGCTTCATTGATTTTAAGGTTGAATGTAAAATCCACTGATGGGGCACGTCCCCTCTCAGTGTGAATGGGCATGACGCCTCTGGCCCAAAACACTTGGTCTTTGTAGATCTCAAAGAAATTTTAACACTGAGATCTTTGTTGTAGACTTTGGCATCTTGATCAAGTCTAAGCTCAGTTTCTGACGATGTGAGATCACTTAGGGGACCTAAACAAAAGTATCCTATTTGATCTCTTTGTCGTTTAGAAGAAAGCATAGAGATTTAAAGAGATTTCAGTTGTGATGTTTCTTTCCTGTGGGTGCAGAACCCAACAAAGAGCAGGTGGTGAGTTTGACACAGCTTCAATGATCACAGAGATTGCGTTGGTTCTGTTGTCAAAGCCCAGAAAAAGATCCAGACACACTCAAACTGAGATCTGATGGGTCCTATAAATGATGCCTTCACGCTTCTGTCTCTAAAGCACACATGAGTCTACGGCTGTGTTTGGAATAGCATACTAATCATGCATGCGTTCTGTGCAGATAGTCCACACTCAGATGATCCACCACATTTGCTAAAGTTTGCTGTATATAACAGAGCACTCTGCACAGAATAATGCATCCCACAATGCAATGCGGTTGCATTTCAAGTGTAAAAAATAAACTGGAATAATTGAAGTGCTTAGATGCAAAAGCCCCTAAATGCCAGATCCGTCAAAATATGACATAATGCTATTAACCGAACGCTCTCTGCACTCATTCCATTGAGAAGGAAATGAAGGTTTGTGATAAATTAAGGCCGCTTTTACACTGCCTGTTTGAAGTGACTCAATTCCCTCATGTGGCACAGATCGGATATAACCCAAGGATGTGTAAGCAGGAAAAATACATAGATTCCAATATTCCCCGATCGGTTTCAGGCCTCATTTATATGTGGAAATAAATCTGATATGCATTTGCATCCTCAATGTAAGCTGACAAATCTGATCTTCCCATGTCAAGACGTGTCATGCGTCATTGAAACTGCGACGCTGGCAAATGACGTCAACTCAGGAAGACACCACACGCGATCACATGACTCTTCTTAACAGCGCAGTGGAGGATGACGGGTCCACTTATTGGAGTAATGTTGACATTTTATGTCTTGTTACAGAAATTAAGCTTTATAATTATTTTGTGTCAATTGCATATCGCAACATTTGACTTCCTCTGTGGTTTAACCCTTGTGCATCAATTAAAAAAAGTTACACACAGGTTCACAGGGGACAAAAATGTCCATGTCCAAAAAGTGTCATAAAAATATTATAGATTAATATTTTTTCCACTTTCACTGATGCCATTTTTTTAACCAGCATCAGCTCTAATCACAATGACCAAACATTCATTAATTTTCAGAATTTTAACCCTTTAAATGATGGTTTGTTTACACAATGCCACTGCTGTTTTTTTATGAAAAAAAGAAAAAATTTAATTATTTTCAATTTACTAAATGCTAAGCAGATTTTTTTTCTTTGAGTATTACAGCCTTGGATATGTCAATAATTAACAACAATATTACTTTTTATGCATTCATATTTTTTATGCAGTATCAGATTAAAAAAAAGTTACCTCTCAGGTCCATAAAGGACAAAAATGTCCATGTCAAAAAAGTGTCATAAAAATATTATAGATTAATATTTTTTTCCACTTTCACTGATGCCATTTTTTTTAACCAGCATCAGCTCTAATCACAATGACCAAACATTCATTAATTTTCAGAATTTTAACCCTTCAAATGCTGGTTTGTTTACACAATGCCACTGTTGTTTTTTATTAAAAAAAAACGACACCTCCTTTGCAGCGGTTGTAGTCTTGTGATTTCCAGTACAATATTTTTTTTCATTCAAACTGTTCACACACATGCTCACACACATGCTCACACACACACTCACACACACGCACACACACATGCTCACACACACGCTCGCACACACGCACGCACACACACACACGCACACATGCACATTCTGGTTTCCATGTTTTGTGGGGACATTTCATAGACGTAATGCATTTTTTACCATACAAACTGTATATTTTATTCCCCTTACCTACCCCATTCCCTAACCCCAACCATCACAGAGACCCTTCTACTACTTCACATTTTCAAGAAACATCATTCTGTTTGATTTATAAGCTTGTTTCCTCATGGGGACCTCAAAATGTCCCCACAAGGTCACACAAATACTGGTATTCCTATCTTTGTGGGGACAATTGGTCACCACAACGTGATAATTACCAGGTACAGACACACACACACACATAAAATTTTCAGTACACACATACAAACCACACTCTGACATCCATACCAACACACCCACACAATTATAGCTTCATAATATATCTAATTGGCTCTATAACATGCATAAGCAGAAAACAACAATAAAGCGATAATTTGCTTTATATGCCAAACCTAAAAAAATGGCACCATCTGGTAAAAAATTGTAAAAATTTAAATTTTGAAGCCTTGCCAACAGAATGAAAGCCTGTTAACAAAGATTGCATCATTTTATAGTTGAATGGCACAGGGATTAAAAATTGCAGTTTTAATGGGTTTCAATGGGGACATTTTTGTCCAAAAGGTCCTGAGAGGAAGAATTTTGTGTACCTAGTAGAAAATAGGAAATGAAGGTGAAATATTAAAATTCCAATAAAAATGCACACCTGTGGCAAATTTTATGCAGTTAGCATTAACGCAGGCAAAGTTATCAAAAAATCAAAACTGAAAAAGACAAAAATGTCCTCAAGGATGCACAAGGGTTAAGCTGTTCCGGTTCAGTATGTCCACCTTAAATTGTTTCGCCCAATTTTTAGTGTAATTGTTGATATCATATACGAGTCGCTTTTAAAAGATGATGTAAACAAGTTGTCAAAGAGATCAGATAAAAGCAACTAATTAGAATTGGGCACCAGGATCTGAAGTGTAAATTTATCCTTAATAAGGATAATGTATAGGCAGATATACCAACTCTTGGTCAAAAAATGACTTTCTAACTTACTACACTGCAAAAAATTATTTTCAAGAAAAAAATTGTCTTGTTTTCAATAAAAATATCTAAAAATTCTTAAATTAAGATGCTTTATCTTGATAAGCAAAACGACCCAAGAAAATAAGTTTAGTTTTTAGACAAAAACTATAAACTTTAAGTAAATTAGTGCATAAAACAAGTAAAAAAAAAAAAAAAAAAACATTACCAGTGGGGTAAGCAAGAAAAATCTTTAATAGGCTATATTTCTTAAACACTCAACAAAAATTCAAGAAAAATTTGCTTACCCCATTGGCAGATTTTTTGCTTGTTTTCTACACAAAATCACTTAAATTTAATATTTTTGGTCTAGGAACTATACTTAGTTTATTTTTGGGTCGTTTTGCTTATCAAGAAAAAACTTCTTAATTAAAGAATTTTTTGATATTTTTACTGAAAACAAGACAAAAATACTAAGTAAGAAAGTCATTTTTTGCAGTGTGTAATAATCTGTTTTAAGACAAGGAACAGCTTATAATTAACCTTGACAGCTCAGTGGCATTTAAATCCCTTAATAATTTGCTTAATTAACATTTAATGTTTCCAGTATGATAATCCAGTATGATAATTTGCCCACTAAAACATGAGGGTATTTTGCTGTGGGCCATTTTTGGATTACCATAATGAAATGGCCTTTAAAGATACCCGTTCTCAAATAGATAGTTCAAAATAATTTTAATAAGTCAGATCTATCAGAATAAACTCCTAATATATACTCAGGCAGGTCACAATGTACAGTTAAGAGTGACTGCTTTGCATAGTAATAAGGTTGTGATTGGTAAATTTGCCTGAAATATTCAATATTCCTTGATAGCTTTCTGTTCAGCTTTTGTAAAAACTGTAGGAAATGTTGAGACAAAGTGTTCTGTAATCCTGCATCTGTATTCCCCACATGCAATAGAGATCATTTTAAAACCACAGCGCGTACCACTCGCCCAAATGACCTCTTAATCAGATCAAAAGCTATAGGCTACAGTTTATCTCTGCTAGTAAGTATACTTTTCTCCTTTATCTCACCAATTTATATACAGCACATTATATATATTTATATGCAGTGTGTCTTGTTGCATATATATTACATACAGAACATTTGCATAGTATGCACAGTATTGCAACATGTGCACAGTTGAGGCTGTCTGGACCAATTGCTGAGCCTTGACAAGAAAAACGTCAGTATGCCTATTTTTTGTTGGCACTTTAATGAGTGTTGAACTGTGTAAGGTTATCCATTGTTAAGATACTTCCTCCCATCCCTGTTTCACATTCAGAGACAAGTAAACCGTTCACAGAATTGCTCTCCAGAAATGAATATATTAAATACTGTAATAAAACATTGCTCGTTTTTTTCAAGAAATTCGACCAGCCTATCAGCCACATTGGCTCAAACAGAAGCAAAGCTATCAATGCCACCTGTAATACACACTCTAAACAATCATGAGTCATCATGGATGATTCACTGCAAAAAAAAAAACTTTCTTACTTAGTATTTTTTGTCTTGTTTTCCGTACACTGCAAAAAATGATTTTCAAGAAAACATTTTCTTAGTATTTTTGCAAAAGCAACTAGTCTATACAGCAAAAAACTCAAGTTGTGTACATTTATTGTTTTTTTTAGTCATGCATACAGTATGGAAGTTGCTTTTATCCAAAGTTACTTAACAGTGCATTCATCCATTCCCAGTGCTTTACCCGGAGAATTAAACTCATGACATTGATATTGCCATTTTATTCATTTCAATCTGAGCTACAGTTCATTGCTTTTAAAATATAAATGGTTTTAGAAAGCTGTAGACCACAATAAAACAACAAAAAATATCTACCAATGGGGTAAGAAATTTTTTCTTGAATTAAGTGATTAAGAAAAAGGTCATCTTATTTTGAGATTTTTTTTCTCACCCCATTGGCAGACATTTTTGCTTGTTTTAAGCACAACTTCACTTAAATTTTATATTTTTTTGGTCTAAAAACTAGATTTTTGTCTTAGGTCATTTTACTCATCAAGTAAATGCATCTTGATTTAAAAAAATGCTAAGTAAAAAATAAATTTTTGCACACTGCAAAAAAAAAAAAAAAAAATGTTTTCAGTAAAAAGATCTAAAAATTCTTAAATTAAGATGTTTTTTCTTGATGAGCAAAACAACCCAAGAAAATAAGTTTAGTTTGAAGACCAAAAATATCAAATTTAAGTGATTTTGTGCATAAAACAAGCAAAAAAATCTGCCAATGGGGTAAGCAAAAAAATCTTGAACATTTTTCATAAACACTAAATTCAAGTAAAATTCAAGAAAAAAAATGCTTTTTAAATTTTTTTGCTTGTTTTATGCAAAAAATCTCTTAAATTTGATATTTATGGTCTAAAACTAGACTTTCTAGATTTTCTTGGGACGTTTTGCACATCAAGAAAAAGCATCTTAATTTAAAATTTTTCGATATTTTACTGAAATCACACTGTAAAAAAATTCAGTAGAAATTGCAGCTGGGTTGCCGGTAACTTACCGTAGATTTAAATGTATGTTTTTTACTGGCAAGAGTTTGTTCAGGGTTAAATGAACATTAAACATTTGCAGGTCTTTGTCTTTACAGAATAAAACTAAAAAAACATCATCAGGCAAAACATTCTGGGAAACAAAATCTAAAGCAAAAAACAGAAAAAGGTTGATGATGATTTCTGGTTCCCAGAATGCTTTGCATGAGGCTGTTATTGTATAGTTTTATTCTATAAAGATAAAGACTTGTTAATATTTAAAATGTATTTAACTTTGAACAAACTCTTGCCAGTAAATAACATACATCCAAATCCAGGGTAAATTACCAACAACCCAGCTGCAATAACATTGTAATTTCTAAGGATTATTTTTACAGTGCAAGGCAAAAATACTAAGATTTTTTTTTCTTGAAAATAATTTTTTGCATTGCAGTGTTCCTGGCATGGCTTAGAGTATAATCATTGGTGGACAGTGTTCCCTAGCAACCGTTTAGCAAGACCTATTTCTTGGTGTCAAAACATGCTAGAGACACAGGGGTGGTGTCATTTCCCATGTGGCTTGGAGTATATTAAATAATGTATGCCATTTCACTCCCTTGCAACCGATAAGAATACCCAGCAAGCATTTAGCAAGACCTATATCTCTGCATCAGAACATCGTTGAGACATGAGCTCTTTTGACTCGTTAACACTATTGTAACATTTTGTGACTCGAGTTTTGCAACTACAACCACCTTTTCTTCAGTGTTCTAGTTGTCCATAAAAGAAGGTTGGGAGAGATTTCAGTGAACAAGAATACAGCTTTTCTGCTGATAACTTTTGCATTCTTTCATCTGAAATCATGAGGTTTTCCTACGTTCTTTAAACTGCTCTCCCAAACTCATCTTTATTTCCTTTTTGCCCTTATTCAGCTTTATGCTGCTTGCAGCTATATTTATGTTTGCTTTTCTTAGCCCACTGGCATGCATGTTTGCCTGTTTTTAAACATAAACTCATAACTTTTTCAGAAAACAAGACTAAATTGCTTGGGTCAATATACAAAGTATTCTTAAGTATCTTGATTTAATAATTTTGAAATATTTATACTGGAAAACAAGACAAAAATAAAAAGATTCTGAATTCAGACTCCTAAAAATGATGTACTTTAAGGCGTGTTTTCCCAAACAGGGTTTAGATTAACCCTGAACTAGGCCATAGTTACTGCATAGGACATTTAAGTATTTACAAAGATATCTTGCAAAAAGACATTATTGGTGTGTACCTTGAGACCAAACAATAGCGCTGATTTATTTTAAGAGATGGCAGTGAAAGCTGTTTTCAGTTAGGGTCGCTGTAGTGCTTTGCTATAATTGTGTTGTTTTTCATTCACCTGAAAGACCTAGTTAATAAAATATGTTGGTAAGGAAATATTGTAGTTTATGTTCAAAGTAAATGCAACATTTCAGGCACACTATGGCAGTTAACATGAAGGACCAAACCTCTGTAAATCTCTAGGATTGAGCACTATACCCCCACAATTTAGACTGTTAGTAAAACATTGGTCATAAAGCTGATTTACTTCCAACGCAGTCATTTCTGGTATCTTGCGGTAATCAGATTAGGTTGTGTGTTGGTTTGTGTAAATGTGATTTATGAAGACTTAAGCTAATATAAACTGATTGTGTGACACTCGCAGCATCTGGTATGTTGTGAGTGGCATGCATTGTACTTTGATCACTGTCTTATTGAGTGGTTATACCTCTCTGATAGTCATTTAATACCAAAGATGTTGGGTTTGTCTTATTCATCATATTAGTTTGACCTGAATCAATATTTTTACACTATGTAAGTCAATAGAAAACCTTACAGAAGATTCATGCCCAACATAAATCTGTTAATCAATTTTGTATCATTTACAAACCTTTACAAACTGTTTATTCTTCCCTCACAGATCTTTCATATGACCTATGACATGGCGAGTGCAGTGATGCGGATATTCAACTTGATAGCGATGATGTTGTTGCTGTGTCACTGGGACGGCTGTCTACAGTTTCTGGTGCCCATGTTGCAGGATTTCCCCTCTGACTGCTGGGTTTCCCTCAACAAGATGGTGGTACGTTTTGAATTTCCATTTTGTCCCTCATTATCATAGACATCAACATCAAAAGACATTTCATGCAACAACAGGTATGAAATCAGACTCCAGACCAAATAATCTCAGCGTGTAATATCAGAACAATACATGCCGCTGAGCTAATATTCAGAAAATTGGTTCCCAACAGTCACACGGTACATATTGAAATGCAGTCATTGAATTGAATGAAATTTTTACTTGTGTATTGTTTTTTTATATTACCTGATTCTTATAGACAAGATGAAAAACTGTTGGTTTCATACATGTAGTATTTTTCCATACACTGCGTGTGTAACAATAAGATAAATGTTATCGCTTCGAGGTTGCTCTTTCATAGCTCAGGAGACTTAATGGTGTACGTAGTCATGCTTTATGTCATTTCTTTATCAGATTTGTCTCATTTGTGTCAGTTTACTTCTAAGTAATTTTAGGAGAACATCTGAGTCAATTCTTGGCGCATATTAAAGATATCTAAAAATATACTGTCAGGAAAAATAGTTTCCAAGCTGTCACTGGGGGAGTACCCTTTAAAAACCTCCATTTAGGTACAGATATACATTTGGTATCAACATGAGCCTTTAAGGTACTAATAGATGCACCCCTTATGTATTTTTTACACCACAGTGACAATTTTAGGGACAGTGTAGATAGCAAAACATTGCAAACTTGGATATCTTGGGAGAGTTTGAAACAAAAGCTCTTCATAGGAGACTCATGTGAGAGTGCTGCAGTCTGAAAAGCAATAGACTTTAAAGGGGTCATATTGTGAGATTTTTTTAAAGATGTAAAATAAATCTTTGGTGTCCTCAAAGTGTGTTTTAGCTCAATTTTTGGGCGTCTCCTTTAAAATGCAAAAGAGCTGATGAAATGCAAACACTGATCGCCATAATGGTGGTTTGTTGAAATTGAAACTCAGTTGTGCTGTCAATTATTTTCTCTCTTTCTTTCTTTCTTTCTTTCTTTCTTTCTTTCTTTCTCTCTGCACTAAATGGCAGTGCAGTCATTGGATAGTGCAGATTAAGGGCGCAGAATTATTTTAATTGGCCCTTCGACCTATGTCACAAAACAGGCGAAATCTAAATTACTTATTTTTTCACATGCTTGCAGAGAATGGTTTACCAAAACTAAGTTACTGGGTTGTTCTTTTTCACGCTTTCTTGGTTGATATAAGCACTGGGGACCCAA
This sequence comes from Misgurnus anguillicaudatus, assembly GCF_027580225.2. Classification (NCBI taxonomy): domain Eukaryota; kingdom Metazoa; phylum Chordata; class Actinopteri; order Cypriniformes; family Cobitidae; genus Misgurnus; species Misgurnus anguillicaudatus. The sequence continues at coordinate 48,986,444 of NC_073338.2, read as the reverse complement.
TTATAGAAACATGGAAACTCAATTTTCATGCTTTGACCCCTTTAAAAAGTCAAAATTTTTCTGCAAGGGATAGTTCACCCTAAAATGAACTTACTCTCATGTTGTTCTCATATGAGTTTTTTTATTCTGTTAAATGAAAAGTAAGATGTTTTGATAAATGATGGTAAGCACACACCTGCCATAACCATTGACTTCCATAGTAGGAAAACAAATATGATAGAATTCAATGGGTGACGTCAACTGTGTGCTTACCATCATTTATCAAAAAATCGTCTTCCATTGACTTCCATTGTATTAGCTTTTCCTCAAATGGAAGTCAATGTGTACCATCAATTGTGCGCTTACCATCAGAAATGTCGGTAATGACAGACTTTTTATCTTTGGTTGAACTATCCCTTTAAATCTTATTTCTGTCTAAGAGAAACAAGTGAACTATTAAAAAGATTTTATGTGTGTTTTTGTTGTCTTTGGGTAAACAGTGAAGAATTCATGAGTTGGACTCCTAAATATCTTCAGAATATTACCTCGAAGATTTTTTCGCCATATTTTTGGATCTTTCAGTCATTTTCCACATAGCCACTGACTTGTAGTGTGTGAAGCATCTGTCTTTTAAAGTGTGTGAAAGAACTTCTTGTAAGAGTCTGTGATGTGCCTCAGCTTTAGGATGTTTGGTGTTGGTGAGAGATGAGATGGTGTGATGGCAGTGCAGATGAAAGTGTGTGTGTGTGTGTGTGTGTGTGTGTGTGCAAACATTCAGGTTTAGAGACGCCAACGCAGCTGTGCCCTTTGTGTACCTCTCACATACAGACATAAAAGAACCTGTTTAGAGGACCGGACACCACACACACAGACATCACATGATACGCACACACACACACAAACACGCACGCGCGCACTCACACACACAAACACAAACACACACTGCCATTGTATTAACTCTCACCAGAAATGTGCAAAACCTGCTGGATAAACTAGCATACCACCAAGACCAGCATATGTTGTGTTTTGGTGCTGGTTTGCTGGTGACCACCATCATAGACCAGAATAATTCCCACGCTGGTCCATGCTGGTTTGGTGCTGGTTTAGCTGGTGGTCATCAGCATACTAGCACCAGCATCTCATGTTGGTCATACCAACAAGACCAGCATATGTTATGTTTTGGTGCTGGTATGCTGATGACCACCAGCTAACCCACCACCAAACCAGCATTAACCAGCATGGGAATGATGCTGGTCTATGCTGTTCTTTTTTTATTGAGTTTCTGACTGGCTAGGACAAGGCGCTCTTTTTTTGCTGTTTGTGGAGTGTTGAGCTGTCACAGAAACTGATGTGACACCTATTTTGGTGATAAATGTCAACTGTCTGTTATTTTATGTGTAGTTTATGCTAAAATATAATTTATTTCATCATTTATTTATGTCGCATTAAACTTTTATGAATCACAATGTACATTTCCTGGATGCCCATTTTTGTATAATTCACCAGAATGATGACACGATTGTAATATAGCAGAGAAATATTTTGGACCATTTTAATAATACTTTTATGCTGATTTGTTTTCACACTTGACAGCTCCAACCCTCATTATATGGACAATAATTGCCAGGATATCTATAAAACCTTCACAGTTTGCGTGAAACAGAAGTCACGTGGTTTGGAACTACATAATGGAGCTACTGTTGCTTTCATGTAATGTAATATTAAGCTCTTATGATGTTTGAAAATGGTACTGTAATGGAAGCGATGGGTGTATTAGCTCAGTTGCTCTGGGTACAGTCGCTTTCGTTCACTTTCGTGCTGATGTCACTTGTGACATTAAGGTCACAAAGCCTCTAGAGATCAGAGAAAGAGTAAACAGAGAAGAGATATTCACTTTCATGAGGGGTATTTTAAACAGATGGGCCATTCTACTAGATTGATGCAATTTGATCATTTATACACTCTAAAAAATGTTGGGTTATTTTGGGTCAAAAAGGAGCAAACCCAACCAGTTGGGGTGCAATTTAACCTATGCTGGGTTGTTTTAACCCATTGTTGGGTCAAATAAAAACATGTAGATTTAACCCAACAGCTGAGTTCATTCGTTTTTGACCCAACACTGGGTAGAAACCCAGCAGTAGCCATTATGGGCCGGATTCGCATCGAAACTGCTGACTTCGGTGTGTATCTAGTGCAGATCCGGCCCAGAGTCAACCCAGTATTTTAAATACTTGTGTATTTTTTTTATTGAATAGCTGATGTTATTTAACAAAAACAAAAAATATTTTCTGGATTATACTGTATACATATTTTGATAAAAACAAATGTAGTTCAAATAAAATACAAAATTACTTTGTTGACACTGCAAAAAAGTATTTTCCCCAAAAAAAATTCTTAGTATTTCTGTCTTGTTTTCAGTAAAAATATCTAAAAATTCTTAAATGAAGATGCTTTTTTCTTGATGAGCAAAACAACCCAAGAAAGAGTCTAGTTTTTAGACCAAAAAGATCAAATTTAAGTGATTTTGTGTATAAAAGAAGCAAAAAAATCTGCCAATGGGGTAAGCACATTTTTTCTTGAATTTAGTGTTTAGGAAAAATGTTAAAGATTTTTTTTACCCCATTGGCAGATTTTTTTGCTTGTTTTATGCACAAAATCACCTAAATTTAATATTTTTGGTCTAAAAACAAGACTTATTTTCTTGAGTCGTTTTGCTCATCAAGAAAAAGCATCTTAATTTCAGATTTTTTTTTATATTTTTACTGAAAACAAGACAAAAATACTAAGAAAATATTTTCTTGAAACTTTTTTTTGCAGTGCATGCACTGACCTAATTTCCACTTAACATTAAGTAAGAAGTGGGCATATAGCTTTTAGTTTATCTCACAGCCTGGAACCTGATGAGCAGCTGGAGAGCAGAATGGTGTCATAAAATCACTGATCCATTTTAGCAGAAGTGACAAACTGTACGTTTTGAATGCCTTTATCCTGTACATGCAAATTTGGTCAGTGTTATAGAACATATGGACAAATTAATATTTGCATACCAGTTAATCAACAAACCTTTAAAATTGTAATGTTCACAGCAAGAGCAGACCTGGCAGGATAGAGGAACGTCTCACAGGGGGGTCGAGGGAAATAAAACAGAAGTTGGAATAGCTGCAGGGTTGAACCTCTGGAGAGCTCTGTATATCGAGTGCTTGACAACTCATATCATTAGTGTGCGCATACAACAAGAGACCATCCATCTTCACTGCAGACAGCTGATCCTAAAGGATATCATCTATCTTTTTGCTACCACACACACTGAATATTTCCTAGAGTGTGTACAGGCGTGAATGCTTTTTGGCACTTGTTTACAGGAAGAGTTTTATGATAGATATTCAAACCAGTCATGGAGAAAAAAATCATGTTTTTGCGGTGATGTAGTGGTTAACAAAAGGATGCTGGATTGATCCCTACATAAGCAAAAGATATTGGATATATCAACATTAAACATTTGTATTACTATACTGTAACTTGTTGCGCTTACATTTTTAAGCTTAATCAACCTGAATATACAATTCATTTAAACTTTCCTGACTAGTAAGCGGTTGCTATAAATTATATCAAAATTAATTTGAAGTTATTTCAACTTTATTTTTATAATTTATAACAACTCCTCACTAAAAAGTTGAAATTAATGTTAATTTTAAGTTGATAAAACTCAAAAATGTAAATGCAACAAGGAATTTTCACAGTGTAAGAATGGGGAGAATGCAGCACTTAATATCCTGCCTTCCAGTTAAAAGTCCCGCCTTCAAGTTAAAAGTCCTGCCTTCCAGTTAAAAGTCCTGCCTTCCAGTTAAAAGTCCTGCCTTCCAGTTAAAAGTCCTGCCTTCCAGTTAAAAGCCCTACCTTCCAGTTAAAAGTCCTGCCTTCCAGTTAAAAGTCTTACCTTCCCGCCTTTCAGTTAAAAGTCCCACCTTCCAGTTAAAAGTCCCACCTTCCAGATAAAAGTCTCACCTTCCAGTTAAAAGTCCCACCTTCCAGATAAAAGTATCACCTTCCAGATAAAAGTATCACCTTCCAGTTAAAAGTCCTGCCTTCCAGTTAAAAGTCCTGCTTTCCAGTTAAAAGTCCTGCCTTCCAGTTAAAAGTCCTGCCTTCCAGTTAAAAGTCCTACCTTCCAGTTAAAAGTCCTGCCTTCCAGTTAAAAGTCCCACCTTCCCACCTTCCAGTTAAAAGTCCCACCTTCCAGATAAAAGTCTCACCTTCCAGATAAAAGTCTCACCTTCCAGTTAAAAGTCCCACCTTCCAGATAAAAGTATCACCTTCCAGTTAAAAGTCCTGCCTTCCAGTTAAAAGTCCTGCCTTCCAGTTAAAAGTCCTGCCTTCCAGTTAAAAGTCCTGCCTTCCAGTTAAAAGTCCTGCCTTCCAGTTAAAAGTCCTGCCTTCCAGTTAAAAGTCCTGCCTTCCAGTTAAAAGTCCCACCTTCCCACCTTTCAGTTAAAAGTCCCGCCTTCCAGTTAAAAGTCCTGCCTCCAGTTAAAAGTCCTAACTTCCCACCTTCCAGTTAAAATTCCAGCCTTCCAGTTAAAATTCCAGCCTTCCCGCCTTCCAGTTGAAAGTCCCGCCTTCCAGTTAAAAGTCCCGCCTTCCAGTTAAAAGTCCCGCTTTCCAGTTAAAAGTCCTGCCTTCCAGGTAAAAGTCCCACCTTCCCGCCTTACAATTAAAATTCTTGCCTTCCAGTTAAAAGTCCCTGCTTCCAGTTAAATGTCCCACCTTCCAGTTAAAAGTCTTGCCTTCCAGTTAAAGTCCCACCATCCCGGCTTTCAGTTAAAAGTCTCGGCTTCCAGTTAAAAGTCCCGCCTTCCAGGTAAAAGACCCGCCTTCCAGTTAAAAGGCCCACCTTCCAGTTAAAAATCCTGCTTTCCAGTTAAAAGTCCTGCCTTCCAATTAAAAATCCTGCCTTCCAATTAAAAATCCTGCCTTCCAGTTAAAAGTCCCACCTTCCCGCTTAAAGGGGTCTCACTTCCAGTTAAAAGTCCCATCTTCCAGTTAAAAGTATCTGAGAGAGGGGCTCTATACAGAGGCATGTAAAACAACCAGTGCGCATGTGCAGTATCAACCTTAATAAAATGTGTTTTAGCGCAACTTGAGCTTAAGAAACAAAAGTTATGGTACAGTTAATGTCAGTTTTAATTGTTGATCAGAAATATGTTGTTTAATTGTGATTTTAGAGATATTTGTCGTTCTCCATTTAGTTTAATAGGACTTTAGTCTTGCATTACTTAAATAACAGTCCAGACACTGACATCATGTGAAAGTAACTAACTGTTACTTTTGGTAATGCTGTTTAACTTCAGTTGTTTGTTTTTATCGGAAATCAAATGCATGTCTCCATTGATTACGATTTGGATTACTGTAAACTGAGCAAAATAACCAGCCGTTGATGAATTTTGAAAATTCATAAAACTACATACAGATATATTAGAGGTTTGTCAAACATTTGTAGTTGTTTGAATATTGCATACAAAACACTTGAGGTAATATTTTAATCATTTGTGCATCGGCTTCCTTCAGAGTGAGGTTTATAACAGTGATAAATCACACCATATCAAGACAACAGAGTTGCACACGCTGTGAATCATCCGTAAACAAACACTTGCACATTGCGGTGTTTGTCTGTGTGTGTGTGTGTGTGTGTGTTTCTCAGTGCTAACACAAATTTATTAGGACAGCAGGAGGTTGTGTGCATGCAAACTTCAGCAGAGACACACACAGCTGCAGGGTTTACACTAAAATAACTAAACATTGTAGGAAATGCATACATCTTTGGGATGTACAGTGTACATAAAATCTGTTTTGTATTAGCCTGTTGGATAATCACTAACTTCTAATGTTGTGCGCATGCTTACTTTTATTTAAAACACTAATATAATCGTATAACTAAGTACATATCTCCAATTTTTAAAGATCAATGTTTTCAAGGTCTTGAAAAAACATAACAGAGAAAATATGATCTATACAAACTGGAGATGTATACTTACAGTAGTTGTGGTCATAAAATATTGTATTGTTGCACTATATTGGCGTTTTAAAGAAAAGTAAACATGCTTACAACATGAGAAATTAGCGCTTAGCCAACAGGCTAATATCCAAAACACATGTTATGTACACAATGCGCTTTTCTCGTCTTAAATTAGGTCATACGTCCCTTCTCATTTTAACAATCCAGGTTTTCTGAGGTTCTTTGTCCTGTGGAAATTTGTAAAAAGATGTATATTCTGTGTCTTGATGGCTGAATGACCAGCATCCTGATACAAAACAATAGATTTAAAGTGCATGCTTTGAACTTCCATCCTGAAAAAGGCATATGGAGATTAGATGTGCACACTAGTAGGGATTAAATGCATTATGTTATTTCTTATCCCCTGTGCAAAAGCTCTCCTGAGACACAGAGATGTTCTCAATTCTTTTACTTTGCATGCATTCAGCTCTCCTGGGAACATACTAACATTAAAATGGACCCAAACATTTCTGCGCCATCGCAATCTAGCTTATGGTATCCGTTTTTGTCCCTCATTCATGTTTAATATTCTATTATATATCAAAAAATAAAATTTTTAGATATTCACCTATTTGACTGTTCAGATTTCCTGTAGAAATGAAAATCATCTGTCTTAATGACGCTAATATCTTTGATGCCAATATCTCAAGTCATCCTGGACACTAACATTTTAATGATTCATTAAAGATTAATCGCTTTATCGTCATGGGACTCAGAATCATTGAAACGATCATGATTTTTTTATAGGTTTAAATCTTTGTGAGTGCGTATTAGTATTTTTTGCTGTTTGCTTAACATTTGATAGAGAGTTTAAACCTGGAAGAGGTGTCGCGTGACGTCAGACCCCTAACAAGCAGATTGACAGTTGCGATCTTTCTCCCATTCATCGCATCTTGGGTAAAATATATTTCTCGGCTGTCAGTAGATTCAGCCGTACACTGCAAGAAATGATTTTCAAGAAAATAAATTGTATTTTTGTCTTGTTTTCAGTAAAAATATAAATAAATTCTTAAATTAAGATGCTTTTTCTTGATGCAAAAAAAACCTTGAACATTTTTCTCAAACACTAAATTCAGGAAAAATTCAAGAAAAATTAGCTTACCCTATTGGCAGATTTTATGCAGTTTTATGCACAAAATCACTTAAATTTGCTATTTTTGGTCTAAAAACTAGACTTATTTTCTTGGGTCGTTTGCTCATCAAGAAAAAGCATCTTAATTTAAAATTTTTAAATATTTTTACTGCAGGCAAGACAAAAATACTAAGAATATTTTTCTTGAAAATAATTTTTTGCAGTGATACACATCAAAAAACGTTCTTTATATTTTGGTCTTGTTTTAAGTACAAATATCGAATTTTTTTTAAATAAAGATACATTTAAATTAGTTAAAAAATACCAAATTTAAGTGAATTTGTGCATAAAACAAGCAAAAAAAAAAATCTGCCAATGGGGTAAGAAAAAAAACGTACCTTTTATCTCAAACACTTATTTCAATAAAAATTGAAAAAAAAAATCGTCTTACCCCATTGGTAGACTTTTTTTGCTTGTAATTGTATTTGTCTAAAACTAGACTTATTTTTCTAGGTAATTTTGCTCATCAAGAAAATACATCTTGATTTAGGAATTTTGAGATATTTGTACTAAAAACAGTGCAAAAATACCAAGTAAGAAAGTAATTTTTTGCCATGTACAGCTGAGTGTCTCATCAGTTCAAAGGTCAACCGGGGCAAATAATCTCTTTATCTCATGTAAATGTAACATCTAAAGATTTAAGCTTTCTTGCATAATTCACTCCTCGTCTTCTGTAAAATTATTCAATACGAGGAGCAGAGTATCTTATAGACGGTTTCAGCAGTAACAACATAAAGAAGCGGCTGTCGTGGTCTGTACATAACTTCCGGTAAACTCCGCTAATAATAAATAACCACAAAGTACTTTAAACGTAGTTTATTTATATAACAAGCAAAAAACAACAACACATAGATTACCTAGGAAACCAAAACATTTGTTATTTTCGACGAGGCATTTGTTAAAGAGATCAGTTTAGCAACTAGTCAGACCATAAAAAACCGAAACCGGAAGTAAAGTTCGGATCCAGACGTGTATCACGTGAGTCTTATTAAACGGTCTATACAGTATTCCAGTAAGCTTTTCTGCCTGACTGAAGTGCATTCATTTTAAAAATGAAAAACCCAACGCGTCCCCTCTTGGTTAAACACGGAGAAGAATGTATCCGTGAGAAGATGTTCGATTGTCTCGGCTGAGATTAAAAACATATATTAAATGTCATTTGTTGGCTCAGGGCCAAAGTGGGGTACTTGCATTTCTGGAAGAGGACACGAGAAGTGCTGTACGTTTAGATAAGATGCCGTAAACCGAGTCAGAATAGGATAGCGTTTCTAGCTGCTGTGTTAAAGGCAGAATTCAAGTGTATGATAGTCACAGAGCTTATCAGCCTCAGTGCACACAAGTCTGTAAGGTTAATGAATGTCTTACCATACCGACTCTATCACAGCAGACCAGAGCGGGAATGAATGAACGAGAGAGAGAGAGAGAGAGAGAGAGAGAGAGAGAGAGAGAGAGAGAGAGAGATGAGTGTCTCGCATCTCCGGTTTCATTTGCCCTCTCTTTAAATCACATTCTTCTGCCACATTACTTCTCATTTCTTTAACAGTTTGAAATCAAGCCACTGTTAGACTCCATATTGCTACATCAAGCATGTAGTTTCTATATGTGACCTATGAAATCCAGACTAAAGTTATCTGAGATTAGGAGTATCACAGTTTGATTTCACTCATTTGATTTTAATCTTTGACGTGAGCTTAGTCAATATTAAAGATCATATAACACACGCACAGTTTCTGCCAATCTCATGTTAATCTTGGATACCTGTAGAGTAGTATTTCATCCTTCATATATCCAAAAAATGTTGTCAGATTTTTAAAAGGCCAAACTCTTGGAAGCATACGGTTGGGAGTACAGTAGATAAAGAGTTAAAAGTACAGCACAGCTGTATGTTCGTGTTGTTAACATTATATGCACTTATGTGCTGATTACAAACAAAGCACTTAAAGCAACACTATGTAGTTTTTATTTATTTAAATAATGTTTCAAAAATTATTTCAGTGATAGAACAATTTTTTAACTGGACAAATTGTACTGTTGCTGCAACCTGAGCAGCCTCCTAGCTGCTACAAGTACACTCTGAAAGTGGCGGTGGAGGGTAGAGCACACAGCCCCGCCCCTCCCCCTGCCTGCAGAAGAGTGTCTGATACCAGGCACTGTTGTGCTTTTCAACCACATGGGGGAGCTGTAAGTAATTTTTACATGAAAACTACATATTGTTGCTTTAAGATTAGATTTTAATTTACTTACCGCCTATGGTTCTGACTCCTGAATGGGGTCTTTTAACGTTGGAACCGCATCATCAATCAGTTGCAAACAATTGGCAAAATCCGGGCCTTTTCACCATTTTATGCTGGTCTTAGCTGGATTTTTCAGTAGGGGAATCCATTCCAGGGTATATGCATAGAGATGAATTTACTACCTTTTACTACTTTTTTTACCACCTTAGTTTTTACTACCAACACGACATCAAACAGCAGCCCATTTTTTGGGTGTGTGGGAGGGATATGCAAAGCACCACTTACTATACACTGCAAAAAATTATTTTCAAGAAAAAAATATTTTTGTCTTGTTTTCAGTAAAAATATCCAAAAAATTCTTAAAATAAGATGCTTTTTCTTGATGAACAAAACGTCCCAAGAAAATAAGTCTAGTTTTAAGACCAAAAATATCAAATTTAAGAGATTTTGTGCATAAATCAAGCAAAAAAATCTGCCAATGGTGTAAGCAAAAAAATCTTGAACATGTTTCTTAAAAACTAAATTCAAAAAAGATTCAAGAAAATTTGCTTTTAAAATTTGATTAACATGAGTGACAGACAGGAGCAAAATTTGGTAACTTCCCCTTTAAGACACATGCATTTTCTCCGAGGGGCAAACTTTCGATCTCTCTGATGAAGCCAATACGGAAGTGACTTAAACTGCAATTCATCGACTGGCCGCTTGAGGCTGGCTCCAAAAGGGAGTCAATTCCCATAGACTCCCATGTTAAAAATGGCCAACTTTACAGTAGAAAATAATATGTTTATAGCCTGGTAAAAAAAGTGTTTTTGGTCTATATAGCTAATTTTGCCCTTCATTACTGTGAGGGAGGTGAATTTTTTTGTAACTCATCCGTTGAAATTATATTAAGCCTTAAACTTCTGCATAATTAAGGGCGTGGCCACTTGAGTGACAGTTGAACATTTTCGTTTTTCCGTGAGTGATTCGCGGTGGCCAAGATGGTGACGGCAGGCAACGCAACGCCTACTTTAAGCTTCAAAAATTATCTTTACAAACCAACAGGTGATGTCACGGACGATACGTCCATATTTTTTACGGTCTATGGTTTTCTCTTTTAGCTGTTTACTTTCTCTTAAGATCTAAATGGTCGCATTTATGAGGAAACTTGTAAAAGCCAGTAATTTTGATGCATTTAAAGGTGTAGCGGAGGATTTTCTCGAATTTTAGAAAGAACCACCTTTTCCACTTTTAAAAAAATGCAATTGCGCAACACTCCTGATTGAAAACTAGGAAGACCAATAGTCTTGATGATCCACCCGGGAAAAAAAATCCTCCGCAATACCTTTAAAGCTAATACAGTTGCAAAAATACTTACTAGCACAATGAGAAGCAGATGAGCGGCTTAAACGCTCCTTTCAAACAGAAACAGCGCGCGCATATAGCACCGTTGGTTGTGTTTCAATGGCTTAAAATCACTTAATTTAAAACTGCAGTGCTTAAATACGTGTACAAATGTTAAGGCTTTGTCACCACGCGCGCTACAACTTGACGTGGGAGCATTACCTCGAATGAGAAATACTACAAGTTAAGTGTGTGCGCTCAATCTACACAGACTTCGGCTGCAAATAAAGTGACTATATTTGCTATCTACTCTGACTCACTCAGGTCCTGTTAGCACCGTATCTATTTTTTAACTATGCTAGATGAAGTTAAAACATGGAGACACAAATATTAAGCAATAAATTACTACCAGGTCAAATTGCGTTTGTTACCTTTTACTACCTTTCAAGGGCCTTAATTGTGGTAGATTTTTTTACTACCTTTTACTGCAGGACACCTGGCATTTGCAATTACCTTGCTGTTTCGGAAAAAACAAACAAGACTTTTTTAAGATGTCAAATAAATCTTTGGTGTCCCCAGAGTACATATGAGAAGTTTTAGCTCAAAATAACATATAGATAATTTATTCTAGCATGATAAAATTGACGCTTTCTAGGTGTGTGCAAAAATTTGCCCGTTATGGGTGTGTCCTTTTAAATGCAAATGAGTTTATTTCTCAGTGCCGTGGTTGGATAGTGCAGATTAAGGGATGGTATTATCCCCTTCTGACATCACAAGGGGAGCCAAATTTCAGTCACCATTTTTTTCCTATGCTTACCAAAACTAAGTTACTGGGAAGTTTATTTTGACATTTTCTAGGGTTATAGAAGCACTGGGGACCCAATTATAGCACTTATAGCACTTTCGTTTACAAAGACGTGAAACTAACCGAGTGGTCAGGGGTGTTCACTGAAATGCTCATACAAAGGTGTTTTAGCATTTGTTGTAAACTTGTGGACCTATTTTTCCAAACGCCTCACGCCCGTACATTCTTCCGTTGAGAGCTTGAATAATAAACACTCCAGCCCAGTTACATGAAAAGCTGTGTAAGTTTTTTTCTCCTTACTTCCAGAAATACACTTCTTTTGTCGTGCAATTTTTGCTTATTGATATATAACAAAGTTATCGTGTGCTAATGCTAATGATGAGCGTTCTTGCTCTCACTTGTGAGCGTGCTTTTCCAGGGGAAGTGCCCATAAAACGAATAAGGGGTCCATGAAATATAACAGTTAACAATGTTCAAAAAAAAGAAACTTGTAGGTAAGAGGAGTCTGGCCCAGAAATATTCTGTCACACGCTCAACTGCTTTTTTGACACATTGCCTTTGGTTAGCATGGCAAATACAACTCTTTAACTGTGTTAATAAGTCAGAATGCACAAAATACTGTTAATCCTCTCTTTAAAAATATATAGGTTATATTTTCAACGTTTTCTTTTCATTATGTGGGACTATTTTATGTAGAAAATAAACAGCGTGTAGTATGCAGTAAGCTCGTATTGCATTGGCATGTATTATGTATAGATTTATATATACAGGCTGCTGTTGAATGTGTTTCTATCCCCAGTTTTTATTAGATGTGTATACAAACATAATGCTTAGTGGTTGCGCTTGGGGTCTGTGTGTCCAGAATATGGACACTCTACCCCTGCTGTTTTCAAGACAAAGTGCTTTTGACTCATCTATAATTCAAATCTCTTCACTCCAATGTTTTAACAGCAATCTGCTATCTGACGTCATCACTCTCTCTTTGCATCGCTTTTAATACTTTTCTTCTGTTTCACTTTACCTTCCAACCCAGTGACTTGGCAAACACTTAGGAATGTACACTAGTAATACTTGCATACACTAGTATGCAGTACATTATAATCATGTGACATCACTTAAAGGCAGGATAGGCAGGAATTATCTAAAAAACTTTATTACAAATTTGTTTAAACTGTCTTTATATACAAATACATAATTAAAATATAAGTACTCTGAAAAAGAGAGTATAAAACTCGAGTGTCTGTAGACCTCTCACGACTGTTTTAAACACAGCTAATTATTTCCATTCGGGACAAAAAACAAATGATTGGCTTGCGCTGTCACTCTCTCTCGCGACCATGGCACCACCCCTGTTGCTATGGGATCTGCCCACACATGCGCACACTGATTGATTTGAACGTGCACGAGGCACTCTAGGAAGAGCAAAAGTATGGCAGAGAAAGAGCATTCAGGACTCACAGTACCTGCATATGCAGTCAGCGAAGGCAAACAAGGCAAAAAAAAGGAATAAACAAAGAAATCAAACAAGAGTAAATATCGCGTAGCTTTTCCTCGAGTCGACGATGTGTATTGTCTTCGGAGTGTAGTCCTCATCAGAGTCAACAATGCTTTCATCACGGAAACTCTTACATGCAAAACACTGTAACGTTGTATGTTATGAATCTTCCACGAAATTCACCTTCATCACAGTGTAACTAATGGTAATAAAAAACGTTTGTTACCGAATCAAACAAAATATATTTTAAACTTTAACAGTATCAATATGCTAGCTTAATAGTGAGTACTAAGCCATCCTATTTGTTTATATTCATAGTGATAAAGTTAGATGTATTATTACATGTGATTGTGACATGATGTTACTACATGCACCGCGCTCCTTCCTCTCCGCTCGTCTGAGGTAAATCCTTCTCCCAGCCAGGGTTGCCAGGTCCAAGAAAAATTTCCAGCCCAATGACAAACTTAAAACCCGCCCAAAAAGAATGAAAACTAGCCCAATTTTTACATTTGTCCAATCACAGTTGAAAACTGCGGGATTACAACAAAAGGCTGTAAAATAAACCCTTACATTACTTTTAATGTACTTTCCAGATGAAAATTCTCTTAATGCACTTAAAGTGCTCTATTTTCACACACTATTCTGTTCTAAATATACAAAAAATATACTTTAGTACTTCTTAAGATTATCTTAAGAACATCTAAGTGTACCCAACCGTGCCATTTTGAGACAGAGTATGATCTGCCCTTTTAACATACTACCTCGGCACATTATAAAACTAGCCCAAAAAAAACGCAACCCGCGGCTCCGAAATTTTTCCCCCAACTCTATTTTCAAAATAGCCCAATTGTGCAGGAAAACCGCAAACCTGGCAACACAGCTCCCAGCAAAGCTGTCGGCGTCGTGCGTTCATGTGTTTGGGCGGCGTGGCTTTAGAAGAAACCAAGAAGGGAGGGGGTGGAGTGAATGGTCTACAGATACTCGATTTTTATACTCTCTTTTTCAGAGGACTTACATTTTACTTATGTATTGGTATTTAAAGACAGTTTAAACAAATTTGTAAAAAAGTTTTTTAAGATAATTCCTGCCTATCCTGCCTTTAATTCCTTTATGAAAATTAACCATGTTTTTTTGTGATAAAAGTGTATAACCATGTTTTTTATTTTTGATGTATTGATTACTACATTAGTCAACATTTGAGGTGGATCTGAAATGTTCATCAAAGTTCACCAAAGACAAGAATGTGTATTGGGAATTAGTGTTTAGACAACTTTTATAAGAGGTTTTGAGCCACTTCAAATGTTGACTATTAGCCAAACCATGGTTTTACTACAGTAAAAATAGTTAATTTTCGTAAGGGTTAACTGTTTCATTCAGTGTTATCATCTCAAATATATTTATAATTATTTTGTATCTACCTCCGTTCACTGGGTTATTTTCTACCCAGCGTTGGGCCTACCCAAAACGGATAAACACAACCCATTGGGTTGTTATTTTTACCTATGCTGGATTGTTTTAACTCGTTAAAGGTGCATTGTGTAACCTTTAGAAGGATCTCTTGACAGAAATGCACTATAATATACACAACAATATTATCCCTGGTGTATAAAGACCTTACATAATGAACGTTTTTTGTTGTTTCTTTTACCTTAGAATGAGACATTTATATCTCCAAACACCGTAGGCCCCCTTACATGGAAGTCGCCGTCATGTTTCTACAGTAGCCCTACGTACATCCTTCTCTACGGAGCTGTTTCGTCCCTAAGTTGTCTCAGACAACAACATGCTTGTCCTGTGACGACTACCATATGCGTTTTGAAATTGAGGGGTGGGCTGTTGGTTGCAATTCCCAATTTACTTATCTCTATACTGCTGTTTTCATTGTCCTAAAAACGAACGGATGTCTTCCTTGTTCTATGAAGTCCCTCCTTCAGAAATACGTAACAAGTTCTGATTGTGTAGCTGGTTTGGTGTGTTGTGATTTGGCAGCAGCTTAGCTTAGCTGGTGACTGATGTGTTCATGCGGGCGGAGCTAAGCCAAAAAACTCTTATATTGACGCCATATATCCAGGAAGTAGAGGGCACTTTAGTCCTTGAAAAGTGAATTCTATTAAAGAAAATATATCGCTTGGCATTGAACTTTGTGCCTTAAAATTTTGCAGGCATTATTATGCTCTAACAGCAACTTTACACTAACTAAAGTTTTAAAAAATGGGAACACAAAAATGGCCGCTTTAATTGTTTTATGTCTGTGGTAAATGTAGTAGGTTACCCAACACTCTAAAATAATGGTGGGTATTGTGAACCTGATGTTATGTCAAAAAGGGACAAACCCAGCTGTTGGGTTAAATTAACCCAGAAAATGATTAATTTTAACCCAACAATGTGTTAAAACAACCCAGCATGGTTTAAATTACAACCCAATAGCTGGGTTTGTCCCTTTTTGACCCAACACCAGGTTGAAAATAACCCAGCTGTTTTCATATTAGAAAGTGTGGTCCTCAAAATTTGAAACATTTATTATAAGATGTAAAAATATAACGTTTAATCAGAGATATGCAGAATACAAAGATTTATGGTTTTTCAATGGGGTGCTGTAGATTCAGTTTCCAGTCGTCAGTTTGTCAGTTTGAGCAGATGAGTGCAGGACAGCAGCAGTAATTAATCTTGCCTTGGGAATTAGCCGGATGTCAGCACAAGTCAGTCTGGAGAAGCATTTTTAAAAGGGCACATTTAATGACTTCTTATTTATGACTGCTGGTAGGTCCTCATTCCCTGATCCCTGTCATCGAGGAGATATCCGACAGCTTCAACTCTTTTCTATACAAAAGGTCTTTCTTACAAAAACAGAATGGTTAGGACATATTGGTCATAATAAAAACTGCATTCAGGATATAAAATATGCGTCTAAATATGCTTTTTCAAAGCTCAGGAATTCTCAGTTGTGTTTCATATTTTCATTTCATTTCATTTATTTATTTATAATGGGACCATGCACAATTTTTAACATAAAACTTTCATCTCATGTATTGTAAAATTTTCATCTCATGTATTGTACCGGATTTAGCCGTGGGCTAATTTTTATCCGTAGTCCCCCAGGCAGGTCAATACTAACATAACATTACACAAACAATACCTATGTTCACATATAATAAATACACACACACATACTGTCAGGGCCATAAATAAATTAATTAATCAGTTTAACTACAACAGTCTCAATGATTAACATAATTGGTTCATTTTTTAAAAAGATTTTAATTTCAATTTAAAAGAAACATGAGCTTTACACCCTTTAATGTCCTCTGGTAGGGCATTCCACTGTTTAGTGGCTTTTGATGCGAAAGATGATAGTCCAAATGCGGAACGACTATCATAAGTGATAGTCTGGTAGATCTCACCGAGGTTTCACAGCGAAGATGAAAAAAGTCACGTAATACAGAAGGAGCCAGACCATTGAGGATTTTATGAACCATACACAAACTTGAATAAAGTCTAAAATTATCAAAATTTAAAAAATTATGTTTCTCTGTGATCCTACAGGAATGAAAATTATTAGTTTTTTTATCTACAATTTTTAATTTCTGTTTATATAAGGACTTCAAAGGTTTAATAACAGTTTCTCCGGCTTGACCCCAACATGTCAAACAGTACGACATAAGAGAAAAAATTGTAGCATGCATAAGAGCTTTAGCTACATCAAAAGACAGACATTGTCTAATTTGTCTAAAATTTGCCATATTGTGTTTAATAGTCCTCACCACTTTCTTTACATGTTTTTTAAAATTGAGATTCGAGTCCAGTATAATACCAAGATAATTGAACTCATTTACTATTTCTATCTTTTCACCATTGATAGATATGTCAACATCAGGAGATTTAACATTTGGTTTTGAGAAAAAAAATTCCTTTTGTTTTACTGATGTTTAAGCTAAGACATGACTGTTCCAGCCACTGTGTAATCCTTTCAATAGCAACTTTTAACTTCTCAGCTGCTAATTCTACTGTTTTTGCGTGTGTAAAAATAACGGTGTCATCAGCATACATTTGGACTTGTATCCCTTCACACTGTTGCGGGAGATCATTGATATACAGACTAAATAGTAAGGGACCAAGTACTGATCCTTGGGGTACACCCATTGTATAATGCAAATTACAGGACTTAACCCCTTTAATTTTTACACATTGTTCTCTATTTGATAAGTATGAGGATATCCATGCTAAAAATATAGCTCCAACAAATCCTCCTTTGTCAATTTTAGATTTTATTTGCTCTATTAAATGTAAAGTAGCTGTTTCAGTAGAATGGTTTACTCTGAAGCCAAATTGCATACAATGTAAGCCAGACTCAATGGTGTTAAGATAGGATGTCATCTGTAAATATCATATAAATATAAATATCAGCTTACTCTCTAATAAGAGAAATAAGATCCAGGCTAAAGTCACATAATTTTATTATGAGATCAAAGTCAATTACCTTATTCAGTCAATATTACAGATATTAAGGTTATATTTTCACAGAATATTCTTTACATCATGTAGGGTGATTTTATGTAGAAAACAATAAATCACAAAAATGGCTCTTGTTGGGTGTTTAACAGGAAGGGTCACAATAAAGACAATTGTAAAAATACTTTGAGTATGGAGTGGACCTGTAGATGTTTAACTAAAACAATCTTGATTTGTTTAAATTTGATGAGATGGCTTAAAGATAATATCTTCAATAATATTGACTTTTGATTACAGACTTGACAACTTGACTCTTCATCTCAGGAGAAATATCTAAAACAAAGGAAACTTAAGCAAAAGTGTCCGTTTACTCTGCTTTTAATCCTCTCATTGATGTCTAATAATTGAAATATACACAGATATCAGCTGCAATTATGTGCTTTTGTCTTTCTCTCTTTCTTTCCCCGCAGAACGACACATGGGGTGAGTTGTATTCCTTTGCTGTGTTTAAAGCCATGAGCCACATGTTGTGTATAGGTTATGGACGACAAGCTCCGGAGAGTCTCTCTGATATCTGGTTGACGATGCTCAGCATGATTGTCGGAGCCACCTGCTACGCCGTCTTTATCGGACATGCCACGGCCCTCATCCAATCCCTGGACTCATCACGACGCCAATACCAGGAAAAGGTAAAGCAAACATCTAGTCGTGTATGAGTAAGATGTATAGGAATGTTTTGCTTTACTGCCGAAGTTACTGTACACAGCAAAATCCCCAGTGTTGAATTAAAGTAAAACTGTACGCAGTGTTAAAATCTGTGACTTTATCCTCTGCTATCACCATCTTTGTTTGAAACCTAAAATTGCCAGAAAAAAACAACCAAGCGTTCAACTAAAACAAACACTAATCACCATAATGGTCTTAGCCAACATATAAACCTAAGTTAATAAATAACTCTACAAGTAAGATTTAAAATGCAATTTTAGGTTTTAAACAAAGATGGCGATAGAGAGGATAAAGTCACAGATTGCAGCTTTCAACACTGCTTTTGTGTTACTGTAGTGTGGACATGTATAAACACTGCCCAGTGTTACTTTAACACTGAGGATTTTGCTGTGTATAGTACTATCCAAATATTTTTTATACATTTTCTGCACATACTTCTACAAGTACAGTATGTACTTGGCTGGTGAAGGGAATGTACAAGTATGTAATGTGATAAGAGTATTGATTACCTCGCATAATAACTTTGACTCGTTGCTAAGTGTGTAAAGCACATAGCGCTGATACTGCTGTGAATCACTTACCAAGCCTGAATATATCCAAACATTCAATTTATTTTATACGCGGATAAGTTTACTTTCGATTGTTTTCCGGGTGTGGATATCAGGAAGTGACTTCACATAACTTCCTGTATGGTTCTTCCACCAATTGTTGCATTTTTCTTATGCTTTTAGCCAAAGTGATGTATGGCACATATATTTAATCAGTTTGTGTTTTCCCTGGGTATCAAACCCCCATACCTTGCTGTTTTTAGCTTAATAGCAGCAAAAGAGAAGACTTTTAAACTCGCATAACACTTAAATACACATTTTTTTACACTGGTTTAAAAGTATCACCACATCACTAAGGGGCTGGACACACCAAAACTTTTAAACGCAGCTGAAAACGCCTTGTGGAAGCCGAATGCCAGCTGTTTTTCAGCTGAGTGCCAGCTTTCTTCAGCTAAGCGCTTTGGTAGCTCTGATACGTCAGCTGTGAGACGGTTGGTTGCTGTGATACTTGTCCCGCCCCACCTACACTGTGATTGGACGGCCGCGTGAGAACTGACATTGACGAGCGGAGCTTTTCTTCCAAAGTTGAACATTTCTCAACTCTCAGCGCCGGTTTTCAGTGCGGAAAAAAAAAACGCTAGCTGCTGGCTTATTTGAAAAACGCTGAGCTTCCATTGAAAACAATTGAAAACATGCGCCGGCCGCGGGCGTAAAAGCGTTGGTGTGCACGCCCCCTAAATCATCACAATTAATACGCTCAGCTTGTCAATGTCACTTCTCACTCAGCCATCCAATCACAGTGGGGGAGTGTGGGACAAATATCACAACAACCAACCGGTGCATTGTTCAGCGACTGATATACAGTCAAAAGTATCAGTAGAAGTATTATAGCAACCAAAGCGCTTAGCTTAAAAAAAGCTGGCAAGCACCTTCAGTCGCTGTCCACCTGGCATTTTCATCAGCGTTTAAATGGTGTGGTGTACACGCCCCCTTATTCGTAACCCGTTACAATTTTATTCTGACAGTACAGTTAATGATTGTATATAATTTTACACAAAATCCACGTTACTGCACTCTAAAAATGCTGGATTGTTCTAAAAAAAGTGTTGAAAACCCCATATAAAGCAAGCCAACCAACTTAGGGAGGTTTTATCTGGGTTTTTTCTGCAAGGTTAAACATGCACTAAAAAAGGATTTTCAAGAGAAAAATTGAAGTATTTTTGTCTTGTTTTCAGTAAAAACATCTAAATTCTTAAATCAAGATGCCTTTTCTTGATGAGCAAAACGACCCAAGAAAATAAGTCTAGTTTTAGACCAAACATGTTAAATTTTAGTGATTTTGTGCATAAAACAAGCAAAAAAAATCTGCTATGGAAATTTTCTTGAATTAAGTGTTTAAGAAAAATGTTCAAGATTTTTTTTGCTTGTTTTATGCACAAAATCACTTAAATTTGATATTTTTGGTCTAAAAAATAAACTTATTTTCTTGGGTCGTTTTGCTCAAATAAATGACTTTCTTGCTTAGTATTTTTGTCTTGTTTTCAGTAGAAATATCTATAAATTCTTAAATTTAGATGTATTTTCTTAATGAGCAAAATGACCTTCGAAAATAAGTCTAGTTTTTATACCAAAAATCTACAATTTAAAGGAATAGTCTACTCATTTTCAATATTAAAATATGTTATTACCTTAACTAAGAATTGTTGATACATCCCTCTATCATCTGTGTGCGTGCACGTAAGCCCTAAGCGGATTTAAAAGAGGAACTATATTTTATGGCGTAATAGCACTTTTGGGAGTACTTCGACTCGCCTGAAAAGTCCGCTCCCCTTCTCACTCTCATAATGGGAGAGGGAGGGTGTTACTGCGCTGAGTCGAAGTACTCCCAAAAGTGCTATTACGCCATAAAATATAGTTCCTCTTTTAAATCCGCTTAGAAAAGTGCTACGTTTTATTTTGTACCACCAAACTTGCTCGTATAACTACTCGTCTTAAATAGGAAAAACGTTGATGGGTTTGGTCACTTCTAACTTTATCTCTAAATGGTACCATTGAATGAATGGGGCTAAGCTAAATGCTATCGAAGCGTCGCAGCGCGCTCCAGCGCTTACGTGCACACACACAGATGATAGAGGGATGATTCAACAATTCTTAGTTAAGGTAATAACATATTTTAATATTGAAAATGAGTAGACTATTCCTTTAAGTGAATGTGTGCTTAAAACAAGCAAAAATATCTGCAAACTTTTTTTCTCACGCCATTGGCAGATATTTTTTCACTTAAATTGTTTTGGTCTAAAACTAGACTAGTTTCTTAGGTAATTTCTTATTTTAAGAATTTTTAGATATTATCCTGAAAACAAGACAAAAATACTAAGTAAGAAAGTCATTTTTGCAGTGTTACTGTCCCAGCACTACATATTTTGAATGTCTTCATTTTCTGAATGTTTAGGCCCTGTAGTGATTTACTGACATGCTGTTATATGAGTTGTGTTCTTTATGACATTATGAAGACATCCAAATGTACTGTTGAGGGTCCATTACAAACAGGTTTGAGGGCATTGAGTTAAAGCGTAATTAAACCCCTGGTTAGAGCCTGACTCCACCCACTGTCAATATTTGAAAAATGCAAGAAAAGTGGGCAGACCCCAACAAAGATAGAGGGGATGAACTGAGCTCATACCAAGGGTGTGGTGAGATCGTAACAAGGGCGTGGTGAGCTTGATCCTGCTTACGTCATGTCGTACCGCTTGCAATAGGAAAATTCAACTGCAATAGCCACCGTTCAACCTGAAGAGGGCAGCACTCAGATGTTTTACCCCAAATATTGTAGCATTGAAACACTTTATACCCAAATATCCAAAAAGTTACCCAAATCAACGAACAGCACTAATAAAGCCCCATTCTTACAGGTCATTAACTAAAAAAAGTTGGTTTAGGGTTTAGTTACCCTTTAAACTGATGATGTCAACTTATGTCAACACTTCCTGGTCTTTAAAAGCTCAAAATACCATTACGATCCAGCTACCCAAATCATTCATGTTCATGAAAGTGGTTATTGTTTTAGCAGGTTGCACAGCTGACGTTTGTTCAGCTGTTTGTTTTTTGTTATGTTGTGTCAGCATCTCTTCAAATGAAGTTGCTATGATTGGATAATCACTGATAATGCGACAGATATGTGTTTGCTTTTCCGACTCTGTTTGTTTTCACTGAAAGCTCTATTAGCCGAAAGACGGTCATCGAGTGTACTACAGCACCTACCGCAGTGCTGACTTTGGTCGTGGCTGTCATTTTTCTGTGCTTTGTGTTTGTTACCTGGAGTGGCTTTCAGCTCATCTGTGCCGGTGAGCTCAGCCAATCATTCATCAGCTCTGTTACCATGCAGAATGCTTTGTATGGAGAAAGACGCCCTCTGATTGGTTGCTTTGCCAGAGTGGGATTGCCAGGGATTCGAATCGGGTGTATCTTCAAGCAGATGACAGACAGCAGAGACTGTGTGTGTTTTGGTGGTTGTCTATTCGATTTATGTGTTTGTGTGTGTGCACAATATTGCAATGTCTCTATGGACGAGGTAAAATTGATGAGGGAGCAGATTAGTGTCCCGGCAGGGTCCTTGTGAAGTTGACATGGGTGTGTGCTGTGATTCTGTCATTGAGAGCACATAATGAAGTGATGTGTATGGGATGGGTGTTGGTTTGGTAGAGAGAGAGAGAGAGAGAGAGAGAGAGAGAGAGAGGGAGTGTGTCTGTGGAGAGAAAGAAAAGACCTGTAGGGGTCAGGGACGAGCGACCTGTTCTTCTGCACTCATTTTAGAAAATTGTCCACTTGACGCCATAATTCAGTTTAAAAGAGACAGTTCAACTGGATTCTGTCATTATGTTATCACCCCTACGTTCTTAAAAATAAAGGTGATACACGATGCCCATTTATAGCTGTTTGATTCCATACAGAACATCCAAAATGTTACATAGAAAAATGAATCATAACTGTATTAAACAACATCCTGAACAGATAGGAGTTTTAATTTTTGGCGAATTATAGCATTACATTGATTATTCCGTATGTTTAGACAAAATCACATAGGACAATACTTAGACAGGAAAACATTTGGCTTTATAACGTGGTATATTCTGTTTAAATTTGTTTAGAAGTTATGGGCCAATGTAATAAAAGGGTTTGGATGGTACGTTTCCCCGCTGAATGCCTCTAGCTCAAACTTCAGAGAGTTATGAGATATCATCAGTGCTTTATGAAGAAGTGAACAGATTACATCTCTGAGAGAAAGAGCTCCATTGATTATCTATTTGTGCAAGCACCATATTACGACATCAAGGTACGTGTAAGGGATTAGTGTCCTCTAGCTCAGTGGTTCCCAAACTTTTTCAGCATGTGGCCCCCCTTGTGTACGGTGCATTCCTTCGCGGCCTACCAAAAGAAAATTTGTGACAAAAAACTGTTCTAAAACATTAAATAATACAAAATGTAGTGCTGTTGGTTAGTAGCCTTATTTTTTTAGGTTTAATTACACAGAATTCATGATAAATTAATGTATTTCATAAAATGACATAAAACTGGGCCCCCCCTGGCACCATCTCGCGGCCCCCAGTTTGAAAACCACTGCTCTAGCTTATACAACCCGTGGTTACATTTGAAGGATTTTTTGCCTTATACGTCAGATTAGAGCATTTTATTTTTTGCATTTGTATAGTTTCATAAATATTTATGGTTTTAAAGATATTTTGGAGCATCTAACACAACCCAATCAGTTGTCAACCATATAAAACACTACACACAAAGAAAGGTACACACTGCAAAAAATGACTCTCTTACTTAGTATTTTTGTCTTGTTTTCTGTAAAAATATCTAAAAATTCTTAAATCAAGATGTATTTTCTTGATGAGCAAAATGACCTAAGAAAATAATACGAGTTTTTAGACAAAAAATATACAATTTAAGTTAATTTGTGCTTAAAACAAGCAAAAATATCTGCCAATGGAGTGAGAAAATTTTACTTGAATTAAGTGTTTAAGAAAATAGAAATCTTATTTCACAATTTGTTTTCTCACCCCATTGGCAGATAATTTTGCTTGTTTTAAGGACAATTTCACTTAAATTGTATATTATTTGTCTTAAAACTAGACTTATTTACTTAGGTCATTTTGCTCATCAAGAAAAAGCATCTTAATTTAAGAATTTTTAGATATTTCTACTGAAAACAAGACAAAAATACTAAGTAAGAAAGTCATTTTTTGCAGTGCAGTTGCAGGTATTTATTGCATAAATTGAAACCCCCCAAAAAACAGTATTAATGCATTATAAACTATTTGCATTGCAAACCTTGGCTTAGTGAAGCCATATGATCACTTTTTCACTAGTTCGCCTGCGCATTCAGGTCTTAATGATTAATGGTAAATGAACTTGGCTTGCTGTCCTCAAATGGCCCTACACTCCAAAAAATGATTTTCAAGAAAAAAAAATCTTAGTATTTTTGAATTTTTTTCATTAATAATATCTAAAAATTCTTAAATTAAGATGCTTTTTCTTGATGAGCAAAACGACCCAAGAAAAGGAGTCTAGTTTTAAGACCAAAAATTTCCAATTTAAGTGATTTTGTGCATAAAACAAGCAAAAATATCTGCCAGTGAGGTGAGCAAAAAAATCGTTAAAATTTTTCTTAAATACTACGTTTATAGAAAATAGCTTACGCCATTGGCAGATTTTTTGCTTGTTTTATCCACAAAATCACTTGAATTTGATAATTTTGGTCCAGGTGCGGGGTGGGACCAAAAAATCTACCAGGAAATTTCGTATAGGCCTACCATCGGCCCTCCATGATAAAGAAAAGGTCTTGTATTTGTAGTAAAACTAGGATAATACAAATCGTAATCAATCTGCAAAAAAAAAAAACATTTTCATAATAATAATAAAATCATTAAATCATGGCTAATTTTCCTAAATGAGTAACTATACAAAATGATACCTCTTTGAAAGACGGAGATGCACACCTGTCAATCGGCTATTACATACGGAGCGAGACCAGAGACGAACGTGCTAATAAACAGGACTAATATGGAATAATTTGTGCATCTTTGAATAACTGTACGAATACATTTCCTTTAAATATAATTTTTGTCATATAAAGTTTTGAGAGAAAATAATGTTATTGCTCATTTTTGTTACAGCATGTTTGGCGCATTTACCTCAGAGTTTATTTTAGTAATATTGCTGTTTTCCGGTAATAATAATACAATGTTCATGTCAAATCCTGCTTCCTTGTCTGTTTAATAATTTCATTATGGTGTTATGTTAAGTTATATGTGGATATTTATTGCCATATGAGACGTTCATTGCCGTTATATGAATACTCTCATCTAATATCATATGCAAAATAATGTGTGCATTTTTGAAAAACTGTAATAATACAGTTCCTTTGATATATAATATATTTTTATATAAATAATTTTGGCAAAGTTTTGAGAAATAATAATGATGTAAGGATATTTATTGCCATATTGCAGTTGAATACTCTCGTATATGGTTGCCGCCACAGGACTAACATGTCATCGTCTGAGATAACGTAGGGACGAAATACGCTCTGTTGAACAGTTTGTCCGTTTCTTACTGTAGAAACATGACGGCGACTATGTAAAGGGACCCACAGTGTATGTAGATAAAAACTGCTCATTCTAAGGTAATAAAAACAATACAGTTTGTTTTGTAAGGTCTTTATACACCACTGATAATATATCTTATATTGCATTTCTGTCAAGAGATTATTTTAAAAGTTACACAACACACCTTTAATTTCACCTGCTGCCCGTTAAGATGCTAATTTAGTAAACACATCTGTTGGTCATATTTTGGGGAATGGACAAATGACAATCGGATGGGTTGGAGGATAGGTTGGTTTTGGACACAAAGACTCCTTTGGAAATGTCTTACTGTATAGTCACACTAAAACTCTCTCACACACAAACCCACCTATCCCATGGGATCAGCTGAACGCATCCACTGAATGTTGGGCAGCTCGCAGCTATGATCAAATGAAACAGCATGGTTCCATGTAACATATGTGTCATACTGTATTTCTTCTTTAAGAACACACTGTGTGTGTGTGTGTGTGTGTGTGTGTGTGTGTGTGTGTGTGTGTGTGTGCGCGCGTGTGTGCGCGCGCGTGTGTGCGCGCGTGTGTGCGTGTGTGTTTGTGTCTGTGATGTGTGTTTGCTCGCATTACTTATTTTTATCTCTGCTATAAAAGTGTGTTGACTGTGTGCTAAATCTGTAAGGTTGGCAAGCAGTCCGCATACTTAAAGAGATTGACAGTGCTGGTTAGATCAGAACAAGTAGAGGAAGAAACCATCCTCCATCTTGGCTTTTCACAATTCATGGTAATTTATAAATAATATTTATTTTTTGATTATTGTTTATTTTTTATGTATTTTATTCTATATTTATGTTGTCTTCACAGATGGTGTCAACCAACACTGCCTACTGACTTTTATTCGTGGCGGTCTGTTATTGTAGTGTAAACGTGAAAACGAAAACTAATTATAATTAGACATGTTACATTTATGGGGCGTGTACACCAAAGCGTTAAAATGCGGCTGAAAACACTGTTGCTACACATCCTCATTTTAATTTACGTTTCGGCATTTCGGCATAACCCAAAACACATTTGTCCTTGTACATATCGCTGCATCATCTGGTTGGAGTATTCACTAGAGGCACTGCAGGCGCTTGATTTGTAGGCGCTTGATTTTTGTTGTTGTTGTGCGGGTTCATTCAAGGTTACAAAGCAGATGATACTGAACATTAACGGCGTATATTCTTCAGTTTATGCTTCTCTGACTGTTCAATTCAATTTTATTTTTATATAGCGCTTTTCACAAGTGTTAATTGTTGCAAAGCAGCTTTACATGAGAAGATGTAGAGGAGAACACAGAAAATCAATAGATAATATAAGAAGTAGAGAAAGCGGTTAAACCGTACAAGCGAGCATATTAATAATGTAATGCATACAGTAAAGTGCTAAGTTAAGCCAAAGTTGGCTGACTCTCCCTGGGATTAAAAACCCTCTAGGAAAAAAAACCCAATGGGAAAAAGTCCTAGAAGGACAAAAACCCTTGGGAGGAATTAATATATATTTATATATATATATATAGAAACGGTAGGGATAGGAGGCGGGTAAGCGAATTAAACTGGTTTAGCCGGTGGTCGTTGGTCGGGCATCGGCTGGTCATCACGTTGAAGGACAGCCAGTGGATCAGTGATGCAATGATCTTCACAGCAACCGGAACTGGGTCTGTTTGTCTCATGGTCCTCGTGGTTGAGGACGAGACAGGTAGAGAAAAACAGAATTCTATTAGCGTAGGGGCCGTTCGCATGCAATGCAAGTGTCAAACATTATAGTGGTTCAAGTCGGCTCGGTTCCAGACAGGCTAACTATTGCGGCATAAGTATATTACCCAGATGAGGTATGTGAGTGCTTTGTTCTAGACAAACTAACTACTGCGGGAAATGTACATTTACTGGACATTTATGTGAATGCTTTGTTAAAGAAGAATGTCTTAAGTTTAGATTTAAATTGATCGACTGAGTCTGATACTCGAACATTATTTGGTAAATCATTCCAGAGCTTAGGGGCTAAGTAGGAAAAGGATCTACCACCTTTAGACACTTTTGATATTCTAGGGATAATTAAGTGACCAGAATTTTGTGAGCGCAGTTTACGTGATGGATTGTATTCTGATAGTAGTTCTATAATATACGAGGGCGCTAGGCCATTTAAGACTGTGGCATCTGATAATTGTCTGATGTCTTTACTGCCAGTATTGATAGTGTTCTGCCGAGGTATGTCAAGAACTTGTTGTTTACAGGAAGCATGACTTACTAATGAATAATCAAATACATCTGTACATTAGAGTCGGTTGTGATTTATAAAAAAATTACCACAAGGACAGCGTAAGTCAAGGCATACAAATGGCAAAAATCTACTTAAAGGTGCCCCTTGTAGATTTTTGCTGCATGTGAATTGCAACCAATGTCTCAGTTCACAACTCACTCCTCCCTTTCGAAACGCATAGAGAAGCTACAGTAGCCACCACAGGACAAACGTCATCCGAGACATGGTAGTTGTAGAGCAATTTGTCTGTTTAGGGTTACTAAAGAAACATGGTTGTGCAAAATGGAGACTTTCATGTAAGGGGACCCCATGTGTATGTCATTCTAAGACAATAAAACATTTTCATTATGTTATCATTATGCACCACTGATAATATAGATGATTGTATTGCATTTCTGTCAATAGAGCATCCTAAAATGTACACATTGCACCTTTAACAAAAACGAGCATGTTGAAATGTGTGTATGTGCTTCATAACTTTTTACAATCTCGCTTCAAAACAGAGAAAAAGCAAACACTTCTAGTGGACATCCATTGAATTATGCAGTGAAATGTAGCTGCATTTTAGCTTTAGAAGAGGTACATATGGAGCCTGGATTGAACAATTTCCATGTAGGTCAGCTACTCTCTTTTTGTCTAGGTGGGCAGTTCTTACCCAGAAAAGGCCTCGGTGGGCTCCAGACTTTATAGGGATCTTCCACACCGATAAAATCACTGCCTAGGTTGTAGATCCCCGGAGTGTTGCATTTATAGTGCTTCTGGGTGGGCCTGAAATATTTTGGAGAAAGTAACAAGTGAAGAATTTCAATTAGACCCAATGCCCTCGTCTGCTGTTGTCACGAAATGGGCTTTTCATTGGGCTTTCAGATAAAGTACAATCCTCTCCTGCCGTCAGCAGCCAGCTCTTGCCTGACAACTACACCAAACCGTATCTCTCGGGTTTCGCCGAGCTGTCTCACCACCCGCTTTGGCACAGAACAGCCTGAGGACACAGGCATAAAAAAATAACTGTAGATCTTCTCTCTTCTCCATGCACTAACCTCCTCGTATTATCCATCTTCTCCCTGTAGAACCTCTTAATCTGTAATCACCTGGATTTCTTCCACTGCATTTATTACTCTGATCTTGAAATGCACTCAAACAGCATCTCCCCCAAAAGACTTTTGACACACAAACACTGAGACACTGCTTAATTAACGTAGCACTTCAGCTATGAGAGGAGCTGCGTCTTCCATGAATGATTTATTTAGTGATCCCTAAGGAATTTATAAGGCACATATTATGCCCTCAGGTGTGCCTAGAATGTGTCTGCAACATTTCAGCTCAAAATTCCCCACAGATCATTTGTTATATCATGTGCAAAATGCCCCCATTTGGGTGGGAGCAAAAAGTGCTGTTTTCATGTCTGTACCTTTAAATGCAAATGAGCTACAGCTCCTTACTCCCTGACCAATAGACAGTGAGCACTTTTAGTTAAAATAGACCTGATTCCTGTGAGACAGTCAGTAGTATCTTTAGTCAAATAAGTGCTAACAAAAAATTTAAAAAAAGGTTTTGGGTAAAATTAACCAGTCAGTCAGTGGCCGTAGGCGGGGCTTTGTTTGTGTGATGTCACATTAAAACTGCTGCTAATGGGGATTATAAAAGAAGTAGAGGGTGATTTTTTTTTATTGTAGGGTTGTTGTGTTCACACACTGCCAACACACATTTATGTCCAAACATCTTGTAATAGTGGATTTTGCACAATATGTGACCTTTAAAAGGCACATTTCACAAGACTTTTTAGGATGTCAAATAAGTCGTTGGTGTGTCCCCAGTGTACGTATGTGAAGTGTTAACTTAAAATACTATACAGATAATTCATTATTACATGCTTGCAGAGAATGGTTTACCAAAAGTAAGTTACTGGGTTGATCTTTTTAACATTTTCGAGGTTGATAGAAGCACTGGGGTCCCAATGCTAGCACTTAAACATGGAAAAAGTCAGATTTTCATTATATATCCCACTTTAAGGATAACTTTTATATCAAGACTTTTATATCAAGTTTTTAACAATGCTACAATGCAAGGTTGGTAAGATCTGGAGTCAAATTCTGCTTCCTCCACATAACTTTACATCAAAAATGGTTTGTTTGTGTCTTTTATTGTATGTGTATTGTATTGGATATAGATTTGATCGTTGGATATTTGATTTGATGTACGTTACATTAATGTATTCATGCATTTGACAAACACATTTATCCAAAATGACTTACAGAATGACCTACAAAAAACAAAGAAAAAGCATTTTTCTACTAATGGCCAAGTTGAGGTGGCATTGAATGATACCATCACTTTACCATGTACAGCCAGTGTTGTTTTTGGCAGCCCTTTTAGTTTTAGTTTTAGTCTTAGTCTTTTGGACGAAAATGCTTTTAGTTTTAGTCACATTTTAGTCACTTGTAAAATGTATGGTTTTAGTCAAGTTTTAGTCGACGAAAACGCAAAGAGGTTTTAGTCGACGAAAACAGAAAAAAGGTTTTAGTCAAGTTTAAGTCAATTTTAGTAAAAAAAGTATTTTTAACTAATGAATTTAGGTTAAAAAGTGTGGTCGGTGTATTTAATACAATTAAAATGTGCATTAAGGTTGTCCCTGAGGGCTTGCCGTTGTTTTAGTCGGTGTGCCTTCTGCGCATGTCATAACAAAAAGTTATGAAGAAAAAAGTTGAGCCTGATATACCGTCATGTTGAGTGTGTGTGTTACGCTGAGACCTCGCTTATAAAGTTGAGAAACGCGTCCCTTGCCTTATTTAAATACACCACAAAAAGTATTGGAAATGGGCTTAGGTTTGACAAGCAGATACATGTAAAACCTTAAGCTCACCATGAAATGTGTCACAAGCCGATTGTCGAGTAAAATTGAATGTATATGATATGTTAACAGCGTGACTTGTTAGTTACCTTTAAAAAATATTAGCGTGATGAGCATTCAGGTGCCGCTTGAGGTTGGTGGTATTCTTCCCACCTAGTTTGTGGCCACATTTACCGTCGTCTCCCAATATGCATTCCGTTTTTCTGTCTGATGGATTATACTGAAAGTATGTCCATAAATCATCTCATCGTTTCCGTTTATTGGCGTCACCGCTACGGTCCTTCGAACTCGCCACAGCCGCAGGTGTGTTGTTGTTGTTTGAAATCTGTGCGCGTGCGCGGCATGGCGGCAGCCGGGTGGTGGGCGTGAGTGAGTGAGACTATGTTGACCCAAAACAAGGATAGAAAGCGGCAGCATTGCTGATACTTTTGAGCTAAAAACAGACAGATTTCACGCAAAAAAGGGTTAGAAATGACATGCATTATGAACGTCAGACTTATAATCATTTTCGTTCCGTCTCGTTTCGTCAACGAAAACTCGAAAGTGTCTCGTCATGTTTTCGTCACCTTAGAGACATTTTTAGCTAGTCATCGTTGCGTTAGCGTCATAAAAAATATGTGCATCAACGAAATCATTTCGTTATCGTCATCGTTGACGAAAACAACACTGTGTACAGCCATGTACTTTTTTGCCGTACGAAGGTAATCAGAGTCCTCAGGTTATATATGGTAGTTGGGGCATTAGTTACATGGGGTAATACATGACAAAGTGACAACCAAAATGAGATCAGAGGGACTTGTTTTCTCAAAGTGTGTATTTTTGTGTCACAGTGACTTTAGTTTAAGCTTAAAACCAGGATTAGCTTAACCATTGTTTTCCATCTATCATTTCCCTCTGATTTTAGTGTTCCATTATGGTTAGGGTTGGGGTTAGTACACAATGCTAGTACCTTTTACAGCAGTTTTCTGGCAAACACATCTGCATTTTACCATAAAAAGAAGAGTTTCTTAACAGTTCAAATTATTAAAAGAAATTCTCTATAAAGCTAAGATTTGTAAAATATACAACATTTCACAGTGATGCATAAAACTTTGCTGTTGTTTAAAAAAAAACATATTTTTAAAGAACTTTTCTGGCAACCACAGCTGCCAGTATTTTATTTTGTATTAAAATACAGTGTATTATCTGCTCTCATCTTATTCTCTCACCCCCTCTTCTTCTCTGCTCTCACCTTCTTTCCTCATCTTATTCTCTCACCTCATCTTATTCTCTCGTCTCCTCTTATTCTGTCCTCTCTTCTTATTCTCTCACCTCCTCTTATTCTGTCCTCTTATCTTATTCTGTCACCTCCTCTTATTCTCTCATCTCATCTTCTTCTCTCACCTCCTCTTTTTTTGTCCTCTCATCTCCTCTTATTCTCTCACCTCCTCTTTTTCTCTCCTTCTCTTATTCTCTCCTCTCATCTTCTTCTCTCACCTCCTCTTTTTCTGTCCTCTCATCTTCTTCTCTCACCCCCTTTTATTCTGTCCTATTATCTTATTCTCTCACCTCCTCTTATTCTCTCATCTCATCTTCTTCTTTCACCTCCTCTTTTTTGTCCTCTCATCTCCTCTTATTCTCTCACCTCCTCTTTTTCTCTCCTCCTCTTATTCTCTCCTCTCACCTTCTCTTTTTCTGTCCTCTCATCTTCTTCTCTCACCTTCTCTTTTTCTGTCCTCTCATCTTCTTCTCTCACCTACTCTTATTCTGTCCTCTTATCTTATTCTGTCACCTCCTCTTATTCTCTCATCTCATCTTCTTCTCTCACCTCCTCTTTTTTTGTCCTCTCATCTCCTCTTATTCTCTCACCTCCTCTTTTTCTCTCCTTCTCTTATTCTCTCCTCTCATCTTCTTCTCTCACCTCCTCT
Organism: Misgurnus anguillicaudatus; assembly: GCF_027580225.2. Classification (NCBI taxonomy): domain Eukaryota; kingdom Metazoa; phylum Chordata; class Actinopteri; order Cypriniformes; family Cobitidae; genus Misgurnus; species Misgurnus anguillicaudatus. The sequence goes on along the minus strand of NC_073338.2, from coordinate 48,954,041 downwards.
TTTTCTGTCCTCTCATCTTCTTCTCTCACCCCCTTTTATTCTGTCCTATTATCTTATTCTCTCACCTCCTCTTATTCTCTCATCTCATCTTCTTCTTTCACCTCCTCTTTTTTGTCCTCTCATCTCCTCTTATTCTCTCACCTCCTCTTTTTCTCTCCTCCTCTTATTCTCTCCTCTCACCTTCTCTTTTTCTGTCCTCTCATCTTCTTCTCTCACCTTCTCTTTTTCTGTCCTCTCATCGTCTTCTATCACCTCCTCTTCTTCTCTGCTCTCACCTTCTTTCCTCATCTTATTCTCTCACCTCCTCTTTTTCTCTCCTCCTCTTATTCTCTCCTCTCATCTTCTTCTCTCACCTCCTCTTTTTCTGTCCTCTCATCTTCTTCTCTCACCTACTCTTATTCTGTCCTCTTATCTTATTTTCTCTCCTCCTCTTATTCTCTCATCTCATCTTCTTCTCTCACCTTCTCTTTTTTGTCCTCTCATCTCCTCTTATTCTCTCACCTCCTCTTTTTCTCTCTTCCTCTTATTCTCTCATCTCATCTTCTTCTCTCACCCTTTTTCTGTCCTCTCATCTTCTTCTCTCCCCTCCTCCTATTCTGTCCTCTTATCTTATTCTCTCACCTCCTCTTATTCTCTCATCTCATCTTCTTCTCTCACCTCCTCTTTTTTCTCCTCCTCTTATTCTCTCCTCTCAACTTCTTCTCTCACCTCCTCTTTTTTCTCCTCCTCTTATTCTCTCCTCTCAACTTCTTCTCTCACCTCCTCTTTTTCTGTCCTCTCATCTTCTTCTCTCACCTCCTCTTATTCTGTCCTCTTATCTTCTTTTCTCTTCTCCTCTTATTCTCTGATCTCATCTTCTTCTTTCACCTCCTCTTTTTTTGTCCTCTCATCTCCTCTTATTCTCTCACCTCCTCTTTTTCTCTCCTCCTCTTATTCTCTCCTCTCATCTTCTTCTCTCACCTCCTCTTTTTCTGTCCTCTCATCTTCTCTCACCCCCTTTTATTCTGTCCTATTATCTTATTCTCTCACCTCCTCTTATTCAGTCCTCTTATCTTATTCTCTCACCTCCTCTTATTCTCTCATCTCATCTTCTTCTCTCACCTCCTCTTTTTTGTCCTCTCATCTCCTCTTATTCTCTCACCTCCTCTTTTTCTCTCCTCCTCTTATTCTCTCCTCTCATCTTCTTCTCTCACCTCCTCTTTTTCTGTCCTCTTATCTCCTCTTATTCTCTCACCTCCTCTTTTTCTCTCCTCCTCTTATTCTCTCCTCTCATCTTCTTCTCTCACCTCCTCTTTTTTGTCCTCTCATCTCCTCTTATTCCCTCACCTCCTCTTTTTCTCTCCTCCTCTTATTCTCTCCTCTCATCTTCTTCTCTCACCTCCTCTTTTTCTGTCCTCTCATCTTCTTCTCTCACCTCCTCTTATTCTGTCCTCTTATCTTATTTTCTCTCCTCCTCTTATTCTATCATCTCATCTTCTTCTCTCACCTCCTCTTTTTTTGTCCTCTCATCTCCTCTTATTCTCTCACCTCCTCTTTTTCTCTCCTCCTCTTATTCTCTGATCTCATCTTCTTCTTTCACCTCCTCTTTTTTGTCCTTATCTCCTCTTATTCCCTCACCTCCTCTTTTTCTCTCCTCCTCTTATTCTCTCCTCTCATCTTCTTCTCTCACCTCCTCTTTTTCTGTCCTCTCATCTTCTTCTCTCACCTCCTCTTATTCTGTCCTCTTATCTTATTTTCTCTCCTCCTCTTATTCTATCATCTCATCTTCTTCTCTCACCTCCTCTTTTTTTGTCCTCTCATCTCCTCTTATTCTCTCACCTCCTCTTTTTCTCTCCTCCTCTTATTCTCTCCTCTCATCTTCTTCTCTCACCTCCTCTTTTTCTGTCCTCTCATCTTCTTCTCTCACCCCCTTTTATTCTGTCCTATTATCTTTTTCTCTTACCTCCTCTTATTCAGTCCTCTTATCTTATTCTCTCACCTCCTCTTATTCTCTCATCTCATCTTATTCTCTCACCTCCTCTTTTTCTCTCTTCCTCTTATTCTCTCCTCTCATCTTCTTCTCTCACCTCCTCTTTTTCTATCCTCTCATCTTATTCTCTCACCTCCTCTTATTCTCTCATCTCATCTTCTTCTCTCACCTCCTCTTTTTTGTCCGCTCATCTTCTTCTCTCACCTTCTCTTATTCTCCTCTCTTCCTTCCACTCATTTTCTCAAACCCTCTCATCTCATTCTATTCCCCCGCCCCTTCCCCTCCTCGTATTATGTCCTTTCTCCTCTCATTTTCACCTGTCATTCTATTCTGTGAGTAGGTTGACTTGAAATGCACCACAATACAAGATCTTTCTTTAATAAGGATGTGATGTCTATGTGTGCAGAGAGAGAGAGAGAGAGAGAGAGAGAGAGAGGAGAGAGAGAGAGAGAGAGAGAGAGAGAGAGAGAGAGAGAGAGAGAGTGTGTGTGTGTGTGTGTGTGCGTGTGCGTGTGCATGTATGCATAAACAGGCATTCTGTTAGATATGCTTTAAATCTGTGTGTACTGAGTCCTTCTAACTGGCTGCTGTCTGCGTACCCGTATCTATACATATCTTAGTCTGTGGCAGGACAGTGACCAACCTTTTATGGGATTTATTTGACAAAATAATTCGGCAAAAAGGCAAATGACAGCGCATTTAAGATTCTGGGTTTTATTCAAACATACAAACAATTGCATTGTTAAACAAAAAGCCCATGGGTAATAAAGCGTACACTGAGTCTGACTACAATTTAATCTGTTGTTAAAGGTATAGTGAAAGATTATCCAGAATTGTTTAAAACAACCGCCCCTCCACTTTCTTAAAAAATTTACATGTGCAACACTCTACCTGCTCCTGAGAGGGAACGCCTATTAACGTGTGCACGAGAGAGCATGCACAAGCCTAGTTCTTCTCTTCGCTCTGTTTACAAGTTCCTGCCGTTAAGGCTCATACATTGAGATGTTGACAGTGTCTGCACGGATCGTGACTTGTGCCAGGGCTAGCATAGCTAATCATAGCTTACATCAACTTTTACTAGCCGTGATTTTAAATGGATTTCTCCAAATTGCATGCCAAACTTTACCTGTTGGGAAGAAACTTTGTGACTGAGGCATCAGTGGTAAGACCAACCTGTGCTTTTAGCGCACGCCAGCGTGTGAAATATTCTCCCCAAAACACTCTGGTCTTGTTTCTTTCTTCAGAGGCTTTTCTCTTCTTGTCATACAATTCGTAAAAAAATTTCTCTTTCGACCCTCAGACATTTCGAAAAAACACGGTGAAAACGCGAGCTTCAATGAATGGCTGAAACCGTAGCTCACCACACATATACAACTGAAAGTGCGCATGCGCAGAAAGTGAACCTAGGGACGAGCACGTACGACGGCCTTACATAGACATATCACCAGAATGATTGACAACTGGAATGACTAATAGTCTTTAATCCACCCCGTAAAAAGAAAATCTTCCGCTATACCTTTAATATTAGCGGATCCCCTTTTGTAGTCATCATCCTTTATAAACGTTGCACATGTGTTGTGTCTTTTTTTTTGCCAAGCCTCTTTAACATGTTCTGAAAGATTCTGAAAGATGTTCCGAAAGCTTCAGTTTATTCTCCAAACAAAACAATGCAACACGCATAAACAATTTTAACACATTTTATATAAAATATTTGAATAAAAAGTAAAGATGTCAATTGTTAATCGTTACACTTCACTTATGGTCACTATACTGATCACTGAAGGACCGATCTGAGTCATATCTAGAGACCAACATATTATGTACATGTAGACTTTGATTCGGCATCCTGGCAACGACCCACAACATCCTAGCAACATGGTGGTTTACACAGGCTTCTTGTCTTGTATTATCTTTTTCTCGTTTATTGCATTCTCATGAGTCATGATACAATTAAGGTTTACAGTATGTCATAAAGTATTTATTGGGAGCCATTGGCCAGTTAACTATTTTGTATAGCTTTAGAGGATCCACAGTATTTCCTGACACATCGTGTTTTTTTCCAGCACATCATTGATCGGTGAAGATCTCTTAGTTACTCAATTAATGAACCAGCTGTGTTGATCTAAATGGTTCACTGATAGGCCGATAAAGCAAATTGTGTTTCATGGTCAAGTCAGGAGAAAGCACTAGTGTGAAGATAGTCCTGTGAATGACGTCAACGACTCAAACCGCGTCTTTTATTGCCTCAATTAGAGCCAAACTGAATGAAAACGGAGCCGTCAGTGATCGAGTCATGTACTCATCAGTGTTAGACATGTCATGACCGCTGGTTTTAGTGACTTTTTAGAAAGATTGTTGACGTCTGAATATTCATAGTGCTGGTAAACTGCTAAATATTAGACCTAAATGATCAGGAAGCTTAAAACAAATTTGTGTTTCTTTTTTTAAAAGTTTCCTAATTTTAGCCAAGACCTGAGGTGCCATCATACAGTTTGTCTTTCATGTACTGTAGATTGCAATCTCATAACAAAAAAAAGATATCTATCCATTATCTGCTTGTTAAGTCATGACGTAAGGAATACCATTTCCAGCTCCAAGCCACCACATTTAAACAGCCATTTATGAGCACAATTTATTCATAGCACACATTTAAGGGAAAATTTTATAAACTCATGTGTAAACTTCAGTCTCAGGATCCCAGAATCAAAGACAGCAATATATTAATAATTCATAATAAAATCCACATCCATAAATCCATGTCTGGTCATCTCAGATTTTGTTATGGAGATAAAAATTAGGATCGGGTGTTTTTGGTAGTTTTTCCATGATACGAGTGTATTATAGCCGTGATTTTTGTTATTTCTTTATAACATCTGTGAGCGGTTGGACCTGGAAGCGGCACATGATGCCAGACTTAACAATTGGATAGACAGATGTACAAACAATATCCATCTCTGGTATAGACAAAATAGTATTGTATTATTTGTGTTTAAACAGAATTTTCAAACCTATCACATTGTCTGGGCTTATTTCGTTATAACAACAGGCTTGCCTATACATTATCCTGCTTATTACATGGCTATTTACCTCATACCGGAAATAAGGTAAAGAACATTAAATATTGATTTGAAATATTTTATTTGCGAATTTTTAATGAATTCAGACCCTCCATGAGAAAAACTTGGTTTTATAAAAAGGTAAGACAAGATGTTCAAATGTCACAAACACATTATTTGGTTGAATTATTTTGTAAATAAAATGTCATATATGTTATTAAAAGACATTTATATAATTTTTTGTGTAATATTAGCCTATACCTGTCAAAATGATTTGTAGCATCTGGGTTACCATGTGTTATTAGCTTTGAGCGGTTGTTATCTGGGATTATTACACGGCTCTCTGGAATGCTTGATTCTGATTGGTCAGTTGAGACATTTGCAGGTTCGTTCTTTTCAAATAATAACCGCTCCAAAGTAATAACGCATAGCCGGACTACTTGTATGTTTAAAATCCCTCCGCGCCAACAAAGATTACTGTTTGGTGCCATCTTGTGACAAACACTGGACAACCACAATTAAGAATGGAACATTTTGACATTAATTTTAACATGTACGGAAAAAACAAAACATTTAAACGGTAAATAGACGACAAGACACAGAGAGCATGACAGCTACGAAGCCAACACCAAAAAAAAAAAAAAAACAGAATGGGCATTAAAACTTCTCAAAGACTGGCTAAAACAGAAAAAAATGGAGACAGTATTGAAAGTATGAAGCAGAGGTTCTTAATAAGGTATTACGATCATTTTATGCATCTGTGCAAAGTTTCGCGGAAGGATAAAAATGTTAATTTAAAACAAATATGCCAATAAAATGTTTCAAATTCATATTCATGTCCAGTTTTTTTTCTTATGTGGCAAGTAGCCGTGTAATAAGCGGGATAATGTAGAGGCAGCCGGTAGTTATTGGGAAATAAGCCCAGACAGTGTAATAAGGACCCGACGTGAAGCCCGACATTATCCCTTACATAACAAACCTGCAAATGTCACAACTGGCCAATCAGAATCAAGCATTCCAACGAGTCGTGTAATAACATTATGCAATGCACAATAAAATAAACAAACCAGCATTAACATCTGTTTTGGCATTAGAAATAATGCTGAAAAACTATATTGCTCATTGTTAATGTTAGCTGCATTTACTAATGCTAACAAATACAACTTTACTGTAATCAGTATGATACAATTTATCATACAAGACCCCTTTAAAATATTCTTGGAATACAGTTCACTTGCTGATTCTGAAATCTGCAGCCTACTTTCATGTACACGTGAAGTTTGGCACAAGAGTAATGGTGAGACCTTTAAAAAGCCCAACATGTGGCCAACTATTCTCACAAGTGGTTCACAGACATTACAGGTGCTACAGAAACACCTCTGTCAGCAGAGTCTACCAAGCAAAAGGGAATGCAATGCTAATGTATCATAGTCTGACCTGTTTTCAGTAAATCACTCCATCATTGCCGTTCTCTTTCTGTCTCTGTAAATAACACAGTTTGAGAAATGTTTGCTTGTTAACTGTAACTAACGTTCCTCCAAGGCTCGGACTTGGGGACGTACCTTGCCGTAGGCAACATATTGATATCATAGACCTGGATACAAGAGAGATACTCTTCTACACAGCAAAACACTTAGAGTTAAATGAACACTGCTGGGTGTATATATTATCCCAATCTTACAGAGAGTTAAAAAGTAACACCGAAGCAGAATTAAAAGCAGAAATATGTAATTTATCCTCTTTATCACAATCTCTGTTTGAAACCTAAAATTGCATTTACATCTTAATTTTACAGTTATGTTCTTAACTTGGGTTTAGACGTTGGCTGTTCCATTTAAAGTCACCATTATGGTGATCAGTGTTTGTTTTAGTTGGACTAGACTCTTACAGCCAGCAGTGTTCATTTAACTCTGGGGATTTTGCTATGTAAACAGGCACTAACTGATCTTTGTCAAATATCTGATATTTTATTTTTTTTCCAAACAAAATGTCAATTAGCATGTTTAATAATAAATGTGATTCTAAACTTATTCGTAGCAGAAGCCAAAAATACATTGCATGAGTCAAAATTATTGATTTTGTTATGTCAAAATAATATTTTGTAAAGACAGTGAAGATTTTTGTAAATTTCGTACCGTAAAAACTTTATTTTTGTGAGTACATGCAATTCCTTAGGACTTTAATCTAAGGACAACATTAAAGGCGATTTTCTCAAAGTTTTTATTTTTTGCACCCTCAGATTCCACATTAAGTGGCCAAAAGAGGTGCCGGTACTCTATTTTTTTTGCTGACTCGACTCCTATATTGAAGGGGTTTTATATTCAGCAGTCAACAGACGACCTTGTAAAAAATAATTAATCTTTTTATAAGTTTGTGGATTTGCTTGAGCTAGAAATAGCTACTGAACATAAATAAAATGTGCAAAAGGATTTTGAAAAAATACCATTAGAAAGAGCTACTGTAGAGCTTTTGAACATAAATAAAATGTGCAAAAGGTAGATATGTGAGCTTTCAGCATGGTTAAATGCTAAAACTAGTTGTTCAGATAGAAAGAGCTTGAAAAAAAAACATTAAAATGACACCAAGACCATGTCTATGGGTTCAAGAATAACAATATACTGGCCATTTGAAACTCGAAAGTCATTTATTTTGTCCCATTGTTTTCCATTTTGCGGTTGGTAAAACTACTGTGCAAGTCGATCAAATTCATTGAAATTTAATTCACTTGTAGTTTAGCAATTAAACTAAATGTATATTACAATTTCAAGAATGTTTTCTGCACATCGCCTGAGGAAATCCGAAGTTGCGTCGAGGGGAACCAAACTTGACAGCCGCGACAGCGGAGATTATCACGTACCTACAAAAGGGTATTGAATAAAAAGCTTGCGTCTGACATGCAGCTATCATTCTGGCTTGGTGGGATGTCAGCCAGCGAGTCCTCTGATTCTGACCTTGTTCTTTTACTACTCAGAGTCTAAAACAAGGAGGGCATATTAAGTGTTCATTGTATTTTCATTTTAATCGAGCAGCTATGGTTGCGCGTTTCACACACAAACACACACCTCTCCAGTCCAGAGCATGTTGACACTGACTGACCGACGCATGCGCTTTTAACTTGTAAACATATGGGTGTAATGTAGTCTCTGCGCTCAGTGGGACGAATTAGGAAGTGTACATTAAGGGCGCTCTGAAAAGCCGCAGCGCAGCCAAAGTATTAAATTAAACCTCTGATTTTTAAACAGATGTGCAAATGAGCGTTCTGGTATGCTAAAAGCACGTTCTGGGCGCACGGAGAGGTGGTGGTACGCTCAAGAGCTATTTTTGGAAGTGGCAGTACTGAGTACCGGGCGTTTCGGCCCACTTAAAGCACTGTTTGTATCTGTATTTGTATTCGGATGGAACCGGAAGTGGAGTGGGTCTTAAGCCAGAAGTTTGTCAAATTACATGAAAATGGCATTTTAAATGCATTCTTGCTTTATATTATAATTATAACTTAAATACATATAAATATATATTAAAATGTTTTTAAAAACAATAATACAAAATGTTAATCGAAAAGACAAACTTGATTCTAGTTACCTATAGCCTATGCATGAAAAACAAACTTCTTATTTTCAAAGCCACATACAGCTTGCTCTTATGTGCTATGCATCACTGTATTGTAGCATTAAACTAACAAACTTGAGAACGCAGACAATACTGTACATCACCTTTATTGTGTCTGTCAGCACCAGGTCAGCACAGTTTTGTAAAAAAAAAACGTAACCTTGATGTCTATAATATTGACAGAGTAAGATTATGTCAAAGATGTGAAATCAAACTTTGATGTTCATAATCTCTTACTTTTTAGCCTGGATTTCACAGACAAGGTTCAAGACATTACATTGCCACACATTTTTTGATGCCTGATTTTCTCTCTCTGCAGTACAAACAAGTGGAGCAGTACATGTCTTTCCACAAACTTCCAGCGGATTTCCGACAGAAGATTCACGATTATTACGAGCACCGTTACCAGGGCAAGATGTTTGATGAAGAGAGTATCCTTGAGGAACTCAATGAGCCGCTCAGAGAGGTGAGTGTTCACAGAAGTGTGTTAGTTTACAGTAGTTGCAAAGTGTCCTTGCAAAGGTTTGTCTGTATCTGTAAACATGTATGGAAAAATCTCCCAGAAGGCTCCGCTGTTGTCTCAGAGCTTTCCAAAACAATAAAACCATGCTGAACTGGCAACAGCTTTCAAAATATATCAATGTCACAGCAAACGGCTAAATCCCTTCTGTGTGCATTCCAGGTTTTACTACATTTACTGTTGTTTTAAGAGAAGAAAACAGAGTCAAACAAACAGAGCTCTTTGTGTCTACTGTAGGTTTTCTATTGTTTGCATTAGAGATGCACGAATATTATATTTTTCCGCCGATAATATAGCCGATAATTCAGATGGATATCTGCCAAAACCCATAGTTTGGTGGTATATTAATTTATATTAACTAAATTCTGAAGAATTTTTTTTGAATGTTATTTAATCACATAACGATCATTAATACTGAACATTAAACTAGTGATGTTTCCTGACATTTTCTATACACAGAGCTCAAATTCATTGCATTTTCGATGGCGAATAGTGTGAAAAATTGCTTTCATTGACCGATACTGATTATTGACCGATATATCGGCGCATCTTTAGTTTGGATGTTATTGCTTTGTGTGTGAATCTCATCCCCGATGTTACATTTCACAGCAAAAATGAAAAGGAATAAAATATGAAATTATAAACATGAAGCCTATTTTTAGGACAATTTTTCAACAAAAAAAATTAAGTTCAACATTCACTTACTCTCATGCCATTCCAGGTGTATACAAGTTTTTAAATAATCATGTCCCTTGAATATTCTTTTAAGGTTTTTCTATATCAATATAAATTAGGCACTTTTCCAAATTGTCATCACTGTAATGTTCTAAGATAATAATATATATTTTTATTTAATGAAATTCACTCAAAACATGCCAGTTTTAACAAATACACACCCTTTTCCACAAGGAAAATTCATTTACTTTTGGTTTTGAGATAAGACAAGGCATTCAAATGTCCCGAACACAGTATTTGGTTGAATTATTTTGTAAATAAATGTCATGTGTTACTAAAAAAACTAGTGATGCACCGATGTATCGGCCGCCGATATTTATCGGCCGATTTTTGATGAATTTGAAACCATGGGCATATCAGCAATAGCATGAGAAAGGAAGATACCGATTGTTTATTAATTAACTTCATAAAGAAATTCATTATATGTAATAAAAAAAGAGTTAATGTTGTTAATAAAATAAATGCTGAATAGCAAAAACCACCTTTGAAGGTTGTCATGCTGTCTTATTATATTTGTTTTAGCTGAATTTGTGCCTCTCTTAATATGTTGGTCAGTTGAATGTTAATTAGATCCAATCCATGTTCAGTAAAATAATTTGATGCAGAAATAAACTAGCTAATAGACAAACTGTATAGTATTGTATACAAGTGTTTAATATCGGTATCGGCCAGAAGTTGTCTGTTTAAATCTGTATCGGCCCAAAAAAAATTACTATTGCTGCATCCCTAAAAAAACATTTATTTACATTTGTGTAATATAACACTATACCTGCCAAAATGATTTGCAGCATCCGGATTACCTTGTGTTATTAGTTTTGAGCTGTTGTCTGATAATTACAAACATGCAAATGTTGCAACTGGCCAATTAGAATCAAGCATTTCAACAAGACGTGTAATAACATTAGTTAATGCACAATGAAATAAATAAACTAGCATGAATACCTGTTTTGGCATTAGAATGAATGCTGAAAAACTTTGCTCATTGTTATTGTTAGCTAATGCATTTACTAAATTTAACAAATACAACTTTACTGTAAGAAAATGTTATTTATTGTTATTCGGTGAACCACATAAATTTCCTGTAAAGCTGCGGGATTGACAACCGTGAAGTAAAACGTTGACAGTGACAAAAAAGGTCAAATTCCTCTGCTTTATGAAAATAAGACACACAAAACGGTGAGCACTTGCAAATCTCTGATAACAAGTTTGTGTCATATGTTTCTGACAGTGCAATATTGGAGTCGATTCAGAGCGGTGTGTTTTACTTTTAGTACTCTCACATGCACTAATGCTACAGCGCTCAGGCATTGTGAGAAGAATAAAGTTTATTTAAGAAGGCGGTTGTGAAAATGCATGGTGTGAATAGATGCGCGGAAATAACTTGCTGTATACTTTTACTTGCCAGATGTTTTGTCTCTCAATACTGCTCCTTTTTTGAAAACGTTAAATGCATTTGGATATCCTAGACTTCGTTGTTCATCGTTTATGATACGAAGTCAAAGTTTCATGTCAATTGTTTACATAAAGTCTTGCGAAATAATCATAATTTGATTTCTGGCTACACACCGAATGCAAAACTAAAAATAAACATGAAAACAACGTCACGTTCTTCTAAACTTCGCTTCAAATGTTTTAGTAAATATAATTTATCATTTTGTCACGTAAAATATGATTTCCGCTAAACTATTGAATGTAAATATTGTGCTTATTAAGTTTGTCAAGGCCTCATTTATTTTCCCCTCTTAAGTTCAGATATGTTTGTATCATCTCACAGGAAATAGTAAACTTCAATTGCCGAAAGCTGGTGGCCTCCATGCCCATGTTTGCCAACGCCGAACCCAACTTCGTAACAGCCATGTTGACAAAGCTCCGTTTCGAGGTCTTCCAGCCGGGCGATTACATCATCCGTGAGGGAACCATCGGCAAGAAGATGTACTTCATTCAACACGGCGTTGTGAATGTTATCACCAAAGGAACTGTTGGGTTAAAACTTTCTGATGGCTCCTACTTTGGAGGTACAATCGCACTTTTAATGAACCTTGTTTCTTTCTGTGTAAATTAGATGTAATTAGTTCTAAATTAAAGAGTTCAAATCCTAAATTAACCTCTAAACATATAATTTAAGGACTCGATGTAACAAATTGGTACATGAATTGAACTTAAATTACTGATCTGCTTAGGGTTTAAAGTCAGTCCTTCCAGAAAAAGAGTTTTTTGTGATTGTTGCGGGCAAAAATCCTCGATTTTGCGGCAAGTTTTCTTAAAAAATGCGATGGAATATGCGGGATATTTATGTAATTTATGCGATGGAATTGCGGGAATTTGCAAAAGCTGCAATGATGTTCACGTCACATAATCACGTCACTTCATAACGTTCCCATGGCAACAGAGGACACGGCTGCGCTTGTGTGAAGTAAATGCAACATTTTTCAACTTTCTGCTAATATATATGTGACTTTTTGCTACGAAAATGCGGGGAGTATGAAATCGTGCAAGCCCCGCATATTTTGTGCGCGGAAATCTGTAATTAATGCGGCGAAAGTGCGTCGTATTTGGAAAAAATTCAGCCCCGAGTAAATATGCGGACTTTGGCTGATTATGGAATAAATCGTGCGATCGCACAATCGCGTTTTTCTGGAGGGACTGTAAGTGCTGCCTAATTCAATTTAATTTGGTTCAATTGTATGTATATAGCGCTTTTCACAATTGTTTAATTGTTCCAAAGCAGCTTTACATTAATAAAAACAAGAGAAAACATAAAAATCACAGGACAGCAAAGTAGCAAAGTACAGCGGCTAAGATTAAACCTTACTAGTGAGCGGAGTAATAATGTAACGCATATGTAATGTAACATAGCTCAAAGTTAAGCTAATCTTAGCTGACTCCTAAGTGGTTGAAAAAAACTCATAAGAAAAAACCTTTATGGGGAAAAGTCCATGGAAGAAAAAAAACCTTGCAGACTAGCTAATCCTATAGAAGATATACTATGTTATACACTTTTATAGGAATTAAAGGTTTTAATCATTTAAATGAAAAGTTAAAGGAAGCGGTTGGTTGTTGTTGGGAAATTTTAGGTGATCAAGTAGAAAAAAAGTTATTGCTTTGTGTGTGAATCTCATCCCCGATGTAACATTTCACAGCAAAAATGAAAAGGAATAAAATATGAAATTATAAACATGAAGCCTATTTTTAGGACCATTTTTCAACAAAAAAATTAAAGTTCAACATTCACTTACTCTCATGCTATAGAAGATATACTATGTTATACAATTTTATAGGAATTAAAGGTTTTAATAATTTAAATGAAAAGTTAAAGGAAGCGGTTGGTTGTCGTTGGGAAAATTTAGGTGATCAAGTAGAAAAAAAGATATAAGATTTGTTAAAATTAAACAAATTTAATAAAGGGAAGCGGTCAGTGGTATTTTAAGATGTTTATGTCTAAGTTGTCTATGTCGGCTATTCAAAATAACTTTATAAAAAACTTTGCGGGTTTTGTACCCGGGTCTACAGTGCCGCACGATATGCCAACAGTCAAATTTTATGGATCCAAAAGGTTCTTTAGACCATACAAAGAAAGAAATTGTTCTTATAAGAACTAAAAGGTTTGTTAGGAAATCAAAAATGGTTACACTGTAAAAAAAATTCTGTAGAAATTACAGTATTACTGGGTATTACACTGAAAAAAAAAAAAACTTGTAAAATGTACTTAAAAAAATCCTCGTAACAATTTGCATGAACTTTTTTTAAGTAAAATGTACTGCTTTTTTATAAGTAAAACTTACCTACTAAAATCAAATAAAATTTACTTAAATTGCATGATAAAACATATGTTAAATAATTAATTAAATGTTACTTAATTATTTATTTAGATGTTAGATTTATTTTAATCGTTTAGGTAAAGTCTATTAGGTTTTTTTTTTGAAAATTGAAGCATTGCTGTCCTAATAATATTAAATAAATCGTATTTTCTGTTTGTTATTTTCTTTAACATATTAATATGGACATAGTTCTTTTAAGTGTTATAAATGGCATTATAACACACAATTCATGACTGACAGCAAGTCAGTCATTGAATAAACTTGATTCGGAACAGAAACACACACAAACTGTGTTTCTGACAAGCATTATCAGCACTGTGGAGAGAATTACAATACAATGTTCTGAACAGGCTTCATGTAAAGAAACACTGATCACCTGAACGGTGACTTCACAAAATTATTATTTACAACAAAACAACATGAATAATATAAGAGCTTAAACCTTTATGACATTTTGCTAACAATTATTTAAGTAGTTAAAGTTCTTATCAGTTCTTATTCTGTGTTAAAGCTTAAAAAATAAAAATATTCCGTCGCAAAGAATTGTGGGTATTCCTTACAACATGTGCAAATAAATGTAAGTAAATTTTACTTAGATTTTTTTAGTTTAATGGATTTAATATTTTTAAGTAAAATTAACTAAGACTTTTTACTTGAATCTGCTAAAGTTTTTGATTAAATTTACTTTATTATTTTAGGACTATGTGCAGTGACTATAAAACAGTTAAATAATACAAGAAAATATCTAATAAGACTTACTATTCCCACACAGTTCATTTTTTACAACTAGCTGCCAGTAACTTACTGTAGATTTTACATTTATGTTATTTACTGTCAACAGTTTGTTCTAAGTTAAATGAACATGAAACATTTTCAGTCTTTACCTTCTACAGTAAGTTACTGGCAACCAGCTGCATAATTACAGCTAATTTTTTTACAGTGTATTTAATGGCATCCCTACAAAGTACCCTACTGAGAACCTTTATTTTTGTGGTTGGAGAGTCATAAGACCTCAGAAGGTAGTTATAAAAATCTCAAGAGACTTTGGGAGGTGCTGATAGCTTTTTAGATACCAAATATCTATCTCTAAATGTAAACCAAAATGTTGGAAATCCATTATCATGTCTGTTCGCTGGCAGAGAAGCCCAGAGTCGTGGTGAATTTAAAAGAGTTTGTGGTGAGATGTGTGTTGCTGAGGACCGGAACGTGATCTCTCTGCAGCCCTAAATTCACATGAGTCAGCTGTTTTTAGCTGCAGAGGGTTTGGACGAGCTCTCAGTGCATGACCTTGGAAAGGTTAGAAACAAACTAATGACTTGTGTAGCCTCAGATGGAAAGGATCTGCATCTCAGTATTACACAGAGGATAATGTTAATGCTTTTTTGTAGCCCATGAGAGCGAATAGAATTTTCATTGAGGTTTCATGTTGGGAATACAAATAGCTTTGGTTTACATCAGTGGTCTCCAACATGGTGCCTGTACAGAGTCTGTGAGTTGCCTGCCAATGCACATTCTATTAATAGCCTAAATTTTAGTATTTATTTATGACATATTTTTTATATTAGCTTGGCATCTTTTATGCATGTTCATTTTTAAACAATGATAAAACATATCAACAAGTAAAATAAAATAGTTTTGAGTAGACTATTCAAAAAAGTAGCCCTCCAGATTGTTTTATCCATTGTGGTAGCCCTCACAAAAACTTTTAAAACTTTTAAAAATTAAGGTGCTGCACTGCAAAAAATGATTTTCAAGAAAACATTTTCTTAGTATTTTTGTCTTGTTTTCAGTAAAAATATCAAAAAATTCTTAAATTAAGATGCTTTTTCTTGATTAGCAAAACGAAAATAAAAACTATATAGAAAATAAGTCTAGTTTTTAGGCCAAAAATATCAAATTTAAGTGATTTTGTGCATAAAACAAGCAACCAATGGGGTAAGCACACTTTTCTTGAATTTTAGTGTTCACTAATGTTCAAGATTTTTTTGCTTACCCCATTGGCAGATTTTTTGCTTGTTTTATGCACAAAATTACTTTAATTTGATATTTTTGATCTAAAAACTAGACTTATTTTCTAAGGTCGTTTTGCTCATCAAGAAAAAGCATCTTAATTTAAGAATTTTTAGATATTTTTTACTGAAAACAAGACAAAAAAACTAAGTAAAATGTTTTCTTGAAAATATTTTTTTCAGTGTGTACAGTAAGGTGTTCTTAAAGGGGTCACAGTGCGAAAATCTGACTTTTTTATGTTTAAGTGCTATGATTGGGTCCCCAAAACTATATCAACCTAGAAAATGTGAAAAAAGATCAACCCAGTAACTTAGTTTTGGTAAGCCATTCTGTGCAACCTTTGAAAAATTTGGTCGTTCAGATTTCGTCTGTTTTGTGAGGTACGTAGCAAGCCTTATTACAATAATACCGCCCCTTAATTTGCACTGTCCAACCACGACACTGCCATTTAGTGCAGAGATAAAGAGAGAAAAATTAATTGACAGCACAACTGAGTTTCAATTGTGATTAGTGTTTCCATTTCATCCACTAATTTGCATTTTAAAGGACACACCCAAAAATGTTACATTTTTGCTCAGGCCTACAAAGGAGCAATTTTAACATGCTACAATTAATTATCTGTAGTGTTTTTCACATAAGCACTCTGGGGTCACCAATTACTTATATATGACCCCTTTAACACTGATGCCATAGAAGAACTATTTTTGTTCCATAAAGAACCATTCAGTCAAGGTTCATAACTGAACCGTTTCTTTCTTACATTTATGCAGTCTCTAGAATCACAAAGAGCTGTTTGTAAAACAGAAAAGTTCTGCAAATGTTAAAGGTTTGTGACCACAAACCTACCCATATTTGAGAGGTAGGGCTGTCACAATGATTAAATAATCGTCTCATCGTGATTGTTTGACCTCATCGCTATGATTTCAGATCACCACAATGATTGCACATTTCTTTAAAAACACAAGGGGGAGCTGCAGCACCTGTATAAATGAGACAGTATCAGATGTCTCCTGATTGATGTCTATCAGATTGGCTACTAAGGCCTGTTCTGTTATAGTCAGTTTATTTTGATTGCATTTTTATTTTCTGTTATTTTTCAGACACTTTATTGTGTTTATTTCTTATGAAGAATTTTCGATTTTTGAAAGATATATATTTGTGTAAAAAACATTTCATAAACAAACAAAAAAATGCATGAAAATTAAATGTCAAAGCAATAAAACAGACAATTAATCATCATAACCGTCATAATTTACTAGACAATTAACCGTCAGCCAAATTTCATAATTGTGACAGCTCTATTGAGAGGTGATAAAAAGAGAACAAATTAAGATAAGGTGAAATGTTTTTTTTTAAAGCAGATGGTCTGTTCTTTCATTTGATATACTTATATATTTAAAGAAAAAAAAATCTTAAAGACATTAAACTTCATAAAAATGCTGGTGCTGACTGGTAACAAAAAAAAATAAACACTAACAGGGAATTAAGTAGTGGCTGTTTTTGAAAATGTTGTATGTGGATTGTGATGGTTTATAATCAAAAGACAGTGCAAATTAGATGCAAATGAAGTATTGTGCTTATGTGTACCTCCACAAAAGTGTGTTTGGACCTACATGGTTGCATGTGTATTTAGCGTGACATTTTTACCCTTGATTGTGGTTTTGATGTGCTAGCTCTTGGTTTGACGAATGACGCTCCAATGACGAGGTTCTATGAAATTAGCTAAGCCTTCCAAGGTTGTGTATTGGATTTTTGGATTGATTTGGGGAGCTGACGGAGAAATGGAGCAAATGCAAAATCCTGATGGATGGGTCAGGATTTAATACAGAGGTTGACGCACAACACATAGGATGAATGGTTTTTATTATCCATGGAGACTCTTGCGGGACATTTCTCTCCTGTCCCGAAGAGCTACATGTTTCATCATTTCAAATGAAATTCGATATTATATAAGAATGTGTGTCTATATATAAACCTAAAATAACCTTGAAGATTTACTGTGAAACTATACCTGGTGGGTATATATTTATGTCACCAGTAGTGAGGAGTGATAAGTAAGTTTGTAAGTTCATACAGTACGAAGTGAATCGCACAAAAAATACGATTATTAGAAAAAAATAATACCTCACCCCTTACCCCACCTTAAACTTAGTGACACAGGGGCAAAGGCAAATCACCAAAACATGCGTATTTGGTAGTACGAATTCATACAATTTAGCCACCTCGTAAAATACGTAAGAATTGCTATGATATTGTGTTGGAAAATGTCCCAAACAAGTCAAGCAGGGTAACAAAATGAGGTGTTGTTATAGATATTGAACCTGTGTAAATGAGAGGTTTCATTGCTCTCGTAATAACATTGCACAAAAGGTTCCCAAATCAATATTTTACCGGCTTACAACGGGTGCGTTTGCATGAATTGTTCTTACAAAATGAGATGCATTGAACTGTATGTGACTTTAACTGACCTCTTCTCCGTTAGAGATTTGTCTGCTGACCAGAGGTCGACGTACAGCGAGCGTACGAGCAGACACCTACTGTCGCCTGTACTCTCTCTCTGTGGACAATTTTAATGAGGTGTTGGAGGAATACCCCATGATGAGGAGGGCATTTGAGACTGTAGCCATTGATCGACTGGACCGATTGGGTAAGAAAAACAAGCATCATCTCTGAATATTTTAAAGGAACTCTCGCATTTGCAGTTAAAGACGTAAAGGATTTTTCAGGGCTTAAGCGATCATCAATATCATCACAGTCCTCCTGTCAAATACCAAAGCACGTAATATTGATCTGTCGATAATATCAAGCTTGTAAAAACGAACAGGAAACATGTTTACAGTAATACACTTACAGTGGAAGTCAACACCGGCAGATCTCCTTATCGGTTTCAGTGTGTGTGTATATATATATATATATATATATATATATATATATATATATATATATATATATATATATATATATATATATATATATATATATATATATATATATATATATATATATATATATATCATTTTTTTACTTCCCCGGCTAAAAAGTCCGGGGGTTTTTCTCCTAGGCTTTTTCTCCTAGGGGGTTTTTTCTCCTAGGGGGTTTTTCAACCCGGGGAGGCAGCCTTCTTGGGCTTAACTTCTATACGTTACATTAGTAATACATTCGCTTTAATGTTGATTTATAGCCGCAGCAAATTTAGCTGCTTGTGCTATCGTGTATTATGTTGTGCTATCTGTCGATTTTCTGTGCTTTTCACTGCTTCTATTAATGTAAAGCTCCTTTGATACAATTACCAAGTTGTGAAAAGCGCTATATAAATAAAATTGAATTGAATTGAATAGGGTGAGCAAAGCAAAAATGTGAAGGTCAGTGTCCACACCTTCTGTAAATTAATTCTTAAAGGGCCAATATTCTGTTGCTTTAAAGCACATTATTTTGTATATTCAGTGTAATGCAATGTGTTTGCGTGGTTTATGGTTAAAAATGCAATATTGTCCACACAACGTACATTATTGTAGCTCCTCTATGCCCCGCCTTTCTAAAACGCGTTGATTTGAACAAACCTCAACATTCTGAGAAAGCACGGTGTGATCCGATTGGCGAGCTATCCAGTGCATTGGCCGAATACCTCAAGTGAGTAAACAGAAATGTGATGCTCCTTATCAAGTTTGAAAGATCAGCTTCCAAAGCAATAATGAAAGCCAAGAGATAATATCGTCTTTACTACGTTAACAATATGAGGCGAACCCAAATCTGACCTTGATTGGTAAGGTAAGGAGACTAAAATATAAAATCATGGCTGCGTCCGAAACCACATACTGTTCAGTAGGTACTGAATGAAAAGAGTAGGTACTGTTTAGTATGAATCCTAGTAGTATGAATACGTTGCAGACATACTACATCCGCCATGTTGATACATTACGTGACATACGGCGTCATCACGTCATGTCATACCAGTGTGAAAACGGCCGCATCGCTGCTTTCGCCTTTCTTCTTCGTTGCATAACTCCGCTCCTGGGGCATCATGGGATAGTGAAGTGTCCATCGTATGCACGCTTCGAAATCTTACAGGAAGTAGTAGGTCATCCGGGTACGTTTCGCATACTGTTTTTGGAATACTACGTATTCGACATACTACTCGCCTTGCTTACTGCTTTTCGCCTACTATATAGTATGGAAGTGGGCGGTTTCGGATGCAGCACATGTCTGCATTTGTGATCGTAGAAATAACAAACAACAAGCGTTACTTAACACTGCTCAAATCAAGACAAAAATACTAAGTTAGAAAGTCATTTTTTGCAGTGTACAGATCTTCTACTGTATATGCACAAACATATTGTAACACTAAAGACAAAGAAAAACACGAAATTAGGTCATATGACTCCTTAAAGGAAATGTTTATTTTAGTTGTGAGTTCATCTAAATCGCCTTTTTGAGGTAAGAATAGTTCCTGTTGAAGTCTACATACTAAAATGCTGTTCTGCACAGTTGCCTGTTACTGTAAGTGCACTACTGTAAATGCATTCCCATTTCATTTTCATAAACTGATGGATTTTTTGTGGTAACAAGACGCTGTAAATTGTAGACGTGTCAAAGTGTTGCTCTAAACTAGTCAATATGATAAGTTTTTGGGGATCATAATGTCAAATATTACTTTTCAGGAGTCATGATCAAAGTTGTTTTTGTCACCAAACGCTGCTTTAGTATCTTTTCTTTTTAAAAGGGGTTATAACCTTTATTTCAAAAAAGGTTCAAAAAGGTACTTCTAATGGCTCTTTTTTATTGCATAATACCCCACGGTTTGGTTTGGGTCAGGTGAGCTCACCTCACTTTGGCTTGGTTAGGAGTCTCCGCTTAGCCTCATTTAAGTTGCATTTAAGAGTATATGAGGACTTGCGTGTCGCTAATGTGCCACCACAAACTGCAAATTTGGAAAAAATCTGGTATGGTGTTACTGATTCTCAACCTGTGGATGTTTTTCATCGCTAAAAGGGAGTTTGGGAGCTTATAGCAGAGCACAGATGACAACATGTTTGCTTGAGACAGTGCAAGCTAGCATAAAGGTAAAGCTAATCTTTTACATTATAGTGATTACACTAGTAGTGACGATTCTCCAGGACCAATCAGTGATCAACAGTGTTTTCGCATCACGTTCTGGTATCAGCCTGGATCACTTGAAACCCCAACCTAAGTGGTACTAATAAAAGTACTTGACTATGTACTGCACCCATTGGAAAAGCCTCCAAAAACAAGCTGACCCGACCCAAACCAAACCAAACCGTGAGGTACTATGCAATGGAAAAGCACCATAAATGCTCTTTTTAGTATATTAAATTGCTTTTAGGACTGGTATACTTTATAGTATGCTCTTTATAATGCATAAGAATTTCTCTTCATCTTTGAAGAACTTTTATATCTTACAGTATGAACCCTTGAATGATTCACTGCTCCTTAAAGGCCAAGTTAAATGTGAATGAAGGACCCCCACGCATGTTTTGAATGTGTAATTTTATCTGAAAATACAAATAACTCTCTCTTTCACCTTTACAGGAAAAAAGAATTCCATCCTGATGAACAAAGTACAGCACGACTTAAACTCTGGCATCCTAAACAACCAAGAGAACGAGATGATACAAGAGATCGTGAAGTATGACCGCGAGATGGTAAAACGAATAGATCCGCAGCGTCCGCGTGCCATGTCCATGACGCCATCAATTCCTGGGGGGATCTTTGCTCCACCTGGGCAATCGCAGGGCAACTCTGCCATTGCCACACTCCAGCAGGCAGTGGCTATGAGCTTCTGTCCACAGTTTGGCCCTATGGTGGGCCCGAGCACCATGCAGTCACCCAGGATGGTACGACGGTTTCAGGTGGTACAAAACATTTCCAGCCCAGCAGCCGTTTCTCCTCAGCAGATGCAGCCTTCGGGTTCGGTACCGTTCGGGGCGCTTGCTGCCATAGCCATGGCCAGTACTCCGATGCAGAGTCCACTAGTGGCGGCAGGAAGCCGGACATTTCAGTATGGGACGGGTCCAATGGGTGGGCGCTCTGGCTCTCAGCTGTCACTCATTCAACAGCACGTCCCCAGTCCAACACGGCCCACCCTGCTCAAGGGCACCCATCCTTTGCACCAAACGGGCAGCTTGACGCAGGATGCCAGGTCCTTGTCTGCTTCCCAACCTTCTCTCCCCCAAGATGGAGCTCAACCTGTCGGACCAAGCCCTTCACCCTCCACCAATGCTTCCTCGACATCAATTGGCCCACCTCAGGCACCTCACCCCGCCATTCCCGGGCCCTCTGGGGTCAGGATTGCTGTATCACAGAGAATAGCCCCAACCCTTCAGGCATCAGGGTCTGCAATTGGGAATTACCCATCCACTCCACCTGCTACAGGCACTCCACCTGGCGTGGTGGGACAAGCACCTTTGGACTCTGCTATACGCAAGAAAGATTCCATAGTCAGCCTACCCGAAACAGACTTCACAGCTAGATCCAGGCTATCGTCCAACCTCTGACGAGAACTTTGGACTCTTCTACTTTCTTGGTCACTGTTTCATCTTATTGCCCGAGTCTGGGCCTTCTGTAGAGTAGGTAAGCTCGTGGCTTTTCATAAGATCCCAAGTGTGGACAATGGGACAGATTTATCGCTAGATTTAAAGTCTCTGCTACAAATAGATTGTCGAGGTTGGATGCCTCTGTTCCACTTGCTTGTGTAGTTACTGCAGTCCTCTGTACAGCTTCAGATGCCTCTCAATATATTTGTCTTTATTATCCCGAATGAAGGGAAGATCCTGTTGTGTGTGGCTTGGTGTGTTAAGTAAAGCTCATATGATGCAATGGGGCCTGGGTGACAAGAAAATCAGGGACTTGCAAGAGACGACAATGATGAGATTTACCGCTTCGCAAAAGTGTTTCGAAACGCCTTCGTTCTTTCTGTATAAGCTCTCTGTGTAGCAATCAATTACCTGTCTTTCACAATGTTGTTATATATTAATGAAAAAAGTATTATGGACCGCTGGCCGATCTTATATCCACTTGTACATACAGTAGGAGGGAAAAAGGGAAAGAAGTTATAATGAAAAAACTAACAATTGTATTTACTCAAAAACCAAAGTTGAGCTTGAACACAAATTTTGGTTGTGTCTGTGTCAACTAAGAAAAAAACCTCCTATATTTAACTGCCTTGATTTGAAGTTTAGAAGCCATATACATGGTTTGTGTGTGTGCGCGCGTGTGTGTGTGTGTGTGTTAGTTTGCGCAGTTGATCATATATGCTTATTGATAGAGTTTAGTTTATAAATCAGTTTCATCAAAACGAAGTGTAAAGTTCACGTATGTAGTGGAACGCTTGTATTTTTATGTCGTTTCGTCGGCCATGTCAAGAGACTTTGTTGACCAAGGCAATACTTTACTGCGGTTGCACTGAGCGTTAAGACTTGAATTTTTTGGGTTTTCTGCGAAGCCCGTTAAATTAGCAGACAGAAAATGAAGAGAAGCCAAAAGATTTATCTTTACGTGACTCATGCTGTATTTGTGATCCGTGTTGATCTGCACATGCAATATAATTCTGCAATATTCTTGCCCTGCCTTTTATAAAACCTGTCATAGCAGCATAAGCAATTAAATCAGCGCCATTCAAAGAATGTTTCAAACCTCCTCTTTTAATGCACTGAATGAGGCGATGCAGCTGTTGAAATATATATATGTTTTGATATTGGTCTTCAGTCTATAGCATTTATCTGTTAAAGTAACTATTGTATGTTTGAAATTGTTTCCAGTTTCAGCATATTTCAGTGATAGAAGCGGGTTTCATAAAGTAAAGCTTGATTTATACTTCTGCACAGAACCTACGCTGTAGCCAAGCGTCAGTTTTTTATTTATACTTTTGCGCCGTTCTTCACATCAATGTGTAGACCACATGCAGATCGCTACTACGCAATGTCCACGGGCATGTTACAGTATCAAGGTAGCAGCTTGATGTGTACTGTATGTTGTTAAAGAAGCATCAGCAGTAATAGAGGTAAATATATATCGCTAGAGTTGTTAAAGAGATGAAAAACTTTTCCATGTTTAAGTGTTATAATTGGGTCCCCAGTGCTTAAATCAATCTAGAAAACGTGAAAAAGAACAACCCAGTAACTTTGTTTTGGTAAACCATTCTCTGCAAGCATGGAAAAATTAGGTCATTCAGATTTCGCCTGTTTTGTGACGTAGGTAGCAAGCCTTATTACAATAATACCACGCCATAATCTGCACTATCCAACCACGGCACTGTCACTTATTGCAGAG
The DNA here is from genome assembly GCF_027580225.2 of Misgurnus anguillicaudatus. Taxonomy (NCBI): domain Eukaryota; kingdom Metazoa; phylum Chordata; class Actinopteri; order Cypriniformes; family Cobitidae; genus Misgurnus; species Misgurnus anguillicaudatus. The sequence continues at coordinate 48,930,041 of NC_073338.2, read as the reverse complement.
AGAAAGAGAGAGAGAGAGAAAAAACAACAACTAACAGCACAATTGAGTTTCAATTTCAACAAACCACCATTATGGTGATCAGTGTTTGCATTTCTTCAGCTAATTTGCATTTTAAAGGACACACCCAAAAAACAGCACATTTTTGCTCACACCTACAAACTGGCAATTATAACATGCTGTAATACATTATCTGTGGGGTATTTTAAGCTAAAACCTTACAAACACTTTTTGGGGACAACAACGACTTATTTTACATCTTTTTAAAAATCTCATAATATGACCCCTTTAAAGGGAATGTTCACCCAAAAATGAAAATTCTGTCATCATTTACTCACTCTCATGTTGTTCTAAACGTGAATTAATTTCTTTTTGATGAACACAAAAGAAGATATTTTGATAAATGATGGTAAGCACACAGCTGATTGTAACCATTGACTTATACCATCATAACCATTGATATTTCCCTTTTCTTTATATCAGGAAATGTGACGCAGATTTTTTTGAGCTAAGGGAACAGAACAATCGCACGTTTGCGATCTGCATAAAACTGACCAGTTGTTACATTTTTGGAGAGGCGCGCATTAGGCTACTTACAGCCTACAGCATAGGTCTGACGCAGTACTATAAATCACGCTTACAGTAATATGGTTGACTAATATGTTGATTAAATAATTTTCTCCCTGTTGTCCGGAAGACCTACAGTAACAATAAAGTGTTTATTGAAGGTTGAAGAGGTGGATTGTTACATTTAGACCTTAAAATTATATTATTTGTTTATGATAATATAAAATATATGATTCAAAACATATTATTGTAAAAATGTGACATATATATTTACCTATTTATTTATTCTATATTTTAAAATATTTATAATGTTACATGTTTGTAAAAATATATCATAATTTGCACAAATGAATAAGTATCTCAAACATGCTGCATTTAAATTGTCAATGGTCTCAGATTGCAGGCTGTTAAATGATGGCCGATTGGTTTCTTTGTTTATTTATTGTCAATAGATATAAAGTTGCTGGCTGATTTATAGATTTGTCTCTTTATAAGAATGTAGCTGTCTGTTTCATTGTCAACTGCTGCAGTTTTTTCTCACTTGAACTTTGAAATTGTAAATACTGTATGACGCTGTAAATTATTTTATGTGCAAGACTGGGCGGTATCACTTCAGAAAATATAATCGGGTGCATAATAGGATTTTGAATGTATGTCAGCCAGCATTCATGAGTGATCTGAATATTAATACTGTAACTGCCATGTAAATAGATCAGTAACAATGCAGAATGGACAACTGTGTGCGTATTTGCTGAATGTTTGTAGTAATCACATCTGAACAGATACGGTTTTATTTTTTTTAATCTTAATTCGTTGCCAATGGTCGTACAGAACCTAATTATTGTAGCACAAAGCACACTGCGTCCACATTAGCACTGTCCAGAGGACAGGAAAAATCGTCACATTCCCAACGGCTAAACGTTTTTTGCACGCATTGTGCCGGCTCATTCAACTGACAAAACAAAAGCATGTTATATCGGCTTCAACAGTTTATTGTGTTCGCTATTGATTTCTTTGTAATTTATTGGTAGATCTTGACACCAGTTTCATTCAGTAGATCACACCTGTTAACAGAGCTGATATACACACTGCAGTTTAGTATTTCTGGGTGGACAACATGAAGCCAATGGTTGAGGGATAATTCCGGTGTTTGACACTTTGGGTCTCATTTCTGGTTTGTTTTGGATGAGCTGCAGTGATGGACACAGACATTTTGACAATGGGTCGTGTCTTGAGTTTTTGACTCGTTTAGAAGCGTCTCTTGACTGCTTCAGAATGGAAGTCAATGACCATGCACAAAATGTCATTAAAACAACACTTAACATTCATTTTCAAAACTGTACTACTCACAGAGTGGTTCGTGGTGTTCGTTGATGATTAAAAACAAATATATTGGCGCAATGTATGATTTCAATCCGTGTTATTTGCTATAGTGGAACAATTTTTTCAGATACCTCACAACCGCGTATATACTTTCGCTCTATATTTGAGTCTGAAGCATGAATGAACGTAGTCCAACAAACTGTAATAAAACGGTAGCATACTTTCAAAATCAAGTTTATTTATAACACTTACACCATCCAATATGTTTTTTTCATCAGCAGAACAATAAAGAAGATATTTTGCAGAAACCCCAGTGCTCCGTCATGCAAGTCAACAGATCCGCACACTTTAAGAGCTAAAGCATATATATCCAATACAACAGTAATCCCCCATAACTCCGTGTGACATATTGACGTCTTGTGAAGCAAATCAATCAGTTTTTGCAAGAAACTGAACGTTATTTACAACATTATTAGCGTGAATGCCAAAGCAGGAAGCGCGCTTTACATTTGAGGTGATCTTCCACTGGTGGCGTTTGGTGGCTGTTGGCTGTGGATGTTGGTCTCTCTGCGCCACCTATAGAGCGGGAGCGTGAAGTGCACTTCCTGCTTGGCAAAAGCTCTGCATTTACGCTGTAAAATATTTATATATATATTCGAATCTTAAAACTGAAAATCGAATGTCAACCCACGGAACGAATATTCGAATATTCTGGTCCAGCCCTACAAATATGGAAAAATTTCTTCTGAGAGAAACCGAGCGAAAAAACTACAACCACATGTAAACAGACCCTTTTCTGTTTCCCGGTGGCGGAGTGATATATCAGCGAGCAATGAGTCTTCCAAGAGAAGTCAATGGAATTTTACAAAATGCCAAATAAAACACGACAGAAACTGTATTTCGCTACACAACTTGTTTTTAATCATCAACGAACACCACGAACCACTCGGTGAGTAGCACAGTTTTGAAAATGAACGTTAAGTGTTGTTTTAATGACATGTTTGTGCATGGCCATTGACTTCCATTCTGAAGCAGTCAAGAGACGCTTCTAAACGAGTCAAAAACTCAAGACACGACCCATTGTCAAAATGTCTGTGTCCATCACTGTAGTTCATCCAAAACAAACCGGAAATGAGACTCAAAGTGTTAAATACCGAAATTATCCTTTAAAATAAAAGTATATGTTTTAAAAAAGCCCGGTAAAAGAGCCAAGCATCCACATCCACACCTCCTAAAACAGTTTGAAGATATCAATCCAGCAAAGAAAGTCGCGGTTCAATGGAACCATGTCGTAATTTGCAATGTAATCTCCCTCATTGGGTTTCTAAGTGCAGGCACATTTAGTACCTTTCTGTTTCGTGCGTGCAATAAACCATTCTGTTTTTCTTACCTAAGGACACCAATTTTTTTTGTCAAATGTAGCATGTTCCCCAGCTATTCTGGGTATAGGTAGCGAATGTATATAAATATTTTTATTTAAATCTGAACCTTTATTTGCACATGTAATAGATTAAGCCTGAATTAAGCTGCTGTCTGATTGTTTGAATGGAGATCGCAGCCCATGTGATTATTTTAGCATCCTTTCAAAGCAGACTCATACAGTGTGCCTTGCATGCTACAACTCATCCGTGTGGAAAATATGATTTTTTTTCCGCCTTTCCAGCTCGGATGAGCTGGCAGATGTGATGGAGGCACTCATTCCCCCCAAAAAAAAATGCTTTGAGGGAATTTGGTCAGATTGCCGTAACATTCCCTTATGTTTTCCAGTGCATATGTAAATCAGGGTACTTTATTTTTTTATTTACGTGAACCGTAGTTTCTTTTCGGTTTTAACAATGCACGACGTACTGTAAATACCTAGTGCCTAGTATACTGTATCTATTTCCAAATAGTCTATTTCAGTGGTTAGCGGCTCTTTGAAAGAGAAAATGCAAAGTTTATACGTGTCTTTTGCTTTTTAAAGGAACAGTTTTGCAGAATATGTAAATTGTGTTGTTATTTACATCCTCCTCATGTTTGTTTGCGAGACAGGAGGATGAGTAAATAATGTCATAATTCTCATTTTTGGGCGACCTGTTTCTTTAACCTCGCAATATATGTACAGTAGCTGCTAATTAGTGTTAGCGAAACAATTAACCCAGCATAACCCCGTGTGGGGAAAGCGACTTGCACATTTCGATTTGTTTGGAACCCTGAGCCGCGTATCCGGATGCGTGAGAATTTAAATAGGATTGTGGTTAAGGATCAACCCCAAGCTGGGTATTACTTTAGCAAAGGTCCAGTTAGACATCACATCAGAGAGACAAACATCTGTAGCGGTTAAATTAAGACTTTATAGCACACAGAAGAAATAAAAAGACTTCTCAGGTTGTCTTGATAACCATAGATTATTTGTAAAGCATGACCTTACAATGTTAGAAAGACATACAAAAATATACTGTAGGAAAACGTCTAATCACTGTATCCGAGATGTTTAAAGTCAACAAGAAATTGCATTTTACTTGTGTAATGTTGTTTTGAATGACACCAGATGTTGGAAATGATCATATGATCATGTTAAGTGGGAATTGGGCCACTTAACCTTGGAGGTCACCTGGGCCACCAGGTTTAGTGCTTGTTTTCAATGTGTATCTGATGCATTACAATTGTTCTTTTAACACTGTCAGTGGGTAAAACAGCAGCAAAGCCTTAAAGGGCACCTATTATGAAATCCATTTTTACAAGGTGTTTGGACATAAATGTGTGTTGGCAACCCTACAATAAAAAAATCCACCTTCTACTTTTTTTTAATCCCCATTAAACCAAAGCAGTTTTATTAGACATGCTGTTTTGATTCTCTCAATGTGACATCACACAAACAAATCACCGCCCACAGCCACTGACTGACTGGTTAATTTTACCTAAAAGCTTTTCTAAAAGTGTTTGTTAGCAGCGCAAATGTGGCTAAAGATATTGTCTCAGACTGTATTAATCAGATCTATTTTTGACCAAAAGTGCTTGTTGTCTGTTGGTAAAGGCGTGAGGAGCTTTAGCTCATTTGCATTCAAAGGTACACACATGAAAACAGTGCGTTTTTGCTCCCACCCAAATAGGGGCTTGTTGAAAATGCTATAACAATTGATCTGTAGGTTATTTTGAGATGAAACTTTAAAGACACATTCTGGGCACACCTAAGACTTATATTACATCTTGTGAAAATGGGCATAATAGATGCCCTTGAACGCCTATTTTGTTTTCTATCATTATCATACAGGCATCAATCTGTTCTGAGACACAATCTTAAAATAAAAAGATGACGGTTTTGTTTGAATATTCATGTGAGACCTTCAAGTTTTGTCTAAGTGTAAGTAGCATCAAAAAGTGTTTTAACAAGAACAAACTGACTTTGATAGTGCAAATATATCTGTAGTACGGTCTCCCTGTCTTTCTTCTCAATATTGTCTTACTGTCTTAGTATTTTCTGCCTCGCTGTCATTTTCCCTAAACTCTCGCAAGCCATCCAATTAAATTGAATTCAATGAAACGTCAGATTAGCCATTTGACTCGGCTGCAGTACACTAAATGGATCCGGATTTGTGTCAGATTTTGCTGACCCGAACCCAGCTAAGCCTCTCATGTGGCTATGCTAGTGCTGCTATGTCCTCAGGTTGGTATGCTTCGGGTCTTCAGGTGTCACTGTTTTCATGTGTTATTTACAAATTATTCATCTTCATGTTGGTCCAAACCTGTATGAATGGCGTTTGTAGACCAGATGAATAATGTTTATGTTCTGATTAATGCACAGCATGTAAGTACTTTTATGGCTACTTTTAAGTTATTGTACATTCTCATAAAAATGTAAAAAGCTGTCACTGGGGTTGTACGCTTTCGTATCCAAAGGCTGCATATTTATACCTAGGAGGTACAAAACTGGCATCTAAATGATATACAACTTTCTACCTAAAGGGTGCATATTGGTACCTCCGAGGTACAAATTGGCACCTAAACGATGTACAACTTTGTACCTAAAGGGTGCATATAGGTACCTCCGAGGTACAAATATGCACCTAAACGATGTACAACTTTGTACCTAAAGGGGGCATATTTGTACCTCCGAGGTACAAACTGGCACCTTATTAACGATGTACAACTTTGTACCTAAAGGGGGCATATTGGTACCTCCGAGGTACAAATTGGCACCTTAACGATGTACAACTTTGTACCGAAAGGGTGCATATCAGTACCTCCGAGGTACAAATTGGCACCTAAACGATGTACAACTTTGTACCTAAAGGGTGCATATTGGTACCTCCGAGGTACAAATTGGCACCTAAACGATATACAACTTTGTACCGAAAGGGTGCATATCAGTACCTCCGAGGTACAAATTGGCACCTAAACGATGTACAACTTTGTACCTAAAGGGGGCATAGTGGTACCTCCGAGGTACAAACTGGCACCTAAACGATGTACAACTTTGTACCTAAAGGGTGCATATAGGTACCTCCAAGGTACAAACAAGCACCTAAATGATATACAACTTTGTACCTAAAGGGTGCATATTGGTACCTCCGAGGTACAAACAGGCACCTAAATAATATACAACTTGGTACCTAAAGGGTGCATATAAGTAGCCTGGTCCCACCAGACTCTCGTACATTCATTTCATTCATACAGAGAGTCTGGCCACGCTCCATTGCAAAGCGTTACTTCCGTTAAGGAGGGTCCTCTGTTGAAGTTTAAAACTATTGGATCTGCCCAGAGTCACTCTGAATCTGCCATAACCAATCGCTAACGAATCAAACTTTTCCCAAACCCCGTGGGGAGGAGGGCCATAACGTGTCTGGCGCACGACCTCAACGTCATCGTTCTTAGCCACTCCCCTCTGTTCGCTGATTGGACCTGCAGATTTTTGCAGGAGAAAATGAAACTCTACACAGCAGTCCCAGACGTTGTAATGAAGCGAAATGAAAATTAAGCGGAAGCACGTAGGAGGGCGGAGCCAGGCAAGCATATAAGTACCTCGGAGGTACAAAACTGGCACCTAAATGATATACAACTTTGCACCTAAAGGGTGCATATTCGTACCAACGGGGTACAAACTGGCACCTAAACGATATACAACTTTGTACCTTAAGGGTGCATATAAGTACCTCAGGGGTACAAATTGGCACCTAAATGATATACAACTTTGCACCTAAAGGGTCCGTATTAGTAGCTTGGAGGTACAAAATTGTCACCTAAACGATGTACAACTTTGTACCTAAAGAGGCGGTATTAGTAGCTTGGAGGTACAAAATTGGCACCTAAACGATGTACAACTTTGTACCTAAAGGGTGCATATTAGTACCTCCGAGATACAAACTGGCACCTAAACGATATACAACTTTGTACCTAAAGGGTCCGTATTAGTACCTCGGAGGTACAAAATTGGCATCTAAACGATATACAACTTTGTACCTAAAGGGTCCGTATCAGTAGCTCCGAGGTACAAATTGGCACCTAAACGATATACAACTTTGTACCTAAAGGGTGCATATTAGTACCTCCGAGGTACAAACTGGCACCTAAACGATATACAACTTTGTACCTTAAGGGTGCATATAAGTACCTCAGGGGTACAAATTGGCACCTGAACGATATACAACTTTGTACCTAAAGGGTCCGTATTAGTAGCTCGGAGGTACAAAATTGGCACCTAAACGATATACAACTTTGTACCTAAAGGGTGCATATTAGTACCTCCGAGGTACAAATTGGCACCTAAACGATATACAACTTTGTACCTAAAGGGTCCGTATTAGTAGCTCGGAAGTACAAAATTGGCACCTAAACGATATACAACTTTGTACCTAAAGGGTGCATATAAGTACCTCGGAGGTACAAATTGGTACCTCAGAGATATACAACTTTGTACCTAAATGGAACATATTGGGGCTTTTTGAAAGGGTACCTTCCCAGTGACAGGTTTTGCACTTTTTCTGCCCTGTCCATACGTACACTGGAATTTTCAAAACCGTAGCTTTTTCGATGCGGTTTAACCATTCGACCACATGCAAACGCAGTATCAGTTACTTAAATTAAACTCCTGCAATAGCCCCTGAAACCAGAGTTTTTGCCATGTGACGTTGTTGTTCGTGCCAAAGTGAGACTCTGCAATGGCTTCTGATTGGCCAACATGGCCAGTGCCGCTGCTAGCCATTTTGGTGCTCTAAGCATAATTCCTTTATAATGCCCCCCAACCCTGAGAAAAAAGACGTTTGTTTTTGCCAGTTTAATTTTTATTACCAAACATATAACTTCATTGCAGAGAGCAAAATCTTCACAGCTTTAGCCAACACACACTACACATTTGAAAGTGAAAACTTTTATAGAATAGCAAAATAGAAAAAAATTACCAAACTTAAATTATCAAAATAATCCAGACATGTTTTTCACAAGTACAATGTCACTTTAAATAAATGACATTAAATAAACATCAATAAACAAGAATAATCAATATTTCATATCAAGATTCAGAGAACTAATTGTCACAGTAATGTTTGCTTCATATCATAAATAATGACGTTTTATATTTATATATAGAGTCATGATTTGTTAGCCTATGTGCACTGACTGCTAACGTTAACTTTGACTGAGAAAGTTTTAACCACCGTCACGTCAAAATAAACCACAAAATAAACTACTGCTCAATATCTAAAGAAACGTAGTGAAAGTAACAGCTGCGTCAGTTATTTGTAAAATGCATATGAGGTAATGTTTTACAGTAAAATCTCAATTTAGCTTGCAATGAAGTTATAAATTATAACAACATAGTTTGCTAACATTAAAGTCAGCACCGCAAGTTCGAGGCGCATTACGATTAGCAGCAGCTGCAGTCCATGCGCATTTCCCTTATTAGGAAAGATTAAACATGATGGACTTACCTGCAAGTGATGCACGGGCATCATACCGCAGTTTCTTTTTTTTCCGATCCTGACTCCTGCTGTCTTTTCGGGCAAATTCCAAAAGTTGCCTACTGACTGGCCGTTTTTCAACCCGAAGCCTGCAGCCTGCGCGAGGTCGCATATGCAGGCTGCATACGTCATCAAGCCTGGTTTATTTCAGTTAACTGAACATTACATTAGCAAGTCATAAGCATATCACAACAATATACGATTAACTAAGAATAATAGTCAACTTTATAATCGTTAATATTACGAAATAAGAACGTTTTGATGACGTATGTAGAAATGCGACCTCTGAAGGCTGCAGCCTTCGGATTGAGAAACGGCCTCTGTCAAACCTTGTCAGGCGCCCGCGCGGTCAACCGGCACGGACCATCAAAGGCTGGGGGTGGGGGGCATACTTTCTAGACTAGAGCAATTAAATTATCTCGTTCCCCCTTTTTGTAACATACATTGATAAAAAGTGCGTAATAATATTTCTATAGGCTAATGATATAATATCAGCATTATAATTTTTTTTGATTAGGCTATTTTTTGGTGCCCCCTCAGCACGTGATGCCCTACGCACAGCGCGTGATGCACGTTATGGGAGCGGCGGGGCTGAACATGGCTTTACGTTTAGGGATATATCGCCATCTGTTGGTTTGGCATGCTCTTGACGAGCGCATACCGAGTGCTCGTGTGGACGCAGGTTTTTAACAAAGGAGGGAAAACTCTGTTTAGAAAATATCCGTGTACGTGTGGAGGCCTAAGTTTAAAAACCATTTTTCAAAGCATGATGGGGTGTAGCGACATTCTTAAAAATAATAAATGATCAATTATTTTATCTTTACAGAAGAATGTTATGCTGATTTAGAAAATCATTATGATACGTAAAACATTACAGAATTTTAATTTTGGGTAAACTGTACCTTTAAGAAGTAATGATTGTTTGTCTTAGGAGTACTATAGGGATGAGTCTATGATCTTTAGTTACCACAGCATTGTTTATTCACAATACATACTATGTTATGTACAGTAGTGGCCAAAAGTGATGTCCGCCCTGGGACAGTTGATGCCTTCAACCAACATATTTATAAAGATATTAAAGATTTGGTGTGGATGTTGTATAGCTGAGCTTGGAGTGTAAACTGAAGATCAGATTTAAAAAGGAGGTTTTGACATAATATTTTATTATTGGCACAAAATGTTTTATTATTTTTCAATAAACTAGAAAAAAAACTGTATTCAAAACTTGTGCTTTATTATTTGTCTGTCTATTCATTTTTTTGCATATAAGAATAAAAACTATTTATGATAAGCTATAGGTTGCCCTTTAGACAAATCATTTTTGTCAAATAAATACCTTAACAAAGTTTAGTGTTATTTATTTTGTACCACACTCATATTTTGATGCCTTACTCAAACCTCTTTAGTCATTAAAACCAAAATTGTCCAAATATCCCCTCCGGACATTACTTTTGGCCAATACGGTAGTAATACACTGATGTAGTTCAATTAAGAATAAGGTATCCCCATCACAGAAGTCTCCATCTATATACTTCATACTGCACTTATCATGGTTCTTATTTGATCTTGGATGTGGCTTTGCTGCTATACCCCTACTGATGGTGAGACTAAACATCAACATGTACTCTCTGCAAGGGCCCAAAGCCTTAATCATTGTTTGCGGTGTGTGATCTTCTCCCCTGAATGCACTCTCACACACTTCATTGTGTAGATATTAGTCAGCTGTCCCCTTTGAAGGTCACATGTGGTGCACTGGGCTAGAACAGTTTTGGTCCAATTGGCAGCAAACTCAGTTTCCTGGCACCCTCTTCTTCACTCACCGGGCCAGAATTGTTTTTGCCCCCCACCCCGACATTAAGCTATAATGGTTTCATGTTTTCTCATTTCCTTGTAACCTTTCTGTCTTTCGAAGGGTTGTGATAATTGTGATAGCTCCATCCTTTTCAGTTCCACTTCTTTACATTTTCTCTTTAGAGGAGATGGACTTTTTTTGAACCTCCCCACAGAAGCTCAACACGAAAGTCAGCATGTAACTCAATTACCCATGATGGTTTTGTGCCAAGACCCTCAACCGTTGAGCCTTTAGGGTGGCTGTTTGTAATGCCTGATTAAAAAGGCCTTTGGCATTATTCGATTGTAGCTTATTATGTAAATACGATCATAATTAAGCATTTAAACAAATCTAAGGTGGTTATTTAGTCTAACAGCATAGTCGAGATGATTAGACTGGGCTCGTTTGATTTCTTTAAGGGTTTTTGGCACTTGTCGGTCAAGCTAATATCCTGTCTTAAACTCCTCTAATGCTGCATACACACAGTCAATCGCATTGTGCAAGTTCGTGTCTATTCGCGTCTATGGTACATTAGAAGCTACAAGTGGTCAAGTTGTGTTTTTCTTTCTTTGTGTTGAGACATGCAAGCTTTCTAAAGCCTGTGTGTGTCTATTTGCTTCTATTCGCGTCTTTGTATTGACTTTGTATTTAATGTACTCATGCAAATAGTTAGATTCGCGTTTGGTGTGTACACCAGGGGCGTAACCATGAGGGGGCCTGAGTGGGCCTTGGCCCCCTCATTTACATGTCCAGCCCCCTCAGATTTCCAGTTGCTTAAAATAAAGAAAATGTTGATTTCTTAGTCTGATTGATAGATTGACCAATCAAAATGCTGCGCGGTAAAATGCAGCTATTTTCAAACTTGATTGGATTAGCTCATGTCACGTGTTGTTGTGCGTAATTTACGCTGTCATCTTCGCATGAGAGTTCATTAATATTCGGTGACAATGTGCCATCTACATCATATATATATATATATATATATATATATATATATATATATATATATATATATATATATATATATATATATATATATATATATATATATATATATATATATATAGTTGAGTTGCTCCCTCATTTTAGGATAGGACCCCCAAATATAAAATTCTTGCTACGCCCCTAGTGTACACCCCATTAGGTCCTGTGTCCACCAAAACATTTAAACGTGGCTTATAAAAGGCTGCCGAATGTCGTCTGTGGGCACAGTGTTTTTCTTTTTGTTGATATGACACTTTTGTTTATCAGTTGATATACGACGCGCCGGTTGGTTGGTGTGGTATTTGTCCCGCCCCTCCTCCACTGTGATTGGAGAAAATGTCACTGTGAAAAGTGACATTGATGACCTCAGCATTTCCCCCAAAGTTAAACATTTTTCAACTCTCTGTGCTTCGCCTCAGAAAAAAACGCCACTGATGTTGTTTTTGGAAACAAAAACATGACGGCCGTAGGAAAAACGCTCCAGTGGACACAGGGCCTAATACTGAGCACACAAAAGGTTTGCAAGTACTGAAACAACACAACGTGCACGCTTTAGGCAGAAGTATGGTCCAATCGTTAAGCGTACGTAAGGGTCTGCGTACAGGGCGTGTGACGCAATTGACATCATCAGAAGAGTACTGTACACACACCGCCGGTTTTTGAAACCCTGCGTACATTGAACACATACGCGCATGTGCCTAACGTCAAACATCTGTGTACACGTACGAGTCAAATAAACTATACTTTGCAAGGATGTGCATTAAACTGTGCACATACATTCACTTCAAAAACAGACTTTACCTGGCATTGGAAGCTTGCATTTCTTGACAAAAGGTAAGAAAAATATAATTTGACCATTTGTAGCTTTCAAGTTACTATGTCATAAAAAACAACAATTTAGGCAATTTATTGGGTAAGATTACATAGTTCAACAAGTTATATTTTTGGAGATAAAATGGCGGTCAATAAAACACCCAAGGTTTTTCAGCCAATAGAATCCTTTTGGGATTAAAGGGGGTTTGAATTTAGCAGGAACCGCTGTCATAGAAAGATATACGATTACGGGCCTGTGGTTCTTGGTATCTGATATATTTATACTATGAATCCAACAGTTCAATGGCTCTGTGATACGCCAAGACTCCCTCTACTGAATTATGACCCTTGTCTTTTTCAGTAATCTGATAAAGCAGTGACAATGTTGTTAAAGCGTTCCTTACAAATGATAACTTGTTGTGCAATAAAGAGATGACATTGGCATATAAAATGAAGTTGTGTCACTGGTTTTATTTCCTTCCGGAATCATTCTGACCCCTTTCAGGATTTATTGTTTACCCCGCTTACGAACAGGTTACACGCTCTTAGCATCCTCCAAAATCACAGTGATTCACTCTGCAGGATGTCAAGCGACACACGACTCACTCGAAAACATTCATCTTCAGTTCATTTGCATTTAATATTCTGCTTACTGGCGTGTCGTTCCCGCAGGAGTGTTTATTCAAAGTACAGATTCGACCTGATACACCAGCTGAACTTTTCTATTCAGGATGCATCTCTCTCAGAAAGCTTTGGTGTCAGATTACTTTCTCTCTCCCATCCAGACACACACACACACAAATCAACAAACAGCACTGAAGAGACACCTACTAATGCGGTTAGATGAGAGTAAACCAATACTGCTTCTCTCTCTCTCTCTCTCTGTAACAAAACCTAGTGAACTGATAAGCGCTATAATTATGCAGCCTATATGGTACAACAGCGTTCTGCATCAGAGTTCACCTGTAATACCTTAAAGGTTGGCTATGTATGCGGCTGACTTGGTTTTGGGACAGAGTGTCTCCCCCCCGCTCTCTTTTCTCTCTCTCTCTCTTTCTGTAGACAGTGGCTCTGCTGCATCCCTGATGAGGTGTCTGTGTCTCAAATCCTCCCAGTGGTGCTGAGGTCAGCCCAAGGACTCCACTGGCATAACCACCCACATACACGGATGTGAACAATAACACTCATACTGACTTCATTCGAAAGAGTACACTACCCTTAGCAGTATGTGGGTGATTCTCACGAAAACTTGGTTTTAAAAATGTCAAGCATGAAAATGTAAAAATTGCTTACATTTACTTTTTTTCCCACCAGACATTGAAAAACAAAGTCTGGAGTAAATGGGAACATTAATTTAAAAACTTTTACTTATCATTTAACACTAATTTAAAAATGAGTCCTAAAAAATCTCATTACCGCAACAGTCAGAAAACATCAACACTGACATATTTTCAAAATGACATGACAAACCTGAAAGAACATAATTTGGAGATTCTGCACATGCATTTAAAATCAAAGTATTATGCTTCTATTAATTAAATTAACATTTAATAAGCATCTGTTGCGGTAATGATAATCAAAATGTCGTGTAAGCATTCTGACAAGACAATATTTCAAATTAACTGTAAAAAAAATGATCTTACCTGGTAGCCATCTTGAAGTAACTGGTCCATGTGCTTGGTCACTCAAAATCAAACTTTATTTAAATTCTGTATGTGTGCTTAAACTGTTCTCAAAAAGTGTTGCGGAGGATGAGAACATCAAGCATGGACACATCATTTTCCAAATTTTTCTTCATTATTATTATACATGAATATTCAGTAAATATTTTTTCTGTCATCTAAAGTAGTCTAGCAAAACATCCATTTTTTTTTCTTAATATTTTTGTGTTAATTTGATTAAATTACAACATAACGCATGTTCAAACACAGCCGAACACATTGCGGTAATGAGAATTTCAGCAGAAAATGAGATAAAATTTCCAATTATAAATTCTTATGTTGAAATCACACATTGTGCAAGGTAGAACACAGTATTGTGTTAATTCTGATGCTTTTTAATGTTACTATATTACACATTTTAAAGCTAAAATCATTAGTGCTGTGGTGTTTCAATGGTTTCGTGAGAATCACCCATGTACTGTATGCTGTGTAGTAAGCAAATTTTGTGTGCCAATACTGTATCCAAATGACCAACCGTTATTGCCAAAATGTGCATAAACATTTGTTAACACTTTACAATGAGGTTGTATTTTTTTACTTTATTAATGCATATACTAACAGTAAGCAATATGGGTTTTTTTATTTTGCATGTTTTTATGTTTGTTATAACGTTACCCTGTAAAAAAATTAGGGATGCACTGAAATGAAATTTCTTGCCCGAAACCGAAAAAGAGGAAACCAAGGCCGAAAACCGAAACACTGAAAGAAATGATTATGCCAATTATGAGTACCATTGCATTTATGGCTATCAGTGTGTCCTAACTTTACTAGGGGTGTGATGGATTACAAAACTCACGGATCACATTACAGTTTTTGAGGCACGGATCAGATTATTTTTTTCGGATAAGCAAAAAGGGGGTGGAAAAATCTAATAACAAATAAAGAAATTGCAAACATTTATAAAAAAGAATGATTATTTTTTAGAGCTTCAGATTTTTCTTTGTCTTTGGTTGTTTGATTAACATTAATGACACAGACTTAAGTAGGTTAGCTGAGGTTACTGTCTCTTTAAGACCAAATATAAGCACAGAGTTTCTGACAGTAATCTATACAGTACATATACAAGACATAAACAAATGTTTTTATTAGAAAAAGAATACTGTGGAGATCATTTTGCTTGTATGTGCCCTGTCAATAACAGAAAGATTTTATGTTCGCCAGCTTTGTGAAACGCATCTCCGTTTATGCACTACTGAGTGCCCTTAACGCCGCGCACACATACAAACGTTACATCGTTTTTTATTGCTCTATTCGCCAAATGTATGTTAATGGACTACAGTATGGGACACAGTAGCGCAACTCTCTCTAAAGTTGACACATCAAGAGTTCTGATCTTTGAAGGGCATAGAAAGCTGCTCACTTTAGCGCCTTTTTGCGATTAAATAGATCCACACCACAGACATGTTGCTTCAGACAAGCACGTGCAGGTCGCGGTTTCTGTTTGCGTCATCAGAACATTTCTGCCATGTTGTTTCGGTGATAAAAGTCTTTTGGTAGCAGAATATTCGGTGCATCACGAAAAATATTTTTGCACTTACATTTTTAAGTTTAATCAACTTGGATTTACAAGTCATTTTAAATGTATTGACTAGTGATGAGTTACTGTAACTTATAAAAAAGTGTAGCAAATTCAACTTGATTTATTAAGTTACAGCAACTCGCCATTTGTCAAGATACAGTAGTTGAAATGACTTGTAAATCCTAGTTGATTAAACTTAAAGTGCTAAGATTTTTTTACAGTGTAGTTAAATGGCAAAAAAATTCACGTTAGTACTTTGTGCATTAACAAACGGTAATTGATCAAATGTATTAGTAAATAGAAACTAGGGGTGGGCCAATACGATATTATCGATATTGGCGGAAATGGGCAGATCAAATATTGTAGAAGTCTGGGAGGACAATCCGATCCAATACCAAGACAGACCTTGTCATGGCAACTTGGGGTAAAGCGCGACTTGCTGAGCAACATGAAGTTGCACAAAGATGTACTTTAAATTGTCCAAAGTTACACCTTAAATTTCATTTTACATTTTTTAACTAAAAATGTTGCTACTAGTCTGTTTGAAACATTTAAATAAAAATGAAGCAGCAGTATTGCACAATGCTTCATTGAGTCTTGAATTCTGTAGCTCTGTTTAAGCTTTTTGTATGGTTAACAAATGTGTTATTTGCAGCTTAATTGATTAAAAGGGCAATAGATATGTTATTGGATCGGTATCGACAGATACTCAAGGTTGTGGTATCATGGTATCAGACATGAAAACGTGGTATTGACCCAGCCCTAATGGAAACTAGCAAGAACTAACATGAAGAGGAATAAATGCTCTAGAAGTGTTGCTCATTGTTAGTTCACTTTAGCTAATATATTAAGTAATCTTACTTTAAATTAGGGTTACTGTTTTATATACGTTATTTAATCCCACTGAAGTTTAAAATAAAAAATACTGGACTTTTAGTGTGTTAGCATTAAAGAAAGTTATAACACTGACAGAATTAACCTTAAGCAGATTTATTCATTTTTAATTTCTCTTTTGGGAAAAGGTCATGTGGCAAATGATGTGACAACATGTGAACATACGACACTATAAAAAACTGGGTTGTTTCAGCCTACACTGTAAAAAATACTTTGCTGCCTTAAACATTTTCTGTTGAATCAACCTGGATTTACAAGTCATTTCAACTTACTCTTATTTATCTTGACTACAGATGAGTTGTTATAACTACAGGTGAGTTGTTATAAATTATAAATTTAAGTTGACTTTTCTCAACTATATTTTATAAGTTGTGACAACTAATTTGACATGACTTGTAAATCTGAGTTGATTCAACAAAATATTTTAAGGCAGCAAATTTTTTTTACAGTGTACACTGTAAAAAGAGTCAAAGTTAAATGAACATTAAGCATGAACAAGTCTTTATCTTTACAGATTAAAACTATAAAATAACAGCCTCATGCAAAGCATTCTGGGAACCAGAAATCCACATCAACCTTTTTCTATTTTTTCCCTTCAGATTTTGTTTCCAAAATGCTTTGCACGAGGCTGTTATTTTAGTTTTATTCTGTAAATATAAACACTTGTTCATGCTTAATGTTTAAAGAGCACCTATTGTCCGATTCAGGTTTTTAAATTTCCTTTGGTGTGTAAGTGTGTATTAGTACATGTTAACAATATGCAAAATGTACAAATATGTGCGTTTCAGGAAGAGAGTGAAATTTGGAGCTACAAAAATGTAAGGTATGTGGAAAACTTTAACCATAAACCACGCAAACACATTGCATTATAGCAAATACACAAAATAACATTGTTTTTTAGCAATGAAATAGGTGCTCTTTAATGTTCAATTAACTTTAAACAAACTGTTGCCAGTAAATAACATCAATTTAACACAGTGGCCCCAACTGAAAATTTTAGAGGCGCAACCAGAAAATTTAGGGGCACACACCGTAAATCAACATGCTAAGCAAATATTCACATTTCTACTACTGTATTACTAATAAATACTTTAATGATAGATGCAGAAACTATAATGTGCTGTTTTCAAATTCACAAAAAAAGGTCAAATTTACTGGTCGCACATGTACGACTGGATGTAAAATTCAGTGGCACACTCTTAATTTTTGGTGGCAAAATGCCACCATTTAATGGCAATCTGGAGCCCTGAGCAAACTAGTCTACACTACACTTCACAACACTTTAATGTATATACATTTATTTTCAACCCAGCATTGGGTCAAAAAAAGGAAAGAGAGCTCATTTATAAAATCCTGTATAGAAAACGTCCTAAATTTGAACTTCAATCATTTCGCAAAAGTGCGTATGTGTGATTCATAATACGAATATGCGCAGAGAAAACGCGGGTATAGATGTGAAATCTATAAATCGCAAATTGTGCGCAGATAAATAGTTTCAAATCTCTGCATTTAAACAATGCCTAAATAATGTTATTGACATATAAAAGAGCACCTGTCAATGTTTAAATTCGTTCAAGAATGGCTTATATTTCCAAAAACCTGCAGCAATCGGACAAACAAAAGTGCGTACGTCTGCTCAGACCCTGAAATGGCGCTAAGCACTTTTGCATGTCAAAGTTTCTGTAATTATGGACTTTGTCGTGGATTTTTGTGTACGCACACTTTACAATCAAATATGTGTCCATGCACGCTTTATAAATGAGGCCCCAGCCACTGGGTTCAATTAACCTAGAAAATGTTTATACTGTATTTGACCCAACAATGGGTTAAAACAACCTAGCATAGGTTAAATTAAAACCCAGCGGGCTGGGCTCATCCCTTTTTGATCCAACGCTGGATTAAAAAAATAACCCAGCATTTTTAAAGTGTACTCATATATGCAGGTTTGCAAATTTATGTTGGGTTCTTGGCTGTTAGTTGTACAGTTGCGTGAAAGAGAGAAACTAGGCCAATTTTAACATCTTGGACAGCATGATGAATTAGAGATTTGATGTTTATCATGCTTGAAAACAAGGGCTAATTTATTGGTTAGTTTACTTTCTCAAGAAAACAACCCTCCCTCCCCTGAATCTCACTCATTTCTGATGTTTTTTATTTCCTGTTGGCCTATTTCCATATATCATCTTACCCAGCAAGCAAAAACCGACAGAGTGAATTGACGGCTAACTATAGACCCAATATAGTTCGGCTATGAGTAACCCACTTCTACCCTAAATAACCTTGAATTTGGTTACATGTGTTTGCTTTCATTTCTTTTACAATTTCTAAACATATACACATCGTCTATCCGGGGGCTATGGCTAGACGTCTGTTAGACTTTCACTGAAAGCCCAAATTATGCCTTGTTTTGGGCAAAATTGCTTGATGGGCACTCTTCTTGTTTCGTTCAGACTACTTTTTCTTCTCTTTGGCTTCTTATTGATAAATAACGAACAGATTTTTCAGAGAGATTCAAATGGCAGTGTTCATCTTGGACGGACCCTTTCTCATTTATTACAGGACCACTCCGGCTCTGAGTGGAGTTCTGCCCATTTCTGAATGTCAAGATTTACATTTCATCCCTCTGAAAAATTGTGAGAAGGTGCACTGAGGAAAAGCAGGGGACAAAATGTGCAATGGATGGGGCAAATAATTATTAAAGCTCACATAACACACAGTTTTTGCCAATCTAATGTTAATCTTGGTTACCTATAGAGTACACTGTAAAAAATACTTTGCTGCCTAAAATTTTTTGTTGAATCAACTCGGATTTACAAGTCATTTCAACTTATTTATCTTGACTAGAGATGAGTTGTTATAACTACAGGTGAGTTGTATAACTTATAAAATTAAGTTGCATTTTCTCAACTATATTTTATAAGTTGTGACAACTCATCTCTGTTGACATGACTTGTAAATCTGAGTTAATTCAACAAATAATGTTAAGGCAGCAAAGTATTCTGTACAGTGTAGTATTTCATTCTTCATATGTCCAAAGAGTCTTTCGTGTTGTCAGATTATTAGAAGAAAAAGGAAAATGCCTTTCCCTTTTTTTTCTGGAGAAAGACAAACACTTGAAGGCGGGCGGAGATAAAGAATTATGAATACACGCAGCCTTTGGATAGCAATCTAACAGCTGTGACATCGATAGATATCAAACTTAAATAAAAACTTTTTTTTCAATAACTATGGCTTACAGTCAGATACAGCCTTACACATATGATCCGGATTGATCAACAGGAATAACAGCAGCAACGATTATAGCAGAACATCTCTATCTTGTTTGTTTATCCGCTATTTCAATTATAGTGTGTTTTTTCTGCATTTGCCTGTTTAAAAGGTGTAAATGTCGTAAGTGCAATACAACTGAGGCGGAAAATGTTTGCTGTTGTTGGTGTTACATTACATGCATGTATGCGCCGTCTGCAAACAAAACACATGAGATTTTGATTTACTTACGCCTGTAGTTGGCACTCTTAAACAGGGTCTTTTAAAGTTGGGAGCCCTCCATCAGTTGTAAACAAGTGGCAAATTCGGGATCAAACTGAGCCTTGTTTGTAAAGCAATCCTCTCCGAAATGCAGCCTGGGAACAAACATAAACCCATTCGCAATTACATTGCTGTCCGGGAAAAACGAACTGCATTCACTGTTTTCTTCTCCTTACATCCAAAACACACTTTTATCGAACCATCTTGATAAAACAAAGTTGTTCCAACTTCACTTTTTACAGTGGGAAAGCACATCAAAGGTGCCCAAGAATGTTAAACTGTATTTATCTCGTCATAGCTGAATTATTAGAGCTCTGTATATGGTAATGACATATCGTGAACCTCAAACAGTAATGTTTCCTCATTCTTATCTAAAGTTTGGACAGCGCTTACATTTATTTTAGTCTAGGACTAGTCTAATCCCTGTCTGGGAAACCACCCCTTAAGGTTGGATGCCTAAACTTTCCATCATTCACGCTGCAATCTATTTACTATGACAGGTGACGTGACCCTCGTTGGGAAACAGACAATCAGAGCGCAGCTCATTATTATTATTGATGACCCTTCCAAAAAATCTAATAACAGACCATTTCATTCTTAGGGAAAATCCTAGGGTTGTAAACAGACATGTAAAACCATCCCTGGATCATTTTTTTTCACTTAAAAAAGCCACATACCTTATATTTAGACATCAAAGAACAATGTAACATTATTTCAATGCATTCTTGGTCACCTTTAAGATCTCGTTTCATCTTATTTTTATCATCATTGAATACATACTCTTAAGTATTTATGAGAAATCACAGGTCTCGACAGTGCAATCGTTTTTGTCATAGGGTTGCGTGGCCTCTTTTTATACAACGCAAGCTGCACAGATACACTGTTTCTTTATACATATACAGTAGTATAGTCAGATGGGCATGATCTGCGTGTCCTCTTTACACAGCGCAAGCTAGGTCAGGCCAGTCTAATCTGTACAGTGCAAGATTTTATGCCGTTTTATGATAGCTGCACACATATTTTGAATCTGTTTTTATTGTTCTTTGTTGTGATACTTTGGTTTAGTATTATGTTAGTTTGCTCACTTTAAGATTTGATGATAGTTAATATATATTCATATTTACTTTTTACTTAAAGGGGACATGTCACAAGACTTTTTTAAGATTTAAAATTAATCGTTGGTATTGCAAGAGTATGTAAAGTTTAAGCTCAAAATACAATGCAAATGAGCTGATGAAATGCAAACACTGATCACAATGATGGTGGTTTGCTGAAATCGAAACTCAATTGTGCTGTCAATGATTTTTTTCGCTCTCTTTCTCTCTAGTGCCGTGGTTGGTTATCAAAACTAAGTTACTGGGTTGTTCCTTTTCACATTTTCTAGATTAATAGATGCACTGGGGACCCAATTATAGTACATAAAAATTGAAAAAGTCAGATTTTCATGTTACGGCTCCTTTAAAAGTACAAATTATTTTGTCAATTCTTTATTCTAATTTGGTAATAAAGTTCAACACAACTTTGTTGTGTTATGTTTGAGCTTAGTGAATGAGTAATGAGTGTTGTGTTTGAAATCATTAAACGGTCAAAAACTATCCATTAATTTATCGGTTATCGCAGTTAGTGTTCACCTTGGTTAAAGATAGATAAAGTCCAATATCGGTCGACCTCTAATCATCACTCATCCTACAAATCTCAACAATGGTGACAATCATCAAACTAATTCAGATAAAACAATCAACTGCAATGCATGTTGGGAGTCATGGATTAGATTAGTATTATGCTGATACCCAGCATGCATTGCAGCATAAAGCTTTCATTTGTTAATCGTCACCATTGATGAGCTTTATAGACGAATTCATGATGTCAAAGATTGATTCAGTAGTTTAACCTTCTAAGGGGCTAATCACACCAAAACGCATTTAAGACATTTGGAAGGCATTGCGGCGCTGCTTTTTGTATTGCTAGGCAACCACTGAGTCAGCTGTCTTGTCAATCAAATATTAAAGCGTGAGCGCTCTTTTGCTGTTAAATTTCATATTAGCTTTTAACTTTTAAAAGACTTTTCTGCTCTCAGCGTTCCTTCAAAAGTGCATGCTGCGGCCGGCAGCAATAAAAGCAAAGCACGCATAACGCTCACTGACCATAGAAAATCATTCAAAAAAGGCGCCTGCAACTGCCATAAACGCATTTGGTGTGATACTTCAAGCTAGCACTGTAATATCAAAAAAATTGTACACATCATGAACACCGCATACACACACACACACAAGAATATTATTTAGGTAAAGCTACATTACTTAAATTACTTGATCACAGTAGATCTAAGTTTTCTTTGCAATAGCAGATATATCTTACAACATGCTTCAAAAGCCAAAGAAAATGAAACATTAAAACACAAGAGTCAGGGACCCAGCTAAAGCAAACACTGATCACCATAATGGTGGTTTGTTGAAATTTAAATATTCTTTCTATATTTATTGAAGGTGCAAATGTGATACTGATTCAATGGGATTAACATTGACAAATCAACAATTTTTAACAATGTTTCAATGGCTATCTGGGTACACTTTAAAGATTTTGCAGCTTTAAAATAAAATTTTGTGTGTAAAAATGTTTCACCAATAAAATGAAGTAGATAATAGTGAAAAGTTTTTAGAGTGTATGGCATTATGTAGCATCCTTATTTTACCAGTAAAGAATGTTTCAAATAAATGACTTACTGTCGCTTCATTGGCGTTTTTCATGAATACCTCGTCTAATCATTTCCGTGACTTTGAAAGAAAACATCAAGGACAAATAAACTTAAGAATAATTTCTTTTAACAGATTAGTTTTGATGACATCACGAGGCTCTGATAAATTGTGGTAGATTAGTTTTATGTGCACAAGAGGTGTCTGACTCATAGCTGACGTCACAAGACCTTCATGCTGAACATTTAACAGCTCAGTACTGGAGACATATAACCACACACACACACACACACACGCACGCACGCACGCAGACACACACACACACACACGCGCACACACGCGCACACACACACACCTATTCATTTTCTCACTCACACACATCTACTTCACAGCCGGGTTTTGTTTCAAAGTAATTACTGTAGCCAAGCGAAAAGCATCAGTCAGATCTTTAAACAGACAGTGAAGAGGTCAGACTCGAGAATGAAGTATAATTTATTCAGACGTTCAGTGGATTGCCAGTGAATTTTGTGAGGCTGGGCCTTTAAAGAGAAACCCTTGGGAAAACAGCACCACTCTCTCATTAAGTGTAACTGTCATCTGGAACTGTGGTGAGACATTCAAGTGACACTTGATTACAGTCTAGTGATCTACCTCTAGGTTACACTTAGACATTTACACATTTACAACAACATCTACAGACTTTTCACACACGGTTATCCAACACTCAATTACTGCTTTTTCAATGAACTGATTATGGGTGGGAATCTTTGCATGTCAAAATTACACAGGCTTCTATTCCAGTTGTATCTCAATGTTATAAAGGTCACATAACACAGTGTTTCTGCTAATCTCGTCTTAATCGTGAGTTATCTAGAGAGGAGGTTTCCATCCCTCTCATTTCCGAAGAATCTTTAGTTTTACCAGATTTATAAACAACAGATCAGCTGTAATGCTACTTTACTGGGGGGGGGGGCTGGAGGCATACAGCGGACAGAGCGAGTCACGAGCAAGCAACACACACAAAACATTATCCCACTATCTCTAAACGTTCCTGTCGTTTATATTATATGTACTTACGTGACGAGTGCCAACAAAACACAGACATTTGATGCAGATTTACTTACCGCCTGTGACTCATGACCCAGTTGGGACCACCCAAATTCAACGAAATCTTGTTTTAACTCTTTCGCCGCCATTGACGAGATATCTTGTCAATTTAGAGAAAACGCTTCCCCGCCAATGACGAGATTTTCCGTCTTTCCGCAATACCGCTATTATCCACCAGGTGGCGCACTTCTGCAACTTATACAACCCGGAAGTAGCGCCTCATGTGAAAGAGAAAGAACTCCGTGTATGTTTTAAAGATCGCTCTGCATCTGATCTCTATCAAAAGTCCTTCACAAAAATTTAATTATCTCAGCTTATTGCTCAAAATGGGGTGTTTTTGATGAAACCTACCCATGTTTGAGAGGTGATTACAAGAGAATTAATGAAGGTAGGATGAAAAAAGCAGAGGGTCTGTTCTTTCATCTGATATATTGTTTGTTTATATATTTAAAGAAGAACATTTTCTGGAAGGCATTCAACTTTTGTGAAAATCATGAAAAATGCTGGCGCTGGCTGGCAACTTTTTTTAAAAACGCTTGCGGGGAAAGAGTTAAACAAACACACACGCACGCATGCACAACTCTGCTGCTACCCTGGATAAACAAACTATATTCATCATTTCCATAATGCTGGGTTTATTGTATCCGTATATCCGGTTAAAGTGCACATAAAAGGACTTCCACTGTACATCCAGCACTAAAATTGTCCATATAAAAAATAAAAGCAAAATCGTTACATATGAATCTTTAATGCTCCAATAAAACTCTCCAAAACTTTTTTGACACTATGGGCCCTATTTTAACGATCTGAAACGCAAGTGCGAAGCGCAAAGCGCAAGTGACTTTGTGGGCGGATCTTGGGCGCTGTTGCTATTTTCCCGGCGGGAGAAATAACTCTTGCGCCAGGCGCAAATCAATAAGGGGTTGGTCTGAAGTAGGTTCATTATTCATAGGTGTGGTTTGGGCGTAACGTCAAATAAACCAATCAGAACGTCATCCAACATTCCCTTTAAACGGAAGGGTGCAAGTTCCATGGCGGGTTGCTATTATTATAACGGATTTACCAGGCGCACGATTTACCAGCCGAGGAGACCGACATTCTTGTAAGAGCAGTCAAAGACAGAGAAGTTGTTTTGTATGGGGATGGGAGAAACCCGCCCAAATCAGCGTCGGTTAAACAGGCGTGAGAGGCCGCAATTGTCTCATCAGCTGGCATCCCCATCGTTGCACCAAGCGCTACAATGAGGTCAGGAAACGGGGGAATCCCAAGCTTGCAAGCATAAATCGAGCACGCCGTGTAACAGGAGGTGGATCTGCCTCTACACATGACCTGACGCCAGCAGAGGACATCGCTGCATCCCTCACCGCTGAAAGGGTTTGGGGGCTTTGAAATCGGACCCAAGAAACGCAAGCAATCCAACCCCAAAGTACACTTACAAATCAAGTTCATATACATTAAGATTTCTTATGAAAACATTTTAATTATTATTTACATAAATAAAAGAATTTTTTTAACGCAGCCACACAATAAATAAAAACTATCACCACAATGCTCACCACTATGATTTCCCTTATCTCATGTGTTAATATTTTTTATTGTAACAATTTATGATTTGCAAAAATAACTGTAGCATCTGTGTAGATTAGATAAGCAAAGGGTGTGCGCGTTGTGCACGCTATACATTATGGTCAAGCATGCCCCCTTAAAGTAGCATAATGAACCCTGCGCAACTGACTTTAGACTAGTTTTTTCTGGTCAGTGGCCCAATTGTTTTTTGAAACTGCAAAATAGCATCAGGGATGCGCAAGTTCATTCCCTAGTTTGCCGACGTGCGTCTGTGGAGGGAAAAACCCGCTGTGTGCCGGTGCAAAATACGAATGATACATGCATCACCGACAAAGTCAATTGCGCTGGGTGCAAGATAGGGCCCCTTGTCTATGTTTAGCATAACAAATCCAACTCTTAAACAGAGTTATTACACGGGGCTGTTGAATGCTTTATTCTGACTGGTGAGAAATGTTCCATGGGTGTTGATTATTTTTCAATAAAACTCACACTTAACCTTTAAAAAGTCTTAAAAATAGGCACCAGAGCAATATTTTTGGTATCCGTGTGGAATAATTGACTCCGATCCTATAAATTATTTGAAAATAATGCACTCCCGCATAACCACCTTGAGTGTGCATTATTTTCTTATAATTGAACGGTCCGTCGTCAATTATTCCTTATTTGTTAAACAACACTCTAAAATACTTGATTCTGATTGGCCAGTCACAACATTCCAAGGTTCTTTTCAGATAACTACTACTCAAAATAATAACACACAGTAACCCGAATGCTGCAAATCATTTTGACGGGTACAGTATAATATTACACAAAAATTAAATATAAATGTCTTTTAATAACATATATTTTCAAATGATTAAACGCTGCACTACGGGTCCTGATTACATTGTCGGTGGCTTATTTCTGCGATAACAACCTGCTCTCTACATTATACATTTTTAAAAAAAAAGAATGCATGAAATAGCTTTAGACCCACCTTTAAACAAATATATACGTTTACATTTTCGAGTTATGCATTTGGCAGACACTTATATCCAAAGCGGCTTACAGTGCATTCAAACTGCATTTTTCCTGTATATAAAATACATTTATTCAGCCGTATTTTATATAATGTCTCCTCAGGGAGGGCTTGGTAAATGCTGCTCTCCCAGCAGACCGAAGCTGATGGAGCACCTTACATTTGTTCTGGCTTTTTGTGCCATTTCTAAAAACCATGAATGCTGCCAATGGGGCTAATTAGACAAAAGGTTCAGCATAAATCTACCAGTGACTCTTTATGGAGGATGAGGGTTTCATCTATGGAAGTGTGGCCTGCATTTGGCCGTCGGCTTTTTAATAAATCGGAGCTGAATTATGTTGTTCTGATTACAGTAATGGAATGAATACAGGGTTTTATTTTATTTGAACATGCGGTAATGACCCAATATTTCTGAACTGAGATTCACAGTAGCGCCTTTACAAAACACGACATCCAGGGGTGGAGCTGGATCGCCTCCCACTGCATTTTAATTGGTTGGCAGCATTGGTTTTTACCACAAGATGTTGTGCATTACCATTGCTGCATTGAGTCAATAGGTGTGTTTGAGGTCGTCCGGCGCTGCGCAGACCGATCGGCGAGGTTTGCCGCTTGCAGTCGAGGAGGGAACTGAAGACAGAGCCGTCAAGCCAGACACCTGCTGCTTGCCGTAGTGACTTGTGTGCCGTGTTTCCTTGTTTTTAATCGCAAATGAAGTGAATTAGATGCTGAATTTGATAAAAACAAACCTTTTAATAAAAAGTTGCAACCAGAAACATTTTATATCTAATATTTTAATTGCTGCTTACTGTATACCCGAAAATAACGGGAAACAAGCCTATATTATTAAAATACCAATAGAGTTTGTTATTTTCATTTTTATTTTATTACACGACACAATTTAACATATTTAAGCATATTAAAGTGTTTTTTCCTGTTTTAAAACATGAATTTATAATGTTTATTAGTGGAACTAAAGGTTGGATTCATCTTGAAACGCACGTGATTGTTGTCATCATTGAGGCGACCAATCACCTAAAGCTGTTACGTCATCACAACTCCGGGCAGCCGCTCTGGAGAAGCTGCACCAGCTGAGCTAGCCGTCTACTCTCGAAACGCTCTCGCGGTACTTAAAAACCATATGACACAGTCACGTGCCTGTGGCGCCAGCTGAAGTCGGACAAAATTACTAACCGGAATGCACTGCTTCAAGTCAGCCGCTGATCGGTCTGCGCAGCGCCGCATGAAGTCGAACACACCTATTACTAAACTAAGTTATTCTTCTGTTGAAAAAAACAAACTTTGTAAACTCCAGTATTACGCCAATAAAAGTAATGCCTACACTGCCTTCAATTTTTTGTTGAATCAACACAGAGTCATTTCAACTAACTATTATTTATCTTGACTAGAGATGAGTTATTAAAACTATTCAATTTCAATTCAATTTTATTTATATAGCGCTTTTCACAATTGGTAATTGTATCAAAGCAGATTTACATTAATAGAAGCAGGGGAAAACACAGAAAAATTGACGTAACGTATAGAAGAGGGTGCTAACTTAAAGAAAATAGTCTAGCCTTTTGCCATATTAAACTATGTTATTACCTCAACCTGGACGAATACATACCTATCTTTTTTCAATGCGTGCACTGTTCAGCGCATTGTGAATGTGTTGGCATTTAGCCTAGCCCCATTCATTCCTATGGTACCAAAAAAAGTTTTATTTTGTGGCACTATACTTACTGGTATAACTCCTCATGTAACAGTCTTTAAATATTGAAAACACG
This sequence comes from Misgurnus anguillicaudatus, assembly GCF_027580225.2. Lineage (NCBI taxonomy): Eukaryota > Metazoa > Chordata > Actinopteri > Cypriniformes > Cobitidae > Misgurnus > Misgurnus anguillicaudatus. The sequence continues at coordinate 48,901,761 of NC_073338.2, read as the reverse complement.
GAAGTGTTTGGTGTTTGGTATCATAGGAATGAATGGGGCTAGGCTAAATGCTAACACATTCACGACGCGCTGTACAGTGCACGCATTGAAAAAAGATAGATATGTATTAATTTGTCTAAGTTTAGGTAATAACATAGTTTAATATGGCAAAAGGGTAGACTATTCCTTTAAGCCAATGTTGGCTGACTCCCCGGGGTTGAAAAACCCACTTGGAGAAAAACCTCCCGACTTTCTAAGCCTAGGAGGGAAAAAGTCCTAGGAGGGAAAAAGCCCTTGGGAGATATATGAAGAGTTTGGTTCCAAAACGCAATAAACGCCATTTTTGAAAAAAATGAGTTACTGCCAGAATCAGTATTATATCAGGTCAGTATTATAAAGTAAATTCTTAATTTTATGCAAAATCCAATTTCCGCAGTGTTATTCTGTCATCTTTTCTCCCTTTTTTCCCAAAATGCAATAAACGCCACTCCCCCTTTTCTACAGAATGCCATAAATCCACTCCTCCACAGCGCACCTCACGCAATGTAAACAAAGAATGGCGGCGCGTTGAGTACACGGAATCCTAGTTTTCCTCATCTACTACTTCGTGATCACCAAACAAACAAAAACAAAATAATACTTTGATAGCATTGATAAACCTGTGATAGTTTTCTGTGACGGGAAAGAAACGTAAGCCATCAACATCTAATAATTTACGCAGAGGAACTCGGGAGACCGGTGCTTGTTTGGCCGGACCGACAGCATCAAGTTACTGTCATGCTAACACATTGACCCCAGGGGATCTTATGAAAAACTTTCCATAATTTTACTCAGTCAACGAAAATCAAGCAGGACCAAAACATTTTACAGCTGAACGCTTTGAAAAACGTTAAGCGACGACGTCAAGTTTAACCGATGACTTCTTAATATCACAAAGTAAGTGTTTTGATTAATGACATTAATGTTTATATTTTTAATTAGTGTGTACAACTAGTCAACTAAATGAATATAACATGGCAAAGATGAATGCACATTTATATAGGCTATTGATTCAATAGATTTATAGCATTTTGAATAAAAACTTGTCATGGATTTATTGCATTTTGTGGAAAAAATAATCCGTTTTTATAATAAATCATTGAAAATCAAGTTATGGATTTGAATTTTTTATGTTTTTATAACCTAAAGATGCTATGTGAAAGTTTGTAACAGAAAATAGTGGTTTTCATCTTGTCACTTTCTTGGTATAGAAAACACGTTTTTACCGAAATTTGTCAAAATGGATTTATTGCGTTTTGGAACCAAACTCTTCATATATATCTCCCAAGAACTTTTTTCTGTTAGCTGGGACTGAAACGGTGTTCATTTAACAGAAGATTTAAATTAACTCAGTCAAAGCAACAAGATGACTCTGTTTAGACGATTCAACAGAGCCAAACAAATCTTTTTTACAATGCAGTAATTCCTTAAATTTACTCCCTTCATTTAATAGTCAATGGACTATATGGGTCACACTCATCATTCTGCTTACACTAGGAAATCGGTGTGTGGGCCAGATCAGGACAAAAGAACCAGGCGTATAACTGCCACAACTTCACTTTGCTACCCATCAATAAATCTCAATCAGCGTTCAGTCAAAAAGGGACAAACCCAACACATTGGGTTGTAATCTGCTGCATTGTTTCAATCCAAAACGCTGGGTTTTTAAACATTGACGGAGGTCATGCACTCACTTTTGTGCAAAAGAAAGGTTCTTTAGGTTAAAGGTTCTTTATGGAATCCCTTGGTTTTTTTATCGTATCATAAAACTCCTTTATTTTTAAGAGTGTATAAAAACATGTTGCTTTCCAGATTGATATTTTTTAGTTGAATGAAAGATGTTCTGTGGTCAGATTACAATGTCTGTTTTTTACCAGCAATAAAACTCAGTAATACTGATGATCTTAGGTCTTCTTGACACATCAGGATTCCACCCTCACAAATCATCTCGCCATGACGTCTTCTCCATACTAATCGTTTCCTCCTGCATGCTGTTTGCATATATTTGATTTAACATTTGACACTTTATATATTTATATATTCAAATTGCAGTGTGATATATATTCGGTGCAATGTCTGACATTACAGCAAAGGTCATAAACTTTTCTGACAGCTGAGATGCTTTTTCACATACTGGTAAGAAAAGAGTTGTAATGCCCCAGCAGTTATTCTTTCGTAAGCTTGAAAAGCCAAAGTCTAAAACCTTTAGCCTAATACTGCATTTGAAAGCAGAGTCAGTATGAATAGTTTGCATAATAAGATGTCCCAAATTATAGTGTGCAAAAGGCGACGAAATGGTAGTGAATCAAGACCGGGTCTACGGGGGGCTAGGTGGAAATTCTTCTGCCCCCCCCCAAAAAAAAGTCTAGCCAACCATAAAAAAACGAGTGTCTCTTTACACAAGTGTCCCTTGTTAATAAACGCTATTTATATTAGCTCCCGCCCACCTATGTCTGGTTGTCTTACACAAAGCTCAGAGACCTCTTCAGCAATATGTAACTAACAGGAAAAGTACTATTTTTTTCTAATTAAAGAAAACGCATCTTTAAAATATATATCAGAAGAAATGCAATTCACCTCATTATGTTTTCAAATACAACAGCCAATGCCAAGTCTCCAGCAGCTTTTAATATGTTTGTTTTAGACAAAGTTCTGTTTATTGAAATTAGAATATGCAGTTTGGTTTTATCATGATATATAGAAGATATAAATTAAAAAGTATAAAAGATGGTTATACTGTAAATATACAGTATTGCAACAGCTGCACATTGTGTGCAGTTTAAAAATCTAATGTTGTTGGTTTTGTCATCATCGTCAGCTTATTCAGGTCACATTTGAGAAAACTTCACACACACAATTTTACCGATTTTTAAGTTCAGAAAGAGCTTTCACTCTGCAAGGTCATTGTAAGGTAAACATGGTGTTTTATAATGTTTTATACAACAGTTCTTTCTGGTTCTCAAATCTGATTGGCTAAGAGCTATGCGATATTGTACTGATAACGGCACTGTAACCGCTTCACCTTTCGTATCATTCCGCCACCTAGTGAATGGAGGTCCTAAACAGGCTCATCTCTGAATGGAAAAACACAGACGCGCTGTTTTTAAACACTCTCAGTGTGTCTTATTAGTTCACTAGCTCGTAAATCAGTCTGTGAATACCCAATCGGAGGTTATTATTCTGTTAAAGATCAGCGCTCTTGGATGTTAAGTTAAACTTAATGTGATTAATGTCTTGTCACATCGTGTGGACGATTAACACTTGGAAAGAGGAATGTAAACACTCGGTTTTTCTTCTGGAGCAATATCTCTTATCAGAATGCGAAAACACAGTGGAACTGCAGGTAAGCACCGCAGCTTTTAAATGTGGACATTGATCATTTATTTAATCGTGACGTGACTATTAAAACATGTTATGAGAATATCGCCACTGGTATATTTATAAGCAGCATGCAAAAAAATCTCTCTGACACTTATAAAAAACAGTTTTATATAGTACTGACAAGAACAAAGTTTAATAATAATAATCGAGTGCTCGTATCGCGTTAAGAGTAAATGGGAACGCAATAGTAACATTATAGAAGTATAGTTTTATTAACTTTTACCTCACGCCAAAACAATACCAACACAAAAGACACTAAATATGAATAAGAAAACAAGTAATAGTTTCATCATGACACCAAATACTGCTGATTTGATCTCATTTTGACCATCAAAAACAAACAAGGCAAATATCAGAGCCAGGGAATCCCTGTCAGAGGTGTAGCCCAGAGAGGGCGGTGGTCAGCGGGGCGAGTGAACACTGATGTCCGCTCATGCTTTGGTTCTCATACGCACCGAATCTCACTAAGCAAATGTTCAAACAGGCGCTATCTTTACTAATCGACTGTAGATTTAAATATAATAAATATATATTCTCGACTGAACTAATCTTAAAACTACACTTTGTGACCAAGAAACGTTAATATAAAGAAACTGCTTTTCCGTCCATTGAGTTATTATGAGATTCAAAGCAGCCGAAAGTGTTACCTGTCATTCTGGCAGCCCTCAAATCCGTGGCGGAAGAAGTAGTTCTCAAACAAAGAGGCTTTTAAAATAACTCCGTTTGTTCGATAGCAGGACTGAAAAAGGTTCTTCTCTATGTAAGGTGAAGTTTAAATTAGCTTTCCTTTATGGGGTGTCGGTTAGAACACACTGAATTCCTTTAGTTTCATGCAATAGGGTTTAATTTGTCATTTTTCAGTATTCCACAACACAGCAGTGCACAGAATTACAGGTCACAAGTAAGGAGTTTTATGTGTGTTTATGTGTGGTCTAAAGGAAAGAAATAAAGATATATATATTAACAAATGTTTCTTAAGTACTGTTGCACAGACATTATTTCACAACAGTTGTAAATCTCTCAATAAAACCTCTAAATGAGAATAATTTACAGAAATGAACATACAGGCATTATAATTATTACTCAATACTACCACCTGTTGGTCAGAAACGGCAAAACACTGAAACCGAAACTTATTTCTGAGGTAAATTAAACGAACTGAATATAAACCATAAATGTTGCTTAAATAAATATCAAATGGCAAGCGTTTACATTATTAATGTGATAATCACACATATACATACAAATCAAACGATGCTTACCAGAGATATACAATAATAACAAGTAATACTGAACATAATTGGCACATTTACATATTGTCAAAAGCCCGCGACCAAACGGCTTAAATAACAACAAATACTTATATCTCAGATGCAGAATAACATTGAATGAATACTTTACAAACTCCTAAACTAACATTGATTATCTACTGAATAGACAAACAACTTACTTTTGCGTATTCACGCACACTTTGCACACATACAGTCCCGCTCGCATCTGCTGCTGAATAAATCTCCCTGACGACCACTAATGGAAAAGTGCGCATGCGCACAGAACGCAGTCTTTCTAACACAGCCGCCCCCAAATTTGGTTTCAAATTTGCACCATTGAAAGGCTGACACCATATGTACTACCATTAATTTCCAGTGTGGTTATCATCCTCTTCATCTCGAATCTCTGGCAGAACAATTAAGCGAGCAATGGGTCTTGCATAGACTCTGTCCTTTATCTGTACCTCAGCCGTACGCACTCGACCATCAGCTCCGGGAAAGACCTTTACTACTTTTCCGATCTGCCAGAATGAACGGGGTAACTGAGGGTCAACAACCATAACCACCATTCCAGGTTGGATGTCTGTTGCTGAATTATGCCACTTTCTTCTGGCTTGCAGTTCGGGCAAATAGTACTTTATAAATGCTGTCCAGAACCTATCAGACAATACTTGGGAATGTCTCCATCTCCGTCTTCCCAGGAGCTCAGACACTGGATATGTGACTTGGGGGAGGGAACTATCTGGCCGCCCCATCAGAAGGTAGTTTGGGGTGACTGGATCTACATCAGCGATGTCTGCTGAAACATACCCAAGTGGTTTGGAGTTCAGAATGGCCTCTATTTCAATGAGGACGGTTCGAAGTACTTCCTAAGACACCGTTTCTGTACCCAGAGTTGTATAAAGTGCAGCTTTAACCGAACGAATCTCTCGTTCCCACACTCCTCCGAAGTGTGGAGCAGATGGAGGGTTAAAATGGAAGCTGATCTGCTGCTGTGCCAACTGCTGCTGTAAATCATCACTGAGCTGACTGAAGGCTTCTTTGAGCTCTGTGTTACCCCCTCGGAAGTTGGTGCCCTGATCTGAGTACAACTCTGCTGGTTTTCCACGACGTCCTATGAACCTTCGCAGTGCCATGAGAAAGGCATCAGTGTCCATTGATGTAAGAACCTCGAGGTGCACAGCCCGAGTGGTCATACACTTAAATAGAAGCCCCCCTCGTTTTTCTGTCCGACGTCCCACCTTGACAGAGAAAGGTCCAAAACAGTCCATTCCAGTTGAATGGAAGGCAGGCTTGAACAAACGGAGCCTTGGTGGAGGGAGATCAGCCATTTTCTGGGAGGCAGGCTTTGACCTCCATTTGCAGCATTCGTGGCAGGTTCTTTGGTGTTTCCTTACAGCTTCTCTGCCCTTTAAGATCCACACCTTCCGGCGAAGTTCAGCAAAGACTCGTTCCGGTCCCGGATGACAAAGGCGAGTATCATAGTCTTTGATAAGTAGCTGAGTGTAAGGGTGATGGGAATCTAACACAATAGGGTGTACTGTACTTGGATCAATGCCTTCTATGCGTCTCAAACGTCCCCCTACTCGTATTAGATTGTTGTCTAGATCAAATTCTGGGGAGAGGCAAAGTAGACGGCTGTTGGTAGGGACAGGCTTACCGGCCTTTAACAGCTGATAGTCCTCTGGAAAGCTGTCCATTTGGGCCCTTCTTATTGCTGTCAGCTCTGCTGTTTGGTAAGTATTCGCTGAAGGAGAACCATTTGGATTTGCCGCCCCGTGCAGCTCTTCTGCTACTGTTTTGACTAAGTCCTTCCAGCTGCTAAACTTACTACCATCTGCTGTTGTTGGTGCTGAGTTATTAATACCACAGAATACACTGTGCTTTAATTCTGTGGTGTCCTCAGGTACTAGACTGTGGGTTATTGGTGGTGATGGCCAATTACTCTGAGGTTGGAGGAGGAATTCAGGTCCATGGGTCCACCGATTATGCTCAGTAAGTTCTTTCAGGCTCTTACCACGGGTAAGATCATCCGCAGGGTTCCTGGCAGAGTCAACGTAATGCCATGCTTTAAGGTCAGTTAGTTCTTGAATCTCTGCCACCCTAGTGCCCACAAACACCTTGAAGTGGCAGGATTCGGAATGTAACCAATGGAGGACGGTTGTTGAATCTGTCCAGAAAGTGACCTTCTGAATCTTCAAGGTGAGCTCATTTTCAGTCAGCTTAGCCAGCTGAGCTCCTATAAGAGCGGCACACAACTCAAGCCTGGGAATCGAACACTGCTTACGTGGAGCTACACGTGATCGGGCCAGAAGGAAGGAAAGATGAATACTTCCACATGGATCCTCTGAGCGAAGATACGCTACTGCTCTGTAAGCTTCCTCAGAAGCATCAGTGAAGATATGGATTTCCCGATTGACTTCAGGGTTATCCATGCTGGCTGGCGTATAGCTTCTTGGTAGTGTTACTTGAGGCAGGTATTGAAGTTCAGCTTCCCACACTTTCCATGCCTTCTGAAGCTCCTCAGGAAGTTGTGAATCGTCCCAGTTCCTATTCTTAGCCCAGAGCTGTTGAACAATGACCTTAGCCCGTGTTGTGAAAGGAAGAATGGCACCAAGGGGGTCATATTGACTTGCTAACACACGATAAATGTTCCGCATCGTCAAAGCATTGTAAGTGACAGGTCTGTGCTTGTAACACAGATGGTCTAACTCACAGTTCCAATTCAGTCCCAAGGTGGATTCATGTGGGTCAGATTTGTCATGTGAGAGCCACAGCTCTAGCTTGGATGATCTGGCTTCTGATGGCAAATGACTGATAACCTCTTGCACATTGCTGGCCCACTGACGGATGTCAAATCCTCCAGATGCTAACAGCTCCCGAAGTTTGTCCAGTAACTGCTGTGCTTCTTGAGCAGATGGAAAGCTCTGCAGACAGTTATCTACATAGAAACAGTGGTCAACAGAATGCCTCACATCTTCATCTGGTGTGCTGTGCGATGAAACATGTTTTTGGAGGGCAAAGGATGCACAGCAGGGACTGCACGTAGTTCCAAATGGCAGTACTTGCCATTCATAAACATCAGGTGGGTTGTCTCTTGTCATGTCACGCCACAGAAAGCGCAGGAGGGGCTTATCCTCAGGTAGGAGTAGGACTTGGTGGAACATTCCACGTATATCGCCACTAATGGCTACACACTGCTCCCTGAAACGCAGTAAAACACCCAGGAGTGAGGGGCTTAAGGTTGGACCAGGCATCAAAGAATCATTAAGGTTCAGTCCCTTGTATCGGAAAGAGCAATTGAACACAATACGATCCTTGTCATTGTGGTTTACCAGATGGTGTGGGATATACCAGGTCTCCCCCGTCATACTGTTTTCAGCAGATGTGAGTTTGGTAACTGCGCCATTCTGTACTAACTTCTCGACCTCAGCATTGTACACAGCTGCTTTCACTGGATTTTGAGCTAGTCGGCGTTCCATACTCCGGAGACTTGGCACCACAGCCTCTTTGGGGGCACACAAGAAGGGTGAATCCTTTCTGCGCAATAAAGGTGTTGCATAGCGTAGGATTCCATTCACCTCCACACGTGTTGTCTTGGTCTCTAGAAGATTTATGGCTTCTTGGTCCTCCCTGGACCTTGTCACCTGCTTTTCACAGTGGAAAGGTAAAACATCAAGCTGCCATAATCTTTCAACATCTCTTCTGAGTTGGAGTTCAGCAGGGGTCAGAGACAGGAAAAGGCACTGTTGTGGTTGTAACTGGTTCTCCAGGATCTTGGCAGGTCCCTGGAGTGTCCATCCAAGCCTCGTCTTTATAGCTGCTGGACCATCAGGTGTACCAATTCGGACAGGTGCGATCGGTGTAATAAGGTGAGTATTATCAGCCCCGATTAGAAGTAAAGGACTCACTCTTTCAAAGGTCTGCAGAGGGATGTCTTTAAGGTACTTATATTTCTCCAGCAAACTCACGGGATACGAGTGATCAGCCAGACCAAGGGTTTTTGCAGTAAATGCTGCATTAATCTTGAAGGTCTTCTGTGGTTGAGTGGCAGGTGATATGTGGAAGTTAACTGAAGTACCACTGATGGTTTTCACCTCTTGTCGGATGGTCCGCAATGCTATGTTTTCAGCCTGGCCTTGTATGTCCAGCTCACGGGCAGCATCAGGAAGGAGAATAGTGCGCTCGGACCCATCGTCCATGACAGCATAAGTGTTAAGTGTCTTGCCTCCATAGCGCAGCAGAACATTTATGACCTTTAGCAGAACACGTCTGTTGTCAGTGGGTCTATCCAAGTACAATGTCTCAGTGGTTGAGCTAACCAGGCAGGAACCCTCTCCTGTACTCTTTGTGTTGACTTCGTGCAAGATTTGCAAGTGTTTCCCATTACATATGCTACAAGGCTTCTTGAGGGTACACTGAGCTGCCTGGTGTCCACGTCCACAACGCCAGCAGCGATGGTTCGTTCGGATCCAGTCAATCATTTGCTGTTTATCAAAAGACTTAAAGGTAGCACACTGACTGAGATAATGATCATCTTTATCACAGAAAGGGCAGAAAGCTTTAGTTGGGGCTTTGAGCTTCTCCACTTTAACTTGTTTGACTTGGGCCGGTGCTGGAAGTATCTTTGTGACAGTTTCATCTGCTCCATGAAGTATGGTGGCTGAACGGGCAGTAGGTTTGGATTCTCGCCTGCGTTCTGATCTCTGTTCTGTTCTTTGGTTCTTATAACTAATCTGCGACTCGCTGCTTTGACACCAGGCCTCATACTGGAGCCATTCAGAGAATTCACGGAGGTTATACACAGACCCAGGGTGGTGGTACATCTGTCTACGAAATCCTGATCTCATTTCTGGAGGTAACTTACTCAACAGTCTCTCGACATGTGACCCACATCGAAGTTCTGCTTCGCCTTCATCTCCAAGAGTCTCCAACATACCAACAAGAGCCCTTATTTGCAGAGCGAACTTATCAAAGGCCTCAGTATCTCCACGTCGGATATCTGGGGAGTCCATCACCTTGGCGATTTTCTTGAGAGCCAATTTGTGCGGCTGGCCAAACCTTTCATTCAGAGCAGTCATGGTATCAGAGTATGGAAATGGAGAATTGAGGTAGGAATCTGCCACCAGACGTGCTTCATCTAGCTTTAGATGATCTAACAGGATTTGGTACCGGAACAGCTCAGTGGCATCTGGTGGTAAAAGGTTCTCAAGCGCTATCTTCAACCGAGTAAACTCGCTAGGATCTTTAGTACAGAAGTTAGGTATGGTTGGCGTTGGACCTCGGTATGTGGTCTCTGTTGTCCGACAGGAATTACATTGGTAGTGCAGCGAACTCTTTGAGGTGACTGCGGCCAAGTAGGATGTTTTGACTGATGATATACCTGCTTAGGATTATCAAAGGTCTCAATTGTGGGTTTTAAGGATGTCCTCGAATGCCAGTATGGATCAGGATTGGTGGTGTAAGGACCAGGCGTAGTTTGAAATCCTACTGGATGAGAAGTGAGACTGATGTTTCCAGACTGCCGCAGGAGAGATGGATGCTGGTAAGTATGCCCACCAGATTGAGCAGAATGAACATATGATTTATGAGATGTATCAGCCAATCAAGTTCACCAATCATCTTTCCAATGAGGTCTATCATTCCAGAGTCACTTCGATGATCCACTGTTCTTTCCTTTGCTGGGTTGGGCGGACTTAGATAAGCAGACTGCTGATTATGACTGAAAGAAAAGCCATCCGTAGAGGTAAAGGGGGGATGGTATGGCTTCACAGTGGGTGCTGTTATGCTGCTCATCTGATGCTGTTGCCCATAAGCTGGACGAGGCACTGTAGAATACAATGTAGACTCTGGATGGTAAGGTACAGCTTCACGATGCAAGGATAGCCTATGCTGATTAGCATGGAAAGTCTGTGGCAGCGGAGTAGACTGCTGCTCTTCCCATGGTCTGTGATAAGGAGAAAACTGAGGAGGGTATGGTCGTACTGAAGCATAAGTAGGACTAGGATGATGCTGTTCAGTGTCACCCACATCTGGGACAGAAAGTTCTCCATCAGAATGGACAGACCAATCATCCACTGTCTCCCATGGAGCTTGACTTATAGGACTTGATCCTCTGGTCGAATGTGAAGAGACATTGTTCACAGCCTCTCCAAACCCTTGTGCATGCTGTGTTGTGTGAGGAAATACTGGCTGGTTTACTGTTCTACGACGCCCAGTCGTGAGATCAAAGTCTTAAAGGTAGGTAGGAAGATTGACCTGACGTTTGGGTCTTACTATCTGAGCAGACTTATCTTCTAGTTGCATGTTGCTACTGATGAATTCTTTGTCCATAAGAAATGCCATATCCGGCTCGAAGGACCATTTGTTCGATAGCAGGACTGAAAAAGGTTCTTCTCTATGTAAGGTGAAGTTTAAATTAGCTTTCCTTTATGGGGTGTCGGTTAGAACACACTGAATTCCATTAGTTTCATGCAATAGGGTTTAATTTGTCATTTTTCAGTATTCCACAACACAGCAGTGCACAGAATTACAGGTCACAAGTAAGGAGTTTTATGTGTGTTTATGTGTGGTCTAAAGGAAAGAAATAAAGATATATATATTAACAAATGTTTCTTAAGTACTGTTGCACAGACATTATTTCACAACAGTTGTAAATCTCTCAATAAAACCTCTAAATGAGAATAATTTACAGAAATGAACATACAGGCATTATAATTATTGCTCAATACTACCACCTGTTGGTCAGAAACGGCAAAACACTGAAACCGAAACTTATTTCTGAGGTAAATTAAACGAACTGAATATAAACCATAAATGTTGCTTAAATAAATATCAAATGGCAAGCGTTTACATTATTAATGTGATAATCACACATATACATACAAATCAAACGATGCTTACCAGAGATATACAATAATAACAAGTAATACTGAACATAATTGGCACATTTACATATTGTCAAAAGCCCGCGACCAAACGGCTTAAATAACAACAAATACTTATATCTCAGATGCAGAATAACATTGAATGAATACTTTACAAACTCCTAAACTAACATTGATTATCTACTGAATAGACAAACAACTTACTTTTGCGTATTCACGCACACTTTGCACACATACAGTCCCGCTCGCATCTGCTGCTGAATAAATCTCCCTGACGACCACTAATGGAAAAGTGCGCATGCGCACAGAACGCAGCCTTTCTAACAATTCAATTCAATTCAATTCAATTTTATTTATATAGCGCTTTTCACAATACTCAATTGTTTCAAAGCAGCTTTACATTAATAGAAGCAGTAAAAGCACAGAAAAATGACAGATAGCACAACATAATACACAATAGCATAAGCTGTCAAATTTGCTGAGGCTATGACTCGACATTATGAACGAGCGTATTACTAATGTAACGTCTAGGAGAAGAAGCTAAATTAAGCCCAAGCAGGCTACCTCCCCGGGGTAAAAAACCCCCTAGGAGAAAAAAAACAAAAACCCCGGGTTGTTGAGCCGAGGAAAAAAAATAAAAAGTCCTAGGAGGGAAAAACCCTTGGGAGATATATATGTATATAAACACATATAAACGGATAAGGAGATTAAGCGGGGATTAAGCGGGGTTTAAGCGGGTTCTGCCGGTGGTCGTTGGTCAGGCATCAGCTGGGCATCACAGTGATGGACGACCAGTAGATCAGAGGTGAGTCGACTTTCACATCTACCGGAACTGGGTCTGTTTGTCCCATTGTCCTCAGGGTCGAGGACAGGACAGGGAGAGAAAAACAAAATCATATTAGCGTAGGGGCCGTTCACATGTAATGCAAGTGTCACACAGTGATGTGGTTTAATCAGCTTAGTTTCAGACAGACTAACTATTGCGGCATAATTATATTATCCACAGTTGAGGATTTTGCAAATTGGGGGCCCACTGCGACGGTATATATGGTAACTAAGGGTCACCTTCTGATTTTTAAGAGAAAGAGAAAATGAAACCTGTCGACCCGTTTGACTAAGGCCTGTAACCCCACTGTCGTCGTTAATGCAGGTTCAGTGGCAAACGGGTCTATATTGCATGCTATTTACATGATCATGAGAAAACGCCAACATCGCAACCTGACCATACGTGCCAACCCGTTTGACTAAGGCTGGAGGCCCCACTGTCGTCGTTAATGCAGGTTCAGTGGCAAACGGGTCTGTATGGCATACTATTCACAGGACACAAAAAAGCGCCAAAATCGCAACCCGACCATACGTGCCAACCCGTTTGACTAAGGCTGGAAGCCCCACTGTCGTCGTTAATGCAGGTTCAGTGGCAAACGGGTCTGTATGGCATAGTATTCGCAATATAAAGAAAGCGCCAAAAGCCCAACCCAACCGTACGTGCCAACCCGTTTGACTAAGGCCGGATGCCCCACTGTCGTCGTTAATGCAGGTTCAGTGGCAAACGGGTTTGTATGGCATACTATTCACATGAACACGAAAGTTCCAAAATCGCAATCCGACTATACGTTAAGATAAGGTTTTAATTTATTTATTTGGTTGGTCTGTTTTATGACCGCGAGTGCTTTGTTCGGTACAAATAACTATTTCGAGTTAAGTACTTTTACTAGACAAATTATGCGAATGCTTTGTTGAAGAGAAAAGTTTTAAGTCTAGATTTAAAATTATCGACTGTGTCTGATTCTCGGACATCGGTTGGTAAATCATTCCAGAGCTTAGGGGCTAAGTAGGAAAATGACCTTCCACTTTTAGACACTTTTGATAGTCTAGGGATAATCAAGAGACCAGAATTTTGTGACCGTAGTGTGCGTGATGGATTGTATTCTGATAGTAATTCTCTAAGGTATGAGGGTGCTAGGCCATTTAAAGCTTTGTAGGTGAGTAGTGATATTTTAAATTGTATGCGATATTTAACTGGTAGCCAGTGTAAAGATGCCAGAATTGGGCTTATGTGGTCGTACTTTTTAGATCGAGTAAGTACCCTTGCGGAAGCGTTTTGAACTAGCTGAAGCTTATTTACTTGATTTGCATGGCATCCCCCGAGTAGCGAGTTACAATAGTCTATTCTAGAGGTCATAAAAGCATGGATAAGCTTCTCTGCGTCAGATGTAGACAGTATATGGCGTATTTTCGAGATATTTCTAAGGTGGAAGAAAGCTGTACGGCAGACGTTGGCGATATGACTATCGAAGGATAAGTTGCTGTCGAACATCACACCTAAGTTCCTTACCGTGGAAGATGGCACCACAGTGCAGCCATCTATGTGCAACGTGTGATCTGACATATTATGTTTGTAGCGATTCGGTTCAATAATAAGTATCTCTGTCTTATTGGAGTTCAGCTTAAGAAAGTTATGTGCCATCCAGTCACTAACATCGCTAAGGCAGTCTGTTAGCTTAGAAAACGTGTGTGTTTCGCTGGGATGTGAGGAGATGTAAAGCTGGGTATCATCCGCATAGCAGTGAAAACTTATGTTATGTTTCCTGATAATGTCTCCTAGAGGTAACATGTATAACGAGAACAGGATAGGACCTAAAACCGATCCCTGCGGTACACCGTATTTAACCAGGGAGTGATATGACTCTTCCTCGTTTACATAAACAAAGTGATAGCGATTGGTTAGATACGACCTAAACCATGCTAGCGCCTGACCACTGATACCAACATAGTTTTCTAGTCTATTGAGTAAGATTGTATGATCTATTGTGTCAAAGGCTGCACTAAGGTCTAATAATATAAGAATTGAGATTTCACCACGATCGGATGTTAATAGGAGGTCATTTGTAACTCTAAGCAACGCTGTCTCTGTGCTATGGTGGGGCCTGAATCCTGATTGGAACTTTTCATATGTACTATTATTTGTCAAAAATGTGCGTAATTGGCTTGCCACTACCTTTTCTAATATTTTCGAAAGAAAAGGGAGATTTGAGATTGGTCTAAAGTTATTAAGCTCTCCCTGATCAAGCTGTGGTTTTTTAATCAGCGGTTTAATAACTGCTAGTTTGAAAGATGTTGGAACATATCCTATTTCTAGCGATGAGTTAAAGATATTTAGAACCGGGGTTGACACTACAGGAAATACCTCTTTAAGTAGTTTTGTGGGAACGGGGTCTAATATACAGGACGATGATTTGGATGACGTTACTAGTTTAGAGAGCTCTTCTATTGTAGTAGGTTTAAATGAATCAAGATGTTCGTGTGGTAGTCTAGTGTTAAGTGAACTAACGGGTAGAGTGGTGGCTGCCTGTGTAGCTACGATGTTTTCCCTTATAGCCGTAATTTTGTTAGAAAAGAAGTTCATGAAGTCGTTACTATTGTGTTGGAGTTTACTATTGGTTTCTGTTTGTTCTTTGTTTCTAGTCAGTTTTGCAACCGTGCTGAAGAGGAAACGAGGGTTATTATGATTCTCATTTATAAGCTTGCTAAGATAGGTAGATCTGGCGGTTTTAATAGCCTGTCTGTAGTGTTTAACACTATCTTTCCATGCTGCACGCCATACTTCTAATTTTGTGCTTCTATAATTTCTTTCCATTTTCCTAGTTGCCTTTTTAAGAGCTGCGGTGTGATGATCATACCATGGAGCTGGCGGCTTTTCTTTGATTCTCTTTTTTCGAATGGGAGCAACGGCATCCAATGTGTTAGAACAGACATTGTTTAGGTTTTCTATTACAATATCTAGATCATCACAGTTATCTGCATGTTTAATTTGGGACAAGTCTGGAAGAGTGCTAATAAAGCTATCTTTAGTGGTGGAAATTATTGTTCTGGCTAATCTGTAGCATGTTGTGGATTGAGTGATCCTATCTAGAAGTACAGTGTATGACACAAGGTAATGGTCAGAAACTGCATCACTCTGAGGTGATATTTTGATGTCATTAATATTAAGCCCGAGTGACAGAATTAAGTCTAATGTGTGCTTACGAGTATGCGTTGGCCCTGTCACGTTTTGTCTAATATTGAGAGAATTTAGAACATCCATAAACGCACGTCCTAATGCATCTTTATGGTTATCCACATGAATATTAAAATCACCAACGATAAGAGCTTTATCTACAGTGACTACAAGCTCAGACAGAAAATCTGCTATTTCTTTAAGGAAATCTGCATGGTGGCCCGGAGGTCTATAGATTGTAGCTAAGGCAAAAGAGAGCTGTTTGTGGTTACGATCAGTTATTTCCATATTTAACAACATTAGTTCAAATGATTTAAATTTTAGTTCAGATTTTTGGTTTACTTTAAAAATTTTGTTGTATATTGTAGCTACACCACCCCCTCTCCCCTTTAACCTAGGTTCGTGTTTATAATAATAGTCTTGTGGGGTGGATTCGTTTAAACTAATGTAGTCGTCTGCTTTAAGCCAGGTTTCTGTTAAACAGAGTGCATCTAAGTTTTGGTCATTAATTATTTCATTAACAATAGGTTCTTTATTGGTAAGCGATCTAATGTTAAGAAGGCCGAATTTTAACATTCGAGGTTCATCTTGTAATGTATTGTTTTCTAATTTTATGTTGGTCAAATTTGTACGTGATGTGGCAAGCGGTGCTCTGTATTTGCTTGTTCGGGGAACAGATACAGTTGAAATGTGTTGATATTCTGGTAAGATCGACTCGAAGTTCTGGGATATATGTGATCTAGACATATCATGCCAGCTAACAGACGGACAGTTAAGCTGATCCGTCTGTTTCCTGACCTGGGCCCTGGATAGTCATACTATATCAGAATTAAGAATATTAATCAGATTTCTGGTGAGTATAGCACTTCCTTCTGATGTCGGATGAAGGCCATCTCGGGTTAGGAGAAATGGTCTACCCCAGAAATGCTTCCAATTGTCTATAAACCCTACATTATGCTGAGGGCACCACTTTGACATCCAGCCATTGAGAGACACTAATCTACTATGTGTTTCATCTCCCCGGTAGGCGGGGAGGGGACCAGAGCATATTACATTGTCTGACATTGTTTTTGCAATTTCACACATCTCCTTAATATTATCTTTGGTGATTTACGACTGTCGGAGTCTGGTGTCATTTGTTCCGGCGTGAATAACAATCTTAGAAAACTTCCGTTTAGCATTAGCCAGCACTTTAAGTTTGGATCTAATGTCAGACGTTCTGGCTCCCGGTATACAGTCGACTAGGGTGTTTGGTGCCTCAATGTTAGTGTTCCTGAGTATAGAATCTCCAATGACCAGGGCACTTTTAACAGGTGTTTCAGCTAGTGTATTCCTTAGGGGATCGAATCTGTTAGAAAGTACCGTAACGTTATGGGTCTTAGATGGACGCCGTATATGACTATGCCGCCTGACAGTCACCCAGTTAGACCGCCGACTTGACTCTGATGTCGTAACCGAGCCATGTGTATTATGATAAACACTATGCGCGCTCGATACAGTATTTATAATGTTTACATTAGCATCTGATGTCGGAACACTATGTGCGCTCGATACATTGTTTGTAATGTTTACATTAGCATCTGGTGTCGGAACCGAGCCATTAGTCTTTTCGCTCGATACAGTATTTACAACAGTAACATTAGCGGTTTTGCTATCCTCAACTAGCGTTCGGATGCGCGATTCTAGTTCAGCAACCTTCTCAGTTAATCTTAATACTTCAATACACTTAGTGCATGTAAACCCATCTATGCTAACGGCAGAAGCTAAACTATACATGTAGCAAGTAGTACATGTTACAATAACAAGCGGAGTCTTACCGCTTTCATGCTGGGCGATGGCGTCTTTGTTTACCCGAACGCGCTCCGCGGAGCTGCATCGCGTTGGGGGTTTGGTTGTGGTACGCCTCAGTCGCCTGCGAACGTCTGGGTCCAGGGTGATGTTGGGCATGCTGAATCTGCGAAGGCCGGGCAGCGGCTCCTCCACAGCTTCCCGATCGCTTTCATGTTGGGCAATGGCGTCTCCGTTCACTCGCTTACGGTCCGTAAAGCTGCATCGCGTGGAGCACTCGTTTGTCGCATTCCTCGGTCGCTTGTGGACGTCCGGAGACATGGTGAAGTGGGCGCTGTAGCTCGCGTTGGATCTGCTCAAACCGATCAACTCCTTCGCAGCTTCCCGCTCAGGCGAGGACAGGTCAGAAAAACATATATCAGATGAATCCGCCATTAGATCGGAAAATGCTAGCTTCAGTCGGCAGCGTTTGTTGAAGCTAGCGGGCTATATGCTCCGTTGTTGTTTTCTAGTTTTCGTTTTTCAAACGTGTGCTGTCGAACTGTTGTATAAAAACAATATCGCTCTCGGAGCCGTGTGATATAGCTCTATATTATCACGGCTGTGATTGCCTACGGCCTCGTGCCTCTGGCCTAATCACAGCCGTGATGATATAGAGCTATATCACACTCCTACTCGAGCGATATTGCTTAAATGTTGTATTATAATATCTAATTTGCTGTCTTTTGAAAAAAAATATTTACCTTTTATAGTATATCCTCTATAGCAATGTCTGGCTCTCTCTCAAGGATTTTCTTTCTTCCTAGGACTTTTCCCTCCTTACTAAAAAGCCAGGAGGTTTTTTCCTCCTTGAAGTTTTTAACCCCTAGAGAGTCAGCTGCATTGGCTTAACTTAGCACCCTCTTCTATGCTTTACATTATACGCTCACTAGTACGGTTTAATCTAGCTTCTGCTTATGTTGTCTACTGATTCTTATGTTTTCTCCTGCATTTATTAATGCAAAGCTGCTTGTTTCACAATTGTGAAAAGCGCTATACAAATAAAATTGAATTAATAATCAATATCTCTTTGGACTCTTCACAACTCACACTTACATTATTTTAGGGCTTGTGCTTTTGTCTGGTGCCGTATTTGTCATACATTTGTCAAATTGCTTCCATGATATTCTCATCAATAAATTATTTAAGAATTGTGGTTATAATATTTGAGCATGTATAATAGGGTCAGCATATTAATGAAAATATAACCTACTGTTACGTCGAGGTAGTAAGATTGAATGACGTCACCAAAGCGGCTTTAGGTGAATTGAAGCCACATATTGAACGTCGTTACTGCATTATCATATCTATAGAATGTTGTCATACATTTTTTCGACATTAAATTCAGTCTGTGTCAGCTACTCTGCAAAATATCTTCAGAAAAAGTCTTCTATAGCCTTTTATCCCCTCTGCATTTGCTGACATTGAGAAGACACAGAATATGAATTATGCATTTTCGGTTTGAGGGAGACAAACCTTCAGATCTGTTTTATATATTTTACATTGAGTGTTATGGCTGCAGCAAGCCTAGTACCGGGCCTGCAGTGAATTAACATCTCGCAGACACTTTTAATGTTTAACCAGGCAAGTTAAAGTCCATTCATTACATACATTTTATTACTGTATGTGTGTTTCTGGGAATCGAGCCAGTCAGCTTCACAAAGGCGTTTAGATGCAAATGTTCTAGCTGTTAGTTTCTATGATGTCGGTGGCTCAGTTCAGAGCAAAACACTAACACCGCTGCAATAGCGGTTGACAAGATGGAGCGTTTTATATTCCCGGCTTTCTCTCCTTCGCTGTGTACTTCTCTGAGCTGACGTGATATTACATTTCATATTCACAGCTGAGCTCCTGATGTTTTCGCTGTCTCAGACTAATGAGTTTTGGGACGGGATTTTGGCCCTGAATTCATCTCATTTATTTTGCTGAATCAAGCTTTGTGCTCCAGACACCGTCTCTGTTTACCCGAGAACGATCCTGTCTTCCTCTAGTCTCAGCATACAAACAGTTCATAGATCGTCTGATGCATACTGAACAGAAAACTGGCAATAGTCAGGTACAATTTCTGGGAATCACAGAGAAGTTTGTTTCATCCACAGAGACATTTCGAAATGTTTCACTAGGTTTGCAAAGGTTTGTGAGGCACGCTTTATCCAACAGTTACTTAACGTATTAAGATGTTTCATCAGTTTGTCTTCATGGAATGCTTCAATGTTGCATCATCGCAACAAAATAGTGATTATTTTAAGATGATTAAAACAGATGTTTTTGACCACCAGAGCCATGGACCAGAAAGCTCTGCATCTGTGAGCTTTCTGTTCATGGAGAACAACCAAGGAATCTGAAAGCTGAGCTGGGTGATTCTCACGAAACCATTGAAACACCACGGCACTAATGATTTTAGCTTTAAAATGTGTAATATAGTAACATTAAAAAGCATCAGAATTAACACAATACTGTGTTCTACCTTGCACAATGTGTGATTTCAACATAAGAATTTATAATTGGAAATTTTATCTCATTTTCTGCTGAAATTCTCATTACCGCAATGTGTCCGGCTGTGTTTGAACATGCGTTATGTTGTAATTTAATCAAATTAACACAAAAATATTAAGAAAAAAAATAAATGGATGTTTTGCTAGACTACTTTAGATGACAGAAAAAATATTTACTGAATATTCATGTATAATAATAATGAAGAAAAATTAGGAAAATGATGTGTCCATGCCTGATGTTCTCATCCTCCGCAACACTTTTTGAGAACAGTTTAAGCACACATACAGAATTTTAATAAAGTTTGATTTTGAGTGACCAAGCACATGGACCAGTTACTTCAAGATGGCTACCAGGTAAGATCATTTTTTTACAGTTAATTTGATATATTGTCTTGTCAGAATGCTTACACGACATTTTGATTATCATTACCGCAACAGATGCTTATTAAATGTTAATTTAATTAATAGAAGCATAATACTTTGATTTTAAATGCATGTGCAGAATCTCCAAATTATGTTCTTTCAGGTTTATCATGTCATTTTGAAAATATGTCAGTGTTGATGTTTTCTGACTGTTGCGGTAATGAGATTTTTTAGGACTAATTTTTTAAATTAT
Organism: Misgurnus anguillicaudatus; assembly: GCF_027580225.2. Taxonomy (NCBI): domain Eukaryota; kingdom Metazoa; phylum Chordata; class Actinopteri; order Cypriniformes; family Cobitidae; genus Misgurnus; species Misgurnus anguillicaudatus. Next base: position 48,881,269 of record NC_073338.2, on the reverse strand, counting down.
GTTACAAAAAGTGTTAAATGATAAGTAAAAGTTTTTAAATTAATGTTCCCATTTACTCCAGACTTTGTTTTTCAATGTCTGGTGGGAAGAAAAGTACATTTAAGCAATTTTTACATTTTCATGCTTGACATTTTTAAAACCAAGTTTTCGTGAGAATCACCCAGCTACAGAAAGCAAAAGAGGATGAGAAAGTTATACAAAAGCTGCGTGGTAAACTTGAGTTTAGGGTTCAGCTCAGTATCTCATGATGACTGACAGCTGACTCATTCATCAGACTCTCAGGCTGTTTTCAATGAGGAAAAATCTCACTGTGAGGATGTTTGTCCCAGAAATGAAATGTGAATTACATTTTCATTCCTCAAAATATTGGTCATTTGTTTTTCTTATCAGAATGGGAGTTGTAGTTCCGCCTGTCTGGATGCAAATGAATGATGAGTGAATTGTTTGGGTTTTTAATGTTTGCTTACCAGGCCGATTTGGTCAGTCAAGTCCATTTGCAATGTCTAATTCAAATTCTTATTGATGTTTTTTTGTCTATTTTTATTGTCGCATTGTGTAAACCTTACATTTTAAAGAATTTGATGTAAAGTTTGTAAGTCACATGGGTCTATTTGTAGAAAAAGCCAAAAATACATTGCATGGGTCAAAACCTATTTCTTTTATGCCAAAAATCATGTAAAGATAATGTTTCATGAGGAAATTTTGTATAATTCCTACCGTAAATATAAAAAAAATATTTTGCCAGTGGATGCAGCAAAATCAAGATTAAAATTGGTCAAAAACTCAAACTTTGCGTACACTGTCAAAAATAAAGGTACAAAGCTGTCACTGGGGCAGTACCCTTTAAAAAATGTTCTAATATGTACCATTTAGGTACAAATATGTATCTTTGAACTGCCAATATGTACCTTTGAAGTACTAATATGCACTTTTTGGGTACAAAGATGTACCTTTTTGGAAGGGTACTGTCCCAGTGACAACTTTTCTACCTTTCTTTCTGAGAGTGTAGTTTACTGTTTCTTGGGGATTCCCATTAAATTTAGTTTTTTTTCTAGGTAAAAGCTTTCACCATTTAGTCAACAACATCATGACAGTGGTAAGCCAGTAGGGAGCGCTGAAACGAACCTTTTCATTATTAACATGCATTGCTGGAATTAATTTGGACTTTGAATTTTAAAAGACGATTTTCTCTATATTTAGTTTTTTTTAATCGTTGCATCTCGGCCAAATATAGCTTTTGTATAAATCTTAATTATAAAAAAAGACACTTACGACCCCAGGGTGATAAATGATAAAATGTTTCACTTTTAATAGGTAGCCAACAACAATGACGTCATTGAAACATTTGCTTAACATTAAAGGGGACATTTAACAAGACTTTAAGATTACAGAGTACATATAAAAAGTTAGATAATTTATTATAACATCTTGAAACTGCCACTTTGTATGTGTGAGCAAAAATGTTGGTTTGTCCTTTAAAATGCAAATGAGCTGATGAAATGCAAACACTGATCACCATAATGGTGGTTTGTTGAAATTAAAACGCAATTGTGTTGTATTTTTTTCTCTTTCTCTCTCTTTGTCTCTACACTAAATGGCAGTGCCATTGTTGGATAATACAGAATAAGGGGCGGTTTTATTGTAAATAAGATCCCCTTTTGACATCACAAGGAGAGCCACATTTCTTGCAGAAAATGATTCACCAAAAGTTGCTGGGTTGTTCTTTATTATATTTTTTAGGTTGATAGAAGCACCGGGGACCCAATTATAGCACTTAAACATGATAAAGTCAGATTTTCATGATATGTCCCCTTTAAACAAAGTAATTTATCATAAATAGATTGCCCAACGTGGACTATCAAAATAAAGTGTAAATGTTTTTTCTTTTATCAATGTGAATACAGAGTTGTGATTTGTTCTTTCTTTCCGTTCTGTTTAACCATCATTGTCATGAAAACAGCTGTTTCGGATGCTAAAAGACTAAATCTTTCAGTACAGATGAGTCTATATTTCATATTTTCAGTCTTTTACATATTGCATTCAAATCTAATTATTTTTTGTTGATAATTAATAAATCGAATTACTTATTACACATGGGTTTGTTTAATTATATGGGTGGCGATGATATCTGACGATTATTTAGTTTCAGGTGTGTGTTTTAGTTGTTTACACCAAAACATAGCATAATTACCAACATGTCCAATCTGTTATTATGTCCATTTTAATTACGAGATCCTGGGTCTTTGTAAGACATCCTGAGGATTATTTAATCAGATATGTATAACACAGCATGCCATTAAAAGCAGGATCGAGATGTCCACACCATGTGTCCACATCAGTGAATTTTTAATCTGGTTTCACACATGGGTCAATGACATGAATTGCATATTTGTGTGTCCGGGGGCATATACAAATAACTTGATGGATTTATGATATGTGTCACTATTCTAGAGTTTAAATACATTTTCAGTATTTTTGACAGAATTCAGTCATTTCTGTTTTGCTCTCTCAAAATGGTGTTTAAAATGACATTATTTTATGCTCAAAACCTTTCCTATAAACAAATCACGAATCTTAGATGTTGGGGTTTTAGGATAATTTAAAAACCCTTTTCCCACAATTTCAAATGTCAAGGTAGTACAACTGCAATCATGGGCCTTTTATTAGGAATTATTCTCTCAAATACTGCAAAAATAACATCTTTAAAGTAATGGGTAGGCTGGTATACTCTGTGTGTCAGGTGGTACATTCATTTTTTAGAAGCTTGTTTATTCATTGACCCACATATTGTTCAACAATCAACATGAATGCTTATCTGGCACTGTGGATATGTTCAGAGTAACCCACTAACTTATATTTGTATTTTTCTATCCTAAAATGTATTGCAAAACGCAATACGCTCGATCTTCAAGATGACCACGTATTGTATTCCTCATTTGTAAGTCGCTTTGGATAAAAGCGTCTGCTAAATAAGTAAATGTGATATTTATTGGAGTGACAAAAACATTTGTTACGTTTAAAAATGCAAAACGTCTAGTTTTATTTTGGAGATGATAACTGGAAACTTCTTGTTAATTTAATTTAAACACGCAATGTAATTTACTACTATTTTAAACACTCAGAATTACTGCATACTGCTTTATAAAGGCTAGGCTACTATTTAGAAGTATACAACACGTTTTCTGCCGTATGCACATGTGTATTTGCTCTTGAACACAGGCCCTAAATGACAAAGCTAAAATGTTCTTGTAAAATGTACAAAATGACTATTATAATCAATGTGTCTCATATTTTTTTCATATACACTTACATTTATAAAATCTATTCTTGTAATCTAAAATGAGTCCTAAAAACCACAAAGCCACAAAATAAAGCAATAAGCCCCAAGAAGCAGTGGGTTACCAGTGCATTTTATAACCCCCTTAGCCGTTATAAAATGCACTGGTAACCCACTGCTTCGCGGGGCTTATTGCGTTTATAAAACGGTTGCTTCAAATTATGTATAGCAGGATTTCATATAATAAAACACAGCAAATAAGTTGTAATTATATTAGTACAGATATTAGTCTTCCGCCAAACAAAGTAGTTCCTCAGACTCAAGTGTGTCTGCAACAGAGCGGTTCCCAAGCAAAACAGACGGAGCAAAGACACAATGAAAATATGATTCATTAAGACTGTGGTGTTTATTTTCATAAATTAACATTCATCTAATTTATACATTAACATTTATACCGTGCAACTGTTGACGTGTGGATCAAATATGCTTGGAAGCATGCTTAACACTTTCCCTGCCAGCGTTTTTTAAAAGAGTTGCCACCCAGCTTTAGTTAAACATTAATGCCTTCCAGAAAAATGTTCTTCTTTAGATATATAAACATACAATATATCAAATGAAAGAACAGACCCTCTGCTTTCAAACAACAAAATAAAAACGTTTCACCCTACCTTCAATTGTTCTTTTATCCTCTCAAATTTTGAGCAAAATGTTGGGATAATTCCATTTCTGTGAATGACTTTTGTTAGAGATCCGATTCAGATCGCTGATCAAAAAATACACTTGAGTTTTAAAGTGTTGAGTGAAAGCATCAGTGTTTAGGTTGTGTAAGATCGCCACCCAGTGGATAATATACGGTACAACTACTCCTCACGGAAGCATTAATCAACAAGAAAACTCAACAATATTTATTGACACTTATCTGGATATCGCCATTAATTGTTCAATTGTTGAGGATTATAATTAATACAATATAATATAATTAGCCCACCCAATAAATCAAAATTGACAACAAAATCCGACATTTTGACAGTTATTTTCTACAGTACACAACAACAGTGGCGCAGTGATACAAGCTATGTAATACGGTTTGAGCCGTGGGTTTACCGGTGAGTTTTATCACAGCTGAGAACGCGTTTCAACCAATCAGAATGAAGAACCAGAACTGGCCGTTTTATAATGATTATTTAATTTCCAAATTTAGTCTCTTTTGTATTACCAGTCATTTTGTGTCTCTATGGCTGAAAAGTAAACTACCGGTTCCCATAATCACATACTTTTGCAGTGGTGGCTGGTGACTTCTATTATTTGGAAAGTACAAATCCAATATGTGGAAATTATATTTGTACCATATTATATTGCATAGCATCATATTTTTTCATTGCATCATACAGCATTGAATGACATTGTGTTGAACCGAATCGAAAGGACCGCCATGCATCGTAATGGGGTGAACCGCATCATATCGCAAAGGTAGCTGCTTCATATGTATCTTTAATGTGTGGTTGTAGAAATTAACAACAATTAGCCACCCGGTAAAATATGTACTACTGTAATTGCAATGAGAATGTGTTGGACACGAAGCTGCTGTAAACTATCAGCTATATTAGATGTTTGTGCTAATACAACAACAGTATATCCACTAAAGTTATTTACAGACTACGGTCCAAAAATGCTTGCGACTTAAAAAATTGTTGCTAGGTTGTTGCTTTGGATTTTAATAGGCTTTTCTTGTATTGTTGCTATGGCTGTGAGTGGTTGCCAGGGCAGTTTTATGCGGTTGCTAAGGTTATTCAAGTGCTTTGCATATTAACAGTGGTTTCCAGGGTGTACCTTCTGGTTAATATTGTGCCTGCATCTGTGCACTCTTTGTTTTGATAAACATGACATGCCCTGTCAGTTGGGCCTTTAGCATTTAGAGCTGACTCATACTAGACTATGACAGAAATACCCCCATCATTGACTGCCCGCTGTAGTGCACACTACAAAGGCTGCACCCTGGGGCATTCTATTTACAGAACAGCTTTGTTCCAGCTCTGAAGAGCTGCGGTCTATTGTGTGATGTCATTATGGGTCTCTCTGTGGTATTGAATTGTTCTAGATCTCCACAGAGATTTATGGCACTAAATGGAGCTTTAAATGAAGTCAAACTTTTGCAATTTTTCAATGACAGGATCCAAGAAAGAACATGCTTAACCTTAGTTTGATATTTCTATTATTCCTCTTGTCTTTCTGTTTGTCTGACTGTCTGTTTGTCCATCTGTCCATCCATCAATCAATCCACCCAACCATCCAATCCCACCATCTACACTAAATATATGCTGGGTTGTACCCATGGTTGGTAACTTGGGTAAAATATAAATATGGTTGGTTTGTTACAGTAAATTAAACCAACAGTTGGATTTGTTTATGTTTTACCCAACCATGGGTTCAAACAACTCAGCTTTTTTAGAAAGCAGCCACAACAGCTTAATTTAGCAATAATTAAAGGAACAGTATGTAGGATTGTGGCCAACACTGGTATTGCAATAACAAAACTTGTGGCTAAAACTGGTACTGCAATCACACAACTGGTGGCCAATACACAACATGACAACATAAACATCAGTTAAGGGCTGCAACTCCACTTTTTAAATGTCAATATCCTGGCCAGGGCTGGGTTTCCCGATAACGATTGAACTTAGCACTTAAGAGCGCTTTCTACGAGCTACTTAACGAACATTTACGTGCGTTTCCCAAAGATGCACGTGAAACGATCGCTCGCAGCTGGGTTTTAAGTGCTACTTACGAGTCGCTATCCATTTGTCAAGTGCTGAAATGTCACCAATAGAATGACTCGAATTTGTAGCAGAAGCTTGTTTAGGCTAATGATCTTTAGCCGATGTGCACTAATATTTTTATATTTTTTTATTATTATTGTTCAATGACTTTTTAAATGTTTTAAAATTGTTCATAATAAAATATTCTTTTCCGTATTTAGTTAGGACTCGTCCCACTGGAAAATGCCTTCTGCGTTTCTATTCTAGTTTAGATTATTATTATTATATGTTGTTTATTATCTATGTTTATTTATTATTATGGATTGTTGCATTGTACCGTAAATATTTATTTGGTTTCTTTAATTAGATGCCATTTCCCTTCAAAACAATGTTTAGATGAATTATAGCAGCAATCGGTAGGAACCATTTATCAATTTGCTATACCAACTTTTACCAAAATACAAAAAACTTTTACCAACTTGTACAAAATACGTTTTCCTTCTTTATTTATTTATGTTTAGTCATTTAAATTTGATTTCTCATTTGAATTTGAAATATATTATATTATATATTTAATATAAAATAAACAAAGAAGAACCCAATAAATAAATAAACATTTAAAACATTACATTATCGTCATTGCAGGAGTGCAATTTGCTGGTTGTCCTGTAGGTGACCTTGTAACTCTGTTGTCTTACGATGCTCTTACGAATAAACGATTACTCCAGACCACTCGTAGATCTACGATGATTTTCAAGTGAAACTTAAGTTACGAAGCTTTTGGGAAACAGCCCGTAATTCTAAGATGATTCGTACGATCGTTTTTACGATCTACTTAGCCTTACGATGCTTTTGGGAAACCCGGCCCAGACCACTGTTGTCAGTGATGTAAGTATTTGAAATGAAAAAGATTTCTTAATGTCTAGTGACATATCAGGGCCATTTTATGATTAATTGATATAAATTTCTTACATACTGTTCCTTTAAGCCTTATTAAAAATAAGCAATAACAAGTAAAAAACAACAGGATGAAAATAAAATACCAGAATAGGTTCTGGGGATCTTTTACTTATTCTGGTATTTTTAAATTATGTGTTTAATTTTAGATTTAGCATAAATGAGTCGCTCTAAAAAAGTTTCAAGAAAAAATTATCAAGAAACTGTTTTCCATATCAGTCGATATATCGATAATTTGACGAACCCTGTTTGCGTGTCCAACATTACACAAAAGGAAAATGTTTCTGTGCATTTGGATTCCGTCCGTGTTTTCCGCATCGCGAAAATCATAGGTCTCTACTAATAAATAAATAATTAAATATAAATGAAAATGTGCAAACATTATCGATTACTCATCGAACTGTCGTTACCGTTTTATCTATTTATATTTGTAAAATTATCGTTATCGAATTATCGTCCAACACTAAATTCATGTTTTCTTTCATCAATGTTTTAAAGATATATAGGAAACATTTCCCTTTTCATTGTACACTACATTCCGATGCGACTGTCGGAGTTCGCCCCCTAGTGGCAGTCGTAATGAAATTTCAGTTTAATCGTCAACATGGGTGAGAAGCTGATTCAAGCGCAAGACCCTTTAATCTATGAATATATTTATAGTTAATAATTTACTTATCAGTAATCAGTAGTTTTTAAAGGATTCAAATGTTACAGATAAAGTTAAACAAATAATAATTTTTTACCTTGCACAGTGTTTTGATTGGAACACACTGAAATACATCACTTCCGGTCGGAGTGTAACATGTGGTTTAGTTGCACAAGGTTTTTTTAAGCATCCAAAGCTCAAATTGGATCTGATAATTATGCCCCCTCAGATGGTTGGCACCCCACGCAGCCCCAGTTGACTATAGTATAACAATAAATTGTCATCTGTAGGCTTATGTTGTATAATAAATCAGTGCAGTAACCGAAGTTGCCGTTTATAGTACCAATGGAACAGAATGTTTCATTTAAATCCCAAAGTGCAAAGCTGTTCTTTGCCATTTTCAGCATCTGTGTCTCTGTGGAGGAATGCAGCTCATTGCTTTTCTCTAAGTTCACCTCTGACGTCAATACTACATCAGTGCCTCTGTTCCTGAATCATAAGTCTTTGTTTTGATTATGCAGCATTCACACCAGACACACGCGCACGCACACACATGCTTGGCTTGACCTTGTCATGACTGAATGTGACTTGCTTTGTTTGAGACCGGTCAGCCATGTTAAATGGATGATGCCAGCTATGCGAAAGCAACCTCTATCAGATAAAGTAAGACTTCCCTTCAAATTAAACATAAAACCATCAGTTGATGAAGAATTACAGAGGCAACGCCGCGAGCAATCCGGATTCTCGGTAAATAACCTGCAGAAATATCTGCAGTGCCAGATGGCCTTCTGTTCTTATGAGGTTCGACTGAGAGCATGAGAAATGGAGATTGTGAGCAAATGTGTCTGTCTGTGCAGTCGTTTTCGCTAAAGGTGCTTTATGAAGTCAGTCAGTCAAAGAAAAAGAGGAAGTAGTCATCTGTCTAATACATCATTTCCTCTCCCTGCAGGTGAATGAACTCACTGAACCAAAGCTGAAGATAATTGAGTCTTTGCTAATTGTTTCGGAGCGATCTTTAGCAACTGTTGCCATCTGCCATATTATCAGACAACCCAGCTAACAGAGAAAAGTTTTAGTTTTTAGGCCTGTCACGATAGCTACTTTTCATAGGTCGGTTAATTGCCCCAGAAAAATGGCGATAATCGGTTTTATGACCATGTCACTGATTAGATAGGACAATAAAATAGCATAATAATACAAGAGCAACCTGTCTAAGAACACAACTTTGATTTTTAAGAATATTAAGATGAAAAATATGAAATATCAAAGGCGCTCTATAAGCTAATCTGTGCGACGTCACTTTTTGTTGATGTTTGAACTGTTACAACCCCCACCCTCAAATCCTTCTTGTCGTTTATTGGCTGGAACACTTTGTTATCATTTCTGTTTGTAGGTTTGGCCACCTTGTTTTTATTGCAGTTTGTGGAGCCTGGGCTGTCTACAGAGATCGCGTTTTTTACAGTTTGATCAGCGGACAGGCAGCAAGCAGATAGTGAGGAGATTTAATATAAAATTGGAATGTAAGAAAAAATAATATTCGAAATATTTCAAATATAAAAAATGATAAAATATGCATTTCAATTTTAAAGAGCTAATTGATTGTTCGGTATAAATCCCAGCTTCACAGGGTTAATTGCTTTAGACGAGTGTTTACTCTGATTGCATCTATGAGTAGCTTTTGCGCCATTACGTGCAGCCATGTTTATAATATTATCTACACCTCAGATCTAAACACTGGATGTTATGGTCATGTTTCAGATGACTTTTAATTTGTATAGCCATTTTCATCGTCTCCGAGTAGAGATGCTGGCTTGTTTATGTTAATTTCCTCTCCTCACGTCTTTCAGCTTGAGTAACTTTCTCTTCGCCTGTCACTTTCCGCTCTTTCTCTTTCTCTCTGTGTGTGTGTGTGTGTGTGTGCATGCGAAACTCAGGGTCCACATGTGCGCACGTGTGCGTCCACTCTTCTGAGACAGACAGGAGGCAGAAATAACAGAGGCAATCGTGATTGTCTAAAATGCTAATGATATAAATAATTTTTGCAAACAAACACACATGTAAACATTTATTGCCTCCAAAAAACTACCGACGTCATGTTCACCTATCGCTCTATAAGTCGATATAGTCATTATCGCGCCTACTTGTTTTCATGTGAACTTTATACATACAAAGTTAATGCAAGGATGGAAAAACGTCAAGGGTCAAGTGTCCAACTAAAACAAACACTGATCACCATAATAGTGACTGTAAATCGGGTGTGCCTCATACGTCTTGAATAGTGAAGCCGTTGGCTCTTTGATAGCCCCCTGGTGGCTGGCTGCAGTACAAGTCATAAACCCCGCCCTCTCTATTCAAACGAATGAGAATCTGCTCTAAATAAAGAAATATTTACATTTCTAATAAAAGTTTCCAAAAGATGGTTTTGGTCCTTTCAAGCAGTTGTTATAACGCTGATATGTTCAAGTGTTAATTTTTGTTATAAGTTTTATTTTAGCTAGTAATTTGATGCTATAGTAACGAGGCGTGTCGTTGTGATTGGCGTGGTTGAATTGGTCGCGCGAGCGTGTGGGCGGAAGTTTGATACCGCGGCTCCGCCTCTGGCTCCACGGACGATTCCTTCTGCGCATGCCTTGGTTCCAAACTAACGTTTTTACGTAACATGGCGGCGACCATGGTCGGACATTTTTTGCTTCAATTCATTACAATGGAGGGAGGCGACGTTGCGTCGTCCATCTTTTTTAACAGTCTATGCTTTAAATTAAACAAAACATTAATATCTAAGCCTAATAAGTGAATTGTGTTTTCTACAGCAATATTTTTACAGAACACAGAAATGATGTTTTATAACATTTTTTAAATAATAAAATGCAATGTTTCCTTATCATTTACATAAGCAAAACAGTGAATATAGAAAACAGTTTTTTTAAACATTGTAAGAGTAGTAAAACAAAATGTTTGAAAATGATAGAATGTAACATTACTCTAAAGTTCAGAAAACCAAGAAACGTTCTTAAAATAAAAGAAACTGGACACTTTTAATGTTGGCGTAATGTTAAAACTGCTATCAAACACGTAACTGGAAAGGAGAAAAGCTTTCCCAGCTAACAGCGAAAATGTCTAAGAACGTTCCTTTAAATGAAATTTTACTATACATCCACAGGTAAAAAAACTTTGACTCCCAAAAATAAGGTACAAAAGTGGCACTGGGACGCTATACCCTAAAAGGTCCTAATGACCCAACTGTGGGTTAAAACATCCTAGCAATTTTCTATGCTAATATCATGCATATTTAGGATTAGCAATAAATATGCTGATTAACCTTTACACGGAGAAAGCTGTAATTTGCATTTTATTATTTGCATATAACACAGTTTCCCCCTGTTGTCTGGCCCTCACCAGCTGCAAACTATTGCTTACAGACACAACATGATCCCAAAAAATATTTTAATAACTGCAGAATGCATACAGATTCATTGTTTTTGAGGCTTCGTTTAAGGATATGTCTTCTAAACAGCTGCCGCCTTCCACGTGACTGATAATGTGTGATGTGCTCTTTAGGTTCCCCGGGAAAGAACGGTAGGGCCTTAGATCAGGGAGATGTTCTTCTGTACAAAACACAGCTGACTCGTGCAAGAGTCACAACCCACTGAATCAATCACAGGACAACTACTGTAACACAGATGCTTACAGAGGGAGCGTGTAACCCACAGCAGGTGTGTGGAAAAACACCTGGGCTGAAGTTGACCCACAACCCTGATGTAAGGGAAATCCTCTCTTTGTCTAAAAAAGTCCTGGGCTATCACACAAATTCAGATCAGCCTAGTCCAGCATCGCAAGACTTTTTACTGTGGCATAAAATATGATGTGTTTGGCATCATATTATCTTTCTGTCTGTCTGTCTACACATTGGGCAGGTACAGTCATCTGAAGCTTGACTTTGCACTTTTTTGTAGGTTGTTTTGGATAAAAGTTGGATAAAAGTTGGATGAAAAGACATTCCTGATATTTCACCACAGACAGTAAGATTTATGTGCCAAAAAAGTTAGTTGGGGCAGCATTTAAAAGTGCTGGATTTCATATAAATTTGAAATTTGACGTTTTATCCAACGTGACTTACTGCGCATTTTATTTATTTATTTATTTATTGAGAATGTGTGTGTGACTTCTAGTGGTTGAACTTGGTACCACAGTCTAAATTTAAAATATTGGAGAGTTTCATCACTGCCCCCCTCTTGGGTTGGCAGACACAAAGGGAGCTCATCTGCTCATTTTTATTTTTGCAATGTTTTTTTGTTGTCTGCAAATTATACAAACCTGCTCATGGATTGTTTTTTTAACTCAATCTATGGCTCATTTGGGAGGGCGCGTCCTCCCGAGGTCGCATGCGGTCTCATTTAAGCAACCGTGATAACTGGCAATCGATCTGTCGAAACTGGGTAAACTGGCAGTGGGCAGGATCACACAGACCAAAGCTGAAACAGACATTTTGCAATGAAACAAGCATTCTAAAAAGTGAATAACTGGCTACAGCATTGTTTTTTAGATAACCAGAGTTAAGAAGTTAGCATGTTTTCCAAATAATCTGCAATTATTGGGTTTTATTATAGGTTAAAACCTAGAAAAACATGAAAGTAGCGATTGTCTACAACAGTGGTTCTCAAACTGGGGTCCGGGGCCCCCAGGGGGTCCGCGAGATGGTGCCAGAGGGGCCCCAGTTTTATGACATTTTATAAAATACATTAATTTATCATGAATTCTGTGAAATTAAAACCAACAGCACTACTTTGTATAACTTAATATGTTTTGTTTAATTAAAATGTTAAATTTTAGAACAGTTTTTTGTCATAAATTTTCTTTGGGGGGCTGCGAAGGAATGCACCATACACAAGGGGGGCCGCATGCAGAAAAAGTTTGAGAACCACTGGTCTACAAAACGGAAGTAGCGGTTGTCTTATTTCCCATTGTGACCTATATTTGAGTGAAAAGGCTTCTGAAATGAAAAAAAGGTAGTGCGGGACTTGAATTCGTCTATTGAGAATTAATTGCATTGTTGGAAGTTGGTTCATGTTCCTGTTTGCTTATCGCTGTAATCCTTTTCCAGGCCTTGCCCACCCACCATACATTGTGACCAGAAGTAAAGAGAGATCGTTTTGAGAAAGGGATGAAGATTATGATGGCACAATTTTTTTTTTAAATAATGAAGTGAACATACATGTTATTTAAATTATATAGTAAATTTAAGGTGCTACTGTATAAAAGGTTCTTCACGATGATCCCGTTTTTAGTTCCCCAAGGAACCATGCATTCAAAGGTTCAAACAAAGAATCATTTCGAAAGAACATTTCCCCACTAAAATGTACCTTATTTTTTTGTGAAACAGAAATGTTAAAGGGGCCATGGCATGAAAATCTGAGTTTTTTCATGTATAAGTGCTATGATTTGGTCCCTAGTGCGTCTATCAACCTAGAAAATGTGAAAAAGATCAACCCAGTAACTTAGTTTTGGTAAACCATTCTCTACAAGCATGTGAAAAAATAGGTCGTTGAAATTTGGCTCTCCTTATGATGTCATAAGGAGCTCTTATTATAATAATACCACCCCTTAATCTGCACTATCCAACCACAGCACTGCCATTTAGTGCAGAGAAAAGCACAATTGAGTTTTAATTGCAACAAACCACCATCATTGTGATCAGTGTATGCATTTAATCAGCTCATTTGCATGTTAAAGGACACACCCAAAACGGCACATTTTTGCACACACCTACAAATTGGCAATTTTAACATGCTATGATAAATTAGTTATATGATATTTTGAGCTAAAACTTCACATATGTGCTCTGAGGACAGTAAAGATTGATTTGACATCTTAAAACAGTCTTGTGCCATGGCCCCTTTAATCAGATTTTAAAGGTTATTTATAAAATTCTAAAGCTTCCTCACTTGCATTTATAAAACATTAGAGAAATACTAACCAAGTACTGCCCTCTACTGCTAAGATAAGCACCTCTCTCTCTCTCTCTCTCTCTCTCTCTCTCTCTCTCTCTCTCAATGAGATGTGAGCCATCATAACAGAAGCAGGCTCTACATAAACGTCCCAGGTCTTCATTTATCAGTGACAGTCTTGGTGGCTGGATTGGGAGGGTGAAGTGAGTATATTTTTAAAGCTGAAACCTGTAAGAATAAATGTGTTCTGTGAGAGACCAGTAGAGCGAAAGAGAGAGATGACAGATGCTGGCACAGCAGTCGCAGATGCAGCCAGTGATTCAGCATTTGTGTTTGAAGTAAAAAATTATGTTTTGGAAGAGAGTTCAGCTGACGTTGTTTATGGGGATATACTCCACTAAAAGTGGTTCAATGGCTCGTGATCATAGGGGTACCGCACTTTAGAACCGGTGGTGCTACGGTCAAGCTACACCTTTATTTTTAACAGTTTATTTAGTTTTGACAAACCTTTAACATCTGATAAACCTTTCTGTTTCGAGCCATCCGAGCATTTAGCCCAAAATGGTTCTACTGTGGCATTATGAGGCACAGTTTATGTCAGGGGTCTTCAACCTTTTTTGGGTTGGGGACCCCTTAGATGAGAGAGGCATGAAGCAGGGACCCCCTAATACTAAATGTGTAAAACAGAGATATTTAAGTAAGCAGTAAAGTACGAGAGGCTGCCTTTTCACGCGCGCGTTTCATTCATTTTTAAATGCGAGCGATAGTTTTGTCACAGTTTAAAATGCAGACGCGGTGTGGTGTCATTTGCCTGTTGAATTAGCGCTTTAAAACTGAACCACGTGAAACAGCCGTTTGTTTGTCGCACTGATTCTAAAATGACATTCTGAAAGAAAGACACACATATGATTTACCTGTTTTATGATTACTTTTCTGTCACTACTGCTGCTTCCTGAGTGGACATTTATAATCTTTAGATATTTTATTTTGGTCCGCTGGCTAAACTGAACGCGCGCCTTCAAACCTATGCGGCCACGCATGTGCACAACTTAAAGGGGACGTAACGTTTTGTACATATATTTTACGTTTTAAGCAAAAAATAGCTTGTTGTTAAACATCATTTGGCGGACCCCCTGCAGTTCCGTCACGGACCCGCTGGGGGCCGCGGACCCCCCGGTTGAAGACCCATGGTTTATGTAGTTTGCTTTGTGGACTTCAGAGGCTGCGGCCTTTAAATACAGAGTCTTGCTTTCAAAGTCCGCGTCCTTAGAAGGATCAGCCCCTGAACTGGGATGCACCTATTGAGCTGTCATAATAAAAAAGTCCCTTTGTCATTTTAAAGAGGAATGTAGACAGATAATTAAAGTGAATGTCTAGAAATCATCCAATATTAATCTCTGTAATTTCTCTAAGATCTCTGACTGGGTGGCAGAGTGGCTCAGTGCAAGGACAATTTTGAATTTGACATTGGTGAGAATGTAAATAATGTCATTAACTTGATCTTAGGTGTCATATTTATTAAAGTGTCCATTTTTCGTGATCCAATTTTTCAAAGTTTAGTTAGTGTGCTATTAGAGCATAAATAATGCCTGCAAAATTATAAAGCTTAAAGTTCAATGCCAAGCGATATATATTTTCTTTAACAGAATTCCCCTTTCAAAGCCTACAGAGAACGACCAGTTTGGACTACAGCCTTCTTCTTCCCAGATTTATGACGTAAATATAAGAGTTTTTAACAACCTCCACCCACAGTTTTTTACACACAAATCATGAACACATTATACTGCGCACCATAAACAGTCAAAGATTTCCGCTGGAGTAGTTTTTACCATGAAGCTCGACGTCATTGCAATGCGGCCCTTGCTGTTAGTGCCTGCATCAAAATTGCTGCATTCCTTCTTGCACAGCATTCAGTTTGGCAACTACAAGCTGCAAGCTCTTACTTTTTTTATCTTGACAAGAGTTGCTACAACTTATAAAATGACTTATTTTTCAGTTAGCCTATATTTTATAAGTTATAACAACTCATCTCTAGTCAAGATAAATAATAATAAGTTAAAATAAATTGATTAAACAAAAAATATTGTACAGTGTGTAGAGACATGTCCCTAGCGTCCCTACCCAAATGGATGCCCTTGGCTCGGTGCGTAGCATTGTTACCTCACAGCAAGATGGTCCCTGGTTCAAGCCCCTGCTAGGGGGTCTGTGTAGAGTTGGCATGTTCTCCTTTTGTCACCGTGGGTTTACATCAGGTACTCCGGTTTCCTTGAACAGGATACCAAATTGCCCTTTCACGTGTGTGTGTGTGTGTGTGTGTGTGTGTGTGTGTGTGTGTGTGTGTGTGTGTGTGTGTGTGTGTGTGTGTGTGTGTGTGTGTGTGTGTGTGTGTGTGTGTGTGTGTGTGTTAATTTTGTATGGATGAACCGGTTCTCACCATGACTATAGCTAAAGATGCTGGAATGACATTAGGAATAAATAAAGATATGAACAAACACTTCTTACCACATTACAATCGTTCATAACAACCATAAATAAAGTAATGTACAGTGCATTAATCAACCTATTAATAATCATGTTGCATGTTTATGATCATTTGTTTAAAACAGTCATATTGGATGAATTGCCACATTTTTGATAAAAGCAATGCTTTAAAAACCTATTTTTTAATGACCACATCACTATCTCTCAAACACACATGCACACACAGTCTCATTTAAAGACATACGACATAATCCCAGACTTTGCTTAATTAGTTTTACACATGACTGCCTAAACATCCCCTGAGCTTTTGTTACACATTAAATCACCTGTATAAAGATGCAGAAGACCATAAGAGCTAATAATGAACTTAGGCACAGAAGTGTAAGAAGGTTGCTGAATATACCAAATGAATGTAATTACAAGGACTTCTAAAGCACCAGCACAGGTGGACCAGTCCATGAAAATGAAAGGTAATGATAAATGATTTACATGCTCAATGTTAAAGGGATAGTTCAGGCAAAAACTTGTAAGAGTTTATTTTTTCAGTGGAACACAAAAGAAGATATTTGGATAAATAATGGTAAGCACACAGCTGAGAGTACCCATTGACTTCTAACTTCATTGACAAAAATGTAAGTCATTGGGTATCTATGTCAACTATGTGCTTCATAAATGAAAATAATTGGTTCTCATACTTAAACTTTTTGGGGTGGTTTCCCAGAACGGGATTAAGCCTAGTCTGAAACCAACTTAAATGTTAGTGTTGTCTTGATCGAAAACAACTTGCTTGGACATATCTTAAAATATATCGTGCAAGTGTTGTGTTTTAAGATGCACACCAGTAATGTTTATTCATAAATTATTCATTATATTATATGGGATCAATATCCCAATTTAACTAAGGCCTAGTCCTGGTTTAAACTAAACCCTGTCTGGGAAACCGCCCCTTTGTTACAGACATAAATGATACATCAAAGACTCCTTCATCTTAAGGAGAGAAGTGATCAGATTTTCTGGTGGATGATAAAACAGGCAAGGAATTTAGACTGACTCAAACCATCCCAAGTCATATCAGGGAACAGTTTCAATTACATTGACGGGAGCTTTTTGAGTTGGCCAAATACCAAATTCCAACAGTTCCCCAAGCACTGTGGTTTGCAGTCTATCTTTAAGGTTCATTATTCATTTGATCATTTAACATGCAAGTGACCTGGATGTTTAAAGGCAAACTGTGTGCAGGATTTCAGGATTTAGAATAGTTTCTGTGCTGACCGCTTCATAGAAAAGTGTTGGATGTAAAAACATTTACAGAGATAATTACAGACTTGTGAAGAGAAGGAGAAATAACCTCAATTTAGCACCAACACCTACTGTGGAGAGAGAGAGAGAGAGAGAGAGAGAGAGAGAGAGAGAGAGAGAGAGAGAGAGATGAAGTTCATTCAATCTTAATTTTGTGTTTTTTTAAATAATATGTGATGTCAGCCTGCTGCAAATAAACAAAGATGTGTATATTTAAACAACTACATCCAGCTCAATCTTTTGCTTGTTTCACGTACTACTGTCAAAATTTATTTAGAGCATGGGTCTGGGGACCCTTGAGGGTCCATGATGGTGGTATTACTGGTGGTCCGTCAAATAAGTTAAGTGAACTTTTAAGTGAATTTTTGGTTGCACTTTATTTTACAGTATGTGTACTTACCTTGTACATATATGGTAAATAAGTTGTACTTACCGACAAATGTATGATACTTACTTTTAGGTATCTACATGGTAAATAATTGGTATCATTACTGTACTTACCAGTAGTACATACTTGGTAGTTATCATGTAACTGTAGGTAAGTACTGGGTAATAACATATACATACTTATAGTGTAGGTATACTGTAACTAACAAGAAACATTACTGTACTTACAAATAATGTACAATATAAGTATTTAGTATTTACAGGCAAGTTATGGTAAATGACAGGTATTTATAGTGTACATATATGATAACTAATATCAAACACTACCGTACTTACAAATTGTATATACACAATAAGTGTGTACTAGTGAATGTACCCAGTAGTTAAAGCGTCCGGCAAACCCAACCATTGACTATCATACGCATTAACTACTGGGTACATTCACTAGTACGTCCATGGTAACTGCATGGAAACAGGACTGTAAAATAAAGGGTTGCTTTTTACACAGTTATTACATAGGACCTACCACCTAAGATATGGTATCATATACATGTCACTGTGAGGCAAACCCAACCATTGACTGTCATACGTATTAACTACTGGGTACATTCACTAGTACACACTTATTGTGTATATACAATTTGTAAGTACAGTAGTGTTTGATATTAGTTATCATATATGTACACTAAGAATACCTGTCATCAACCCTAACCTGCCTGTAAATACTAAATATTTAAATTGTACATTTATTTGTAATGTCAGTAAATCATTCCATAGCTTAGGGGCTAAGTAGGAAAAGGATCTGCCACCTTTAGACACTTTTGATATTTTAGGGATAATTAAGAGGCCAGAATTTTGTGACCGCAATGCACGTGATGGATTGTATTCTGATAATAATTCTCTAAGATATGAGGGTGCTAGGCCATTTAAGGCTTTGAAGGTGATTAGTAATATTTTAAATTGTATACGATATTTAACTGGTAGCCAGTGTAAAGATGCCAGAATTGGGCTTATGCGGTCATACTTCTTAGTTCGAGTAAGAACTCTTGCGTTTTGAACTAGCTGAAGCTTGTTGACCTGTTTTGCATGGCATCCTCCGAGTAACGAGTTACAATAGTCTATTCTAGAGGTCATAAAAGCGTGGATAAGCTTCTCTGCATCTGATGCAGACAACATATGGCGTATTTTTGAGATATTTCTAAGGTGGAAGAATGCTGTGCGGCAGACATTGGAGATATGGCTGTCGATGGATAAACTGCTGTCGAACATCACACCTAAATTCTTAACCGTGGAGGTTGGCACCACAGTGCAGCCATTTATGGGCAACTTGTAATCTGTCATATTATATTTGTAGCGATTCGGTTCGATAACAAGTATCTCTGTCTTATTGGAGTTTAGCATAAGAAAGTTATGTGACATCCAGTCACTTATATCGCTGATGCAGTCTGATAGCTTAGAAAAATTTTGTGTTTCGCTAGGATGCGAGGAGATGTAAAGCTGTGTGTCATCTGCATAGCAGTGAAACTGTATGTTATGATTTCTGATAATATCTCCCAGAGGTAACATATATAACGAGAACAGGATAGGACCTAAAACTGATCCCTGCGGTACGCCGTATTTAACCAGGGAGTGATGTGACTCCTCCTCATTTACATAAAAAAAGTGATAGCGATTGGTTAGATACGATCTGAACCAAGCTAGCGCCTGACCACTGATGCCAACATAGTTTTCTAGCCTATTAAGTAAGATTGTGTGATCTATTGTGTCAAAGGCTGCACTAAGGTCTAATAATATAAGGAGTGATATTTCACCACGGTCGGATGTTAGGAGAAGGTCATTTGTAACTCTAAGCAGCGCTGTCTCTGTGCTATGGTGGGGCCTGAATCCTGATTGGAACTTTTCATACGTACTATTATTTGCTAAGAATGTGCGTAGCTGGCTTGCCAATACCTTTTCTAATATTTTGGAAAGAAAAGGTAAATCAAACAAGCTGTTTTAAATGTTATTATATTCCTTGTGAAGTCAAATAAACATCATTCATTTCTGTTAGTAGAGTTAAATGCAAAGGATGTTTTTTAATATTTAGCTTTTTGTTGTTAGTTTTTATTGCAGTTTTTCCTGTTCAAGCCTGACGGCCTTCAGTCCGAAACAATTACACACAAGTTTACTGAACAATGGTGATTGTCATGTGATCATAAGTGCTTACCATCATTTATCCAAATATGTTCTTTTGTGTTCAACAGAAGAAATAAACTAAATTTTAGATAAATATGAGGGTGAGTAAATGATGACAAATTTTTTTTGGCTGAAATACTGTACACAATTTATTACAGCAGAATGGCATACTATTACAAACTACTGTACAACCCTCCATTTTTGGTCTAGCGTATTCTTTAATGTGTCCAGTGTACCTCAGTAAGAAAAGTGACCGTGGGAATCTGGATCAGATCTCCTGAGAAATGTTTCCTTTCCCATCCAATTAATCACACGACTCATCCTCCTGTATGCATCCCGAAGAGAAAGCATGTGTGTCCCGCTTTTACAGAAGACAAACGCATGCAATGTTTTATTAATCATACTACAGTGAGCCAGATACATGAAACAACCTATAAGGATGATCCAATGGAAAGCAAATCCCTTCTACAACCATAGACAAAAATGGCACAGGAGAAAGGGAGAGAGAGTAAAGAGGGGTGGTCTATTTCTGTCCTGAGCATCTCAGGAGATAATGCATTTGTATGGGCTCTCCTAGACACATGACCCTGTCCCAACCTTGGAATGGGAAGAGAGATGGAAAGGAAAATATGGATCAGTTTCTGGATCTTGTTTTCTTTCATTAAATAAAGCCAGAAAAATAAGTTATACTTTTCCACTTCTATAGAGTCTGCAATAGCTTCTCAAAGCTAATTATCAAAGCAGACTAGATTTAGTTCTATTAAAAATAAAGATGCTACATGATGCACGATTTTTTTTGTCAGTGACATCACTGTGAAAAACCTTTAATCCACATTAATTTTAAAGAGTGTAATTGCTTATATGTAGAGATGTTTTTAATTTAGTCTAACATGTCCATCAGTAAGAAGGACCATATGCTATTTGATGAACAACCTCAGTCAGTTCGCAGCCAAGCCAGCTGTCGACGGTTTGTAAATAGCTTTCAGTGTGATGCATTTCTCCAGCGGGGAAAGGTTTTTATGTAGGATATAGCCTGGACAGTACTTTTAGGCCTGGGGGAACGTTTGTAAGGCAGCGTTTACAACACAGCTTTTTGCACAAATGTATACTCTTAAGATGAGGTTTGGTTTTAACACGGTTGCTGTGACAACTGCATCCACAGCTGCCCTTAAGCTCTGAGTAACCTCATGAAGAGCAGACACTCGACTGCTAGTGAAAAACTCAGATAAGCAACAAGCAATAGGACTGTAGGTGAGTGATAAAATACAGGAGTGGAAGAAACTGTAACCGATATTAGATGAAAGAAGAGTTGAAGTTAAAACTAGCATATGTATGCACACCTGTGACCGCATTTTAATTAAATTATTAATGCGGCATGCCTGCAATTCTACAATGCAGGGTTATGTGCCATTAAAAATGAATATTGAATGCATTTTAAAGTCCAGTTTAGGTCACGATTTTTGAAATGTTGAGATTTATACTCTGATTCTTGGTGTTTGGGGGTCCTAAATACACAGGAGTTAAAGGCGGAGTCCACGATGTTTGAAAAACGCGTTGGAAAAGGAGACGGGCCGACTACCAAAACACACTTATAGCCAATCAAATAAAAATCAAATGCCGGGTTGCGTATGTGTGGGGCGGGTCTATCAACAGAAGGTCCAGATTCTATTGGGGTAGGGGCGTGTTTGTTTGGGTGATTTCAAATGTCAACATTGGCTTTCAAACATCGTGGACTCCGCCTTTAATTTTTGTCCATAAAAATCCTTATTGACAAATTTCTGTGAGATGCTGGATCTCATTTTGATAGAAAAGAAAATTGTAACGAGTAAGTAAATCAATGAATTAACCAGAGAATTGAACTAACTTTACATTAACAAATGTGTTTTATACACACAATGTTAATGCAACCAGGAAAAAACTAGCAAGCAAAATGTCAATGGTCAAGAGTCCAACTAAAACAAACACTGATCACCATAATGGTGCCTTTAAATGAACATCTAAAGTGAATTGTGTTTTCTACAGCTATATTTTTATCGAACATTCAGAAATAATGTTTCGTTTTAAAATAATAAAATGCAATGTTTCTTTATCATTTACATAACCAGCCAAAAAGTAAATATAGTAAACAGTTGTTTTAAACATTGTGTGAACATTAAAAGATGACATTGTCATAACGTTTGGAAATGGTAGAATGTAACATTCCTCTAAAGTTCAGACAACCCAGAAATGTTCTTAAAATGTAAAAAAACTGGACACTTTTTATGTTGGCAGAACGTTTTTGGGAATTTTGAGAACTTTCAAGGAACTTTTCTCTGTTGGCTGGGAATATGCAGGATAAATTCAATTTTAATTGGAATAAAATGTAGCAAATTAATATATTTATATTGTTAACAAAAACATTAATGGGATTTATAATTTTATTATTAATACCATTTTATTGTATATTAATAATAAGTCAATTGTATTTTAGGGGTTCATCTATCCACACGTCTCTGGGACCATATGTTTCCAATAGCGTCAGCAAAATTACTTAGCAAAATAAGTAGACAAAAATAAAATAATAGTCGAAATACACATGAATACACATGTTATTTAGTTAAGCTGGTTATTTTTTTGTTCTGGTGGTCTTAAATTGCCTCTTGAAAGGCGTAATAGATCTTGACTTTGAGAATCACCTCAAAAATGGCCATTCAATTGACTATACCCTTTAAAAAAGATGAAGAAAACAGCATAAAATAAGAGCTTAGTCAGGGCTGTCTGGAGTATTTTGAGTTATAAATTGCACAAGGCCTGTAAACATGCCTGAGTCATTTAATAAGACCAATAAGACAACCTTCAAATGTCAGCGGATCCTCAATCAAAGACGTCAGGACCTGACGTTACGGAAATGAAAAACAGAACAGCATGTTGCATGTCACATTTATCGTTGCAAAGAAAATCAAAGAGCATTAGTGATGTCAATCACTTTGTGTACACTATAAAAAGTAAAAGATGCTCTACTTAAAAAACATACAATTTGAAAACTAATTTTAAAACAAACAAACAAGTTAATAAAAATAAAAGTCATACAAAATGGTAAAAAAATGATTAAATATTTGCTATTTATTTATTTGTGAAAATATTTAGTATATATTTTAACAGCTGCCTTTGATAACCATCAACTTTTGTTTAGTGTTGTCTTAACTTTATGTTGCTATAGACAAAGTGTTTTCACCTTGTTTTCCATTTCCTGGAACAGTTCCTAAAAAATAGTACCTAAATCAGTCCTGATTGTCCCTTTTCTTAACCAAGAGGGCCATCTGATTCAATTTAAAGCTGCCATGTTATTCAAAATACATCTATGTGCTTTATGCATTTGGCAGACACTTTTATCCAAATCACTTACAGTGCATTCAAACTCCCCTGGGGTATTAGTAGACTCAACCCACAACCTTTGCACTGCTAACGCAATGCTCCACCAATTGAACTACAGAAGCAAGTTCAGGCCAGTGAGGAGCTTTGTTGTTTAAGAGACATGAATACATGCTGTTATTGTTTAAAGGACATTGCTAAATGCAAAAATGGGAGTCATGCACATTTGAATGAATGAAAAGTAAAACATCAGAAGCTTTGTTTTAAACGATTCACATGGGTTGTTCTAGTTTGAATCACATTTGATTCAATGTGTTTTATTGTAGGCTACAGTTTTTTGGAGGATAACACGGTCTTGTCACTCACACACACTGTGTTTTTATGTGTTCTCTATGAAATGTTGTTGATCCATTCAGTCCCACTAAACCTGTGGGTGGTAATACATCTGTTTATTCCAACAAATCCTATAAAAGCATCTTACAAAAGCATCATGGTATTAATTACTTTCGTAGAATTGTTGACAGTCATGTTCTGAGAATAGATCACTTGAGCCCTCTTGTGGGGAATTTTAGAAACTGCATTGCAGTCTATGTGCAAATATAAAACGAAATTTGGATCTTGACTTGTACATTCTAAAAAAATGCTTTGTTGTTTTTAACCCATAGGCCTACTGGGTAAATATTTGGCAGCACAAACCGCTGAATTAAAAAAGCACCTAATGCTGGTTTGTTGTTACCCAACCATGCACTATACTTGGACTACGCAATACTTTGCAATTTACTTATTTTAGAATATTAGTATCCTGTAGTGTTTTAGTTTATATTTTATATATTAGCACATTTATTCACACACAGACGGTAGTATATGACATCATAGTATCGCGATAGCGATTCGAAATCAGATTCTTACCAAAGATATCTCGCGGTACTTTGATGTCATCCGCTTCTTGGTTCTTGCGGCGCCGCATGAAGTCAAGCCTACTGGTTTTTTGGAGGCCTCAAAAGAGGAATAGGGAAAACCATTTGCATCTTGGGATATGTAGTGAAGCGTAACTAAAAGAAGTAAATATTAATCGTCTCGTGAGACTGACTATCCATATATAGGCTCAAGACCGAATATCCATAGATAAATAGGATCTAATATTTTTTTATTAAGGTTTTTGTTGATTATTCCTAACATAACTAGCTTAAAGTTTCGAATGTACACAATGCTAAAATATTAGGCACAGGAAGAATGCGTGTACGCCCCTTTTCAAGTTCACACACTCCGAAGACTACATTTCCCTGAATGCTCTGTAAAGTATTTACTGGACTCCTTGGGGCAAGGCATTCTGGGAGTTGTCGTTTAACCTCTCCGTGCCTGGTTTTCAGATGACGTCTGGACGAGCGATATACACGAGTGTCTCTGCAGAGGGAAGTCCATCATAGAAATGAAAATAGAGGCCAGGTAATTCCACTTTCATAACAATTTCTGACAAAAACACACTCGCACATGAATCTAATAGGCATTTGGGTGAAGGATAACGACAATAAAGCATATTTCGCCGGTTGCGCATATGTGAAAGACTCCGTGTTTATAGCAGCAGCGTTCGTTGTTTTCAAGTGAAGCAGCAAAACGATCCTGTTTCATGTCGTAAATGCACATTTATCTTCATTAGCGATTTCTGGCTGGTTATTTGTGATGTGAAGGTTAGATATACGAGCTTGAATTCGGCAGAATTAAGCAAGTTGACGGATAAATGACAACAATTGAACGGCCTTTAATTTGCCGCAGTGTGTTCTGGGAGGATTTAACGCAAACTTTTGCATCATAATCATTTACAAACGCATAAACATACGCCACAGATTTAATGTAATTATGCAATATGGGCGAAGTTGACATCCGGCAAAGGAGTCATTGACCAATCACAGCCAAGATTAATGTGTGCAATGCTACAAAATAACAACAGACAACGTGTCGTTTCATATGCAACAATGCTGTTGATATAATCAATGCATCATTTGTTACATCAAAACTTAAAATCTCATAGCATTTAAACTTAAAACATGACTGGAGCTGTCAAAATCATGTGGTGTGCCATATGTTGACACTCCTCCAGTTTCTTTCTGCTGAAATGAAAGTAACTTGTATTTTAGTGTGTATTGTTATTCTTATTTTTCATATTTCTCTTTTTCTTCTTGTAGACTTGTTTGAGGTTTTGGAAACATGTCCAAGAAAAGGGGCAGGTAGGTCAAATTTCAAGTAAACATGTTTTTACGGTGATGTAGTTTGGCTTCCAACTTTTATGGATTGGCCGACACTTTTTATCCACGCAACATTGCATTCAAGATATATATTTTAAGTATGCATGTTCACAGGGATCGGACCCATGACTTTTGCGCTGCTAATGCAATGCTAGTGAGGTACAATAACTTAAACATCTTTTTCAATGTCTTTATGGATGTTTTTGCTTTAATCTCTCTTACTGTGGTGCTTTTAAATGACAGTACCAAGTCATATGCTTTTACCGTCATGTATTTGCCAGACAAACCCACAACCTCTGAGTTGCTAAAGCAATGCTCTACCGGTTGATATATAAGGTACCGTGGTAAATTATACCAATATTCAAAAATCCATGGTGTTCACATGTTGAATTCAAAGCTTTGCTCCTGGCCTTCAAAACCACCACTGGGTCAGCACCTCCTGACAATCACTCACTTATTCAGACTTATATGGGTGATTCTCACGAAAACTTGGTTTTAAAAATGTCAAGCATGAAAATGTAAAAATTGCTTAAATTTACTTTTTTTTCCCACCAGACATTGAAAAACAAAGTCTGGAGTAAATGGGAACATTAATTTAAAAACTTTTACTTATCATTTAACACTTTTTGTAACATAATTTAAAAAATTTATCCTAAAAACATCAACACTGACATATTTTCAAAATGACATGACAAACCTGAAAGAACATAATTTGGAGGAGATTCTGCACATGCATTTAAAATCAAAGTATTATGCTTCTATTAATTAAATTAACATTTAATAAGCATTTGTTGCGGTAATGATAATCAAAATGTCGTGTAAGCATTCTGACAAGACAATATTTCAAATTAACTGTAAAAAAAAATGATCTTACCTGGTAGCCATCTTGAAGTAACTGGTCCATGTGCTTGGTCACTCAAAATCAAACTTTATTAAAATTCTGTATGTGTACTTAAACTCTTCTCAAAAAGTGTTGCGGAGGATGAGAACATCAGGCGATGTGTCCATGCCTGATGTTCTCATCCTCCGCAACACTTTTTGAGAAGAGTTTAAGTACACATACAGAATTTTAATAAAGTTTGATTTTGAGTGACCAAGTACATTTTCCTAATTTTTCTTCATTATTATTATACATGAATATTCAGTAAATATTTTTTCTGTCATCTAAAGTAGTCTAGCAAAACATCCATTTATTTTTTTCTTAATATTTTTGTGTTAATTTGATTAAATTACAACATAACGCATGTTCAAACACAGCTGGACACATTGCGGTAATGAGAATTTCAGCAGAACATGAGATAAAATTTCCAATTATAAATTCTTATGTTGAAATCACACATTGTGCAAGGTAGAACACAGTATTGTGTTAATTCTGATGCTTTTTATTGTTACTATATTACACATTTTAAAGCTAAAATCATTAGTGCCGTGGTGTTTCAATGGTTTCGTGAGAATCACCCATATATCCTCTAGATCCATGCGCTCTGCCAACAAGCAAAGTCATGTGGTGCCATCCCAAAAAGGGAAAAAAATACACTTTTGCATACCTTCTCTGGATCGGTCTCACATCTGTGTTATGATCTGCCTGTTGCAAAAATATCTGATTCTGTAGCCATCTTTATGAATCAACTAAAAACCCATCTCTTCCACAAACACCTGGCTTACTAACACAGATTTCAATATTTTTCTATTTTCCTATATTTTTGGGATATATATTTTTTTTCCTCCCCGAGCTTCAACAGGAGGATGATTCGCCCTACTATGACTTTGTATACCAGCGAAATAACTTTGAAGCTGTTATAATAAGGTAAAATAACTGCATAGTGTGTCTTTAAAGACGATTTTCTCAATATTTAGAGTTTTTGCACCCTTAGATTCCAGATTTTTTAAAATAGTTAAATATCAACAATCAATGAAATGCTTATTTATTCAACTGTTAGATTATCTATAAGTATTAATTAAAAAAAATACCCATACGACCAGGGTCACATATGGTTTGGTCTCTAGGGACTTTTTGTTTTACAACATTGGATTCGAAACTGAAAATCATATCCGACAAGCAGAATCCGAAATTGGATTCGATAAAATTTGAATAATAGCCAACCCTAGGTGGAAATCAGTAGTGATCTACCCTGTTATATTAATATCAATTATTATTATTATATTATTATATTAGTATCAAATTTTGTTATGCTTTGTGTATTTTCCCGACCGTAGTTTGTTATCCGTACTTTCAATCCGAACATTGAAAGTAACCCATACTTGGAATGTGACCTCTGCATTTAACCCATCCAGTAAATAGTGAACACACACATACACAGCGCCCAGGGAGCAATTAGGGTTAAACTGCCTTGCTCAAGGGCACCCTAGTCGCAACCTACAGGACATGAGACTTAAACCGACAACTCTCGGGTTACAAGATAAGATTTTAGTATTAAATTGTCATTGAGTAAAAATACAGTTGAAGGTTGTCTGTGACCTGGTAAAAACAATACAAACATTTTATTTAATTTTAATGTGCAAAGAGCAGCAACAGATCAACAACTGAACCAGGATTCATACATTATCAAATTTTCATGCAACATTACATTATCAAAGAGCACGCGATCAGTCCAGAGGATTAATTTCTAAAGATGGCCGACTGTCTCTCTTTTTATCTACCACAGTGGCCATATCTAAAGCAAGGCACATTACAAAAAGTGTTACTTTTGTGTCTTCTTTGTTTGTTTGTTCAAAAAGGCCAGGGTCTAGGAAAGAGGCGATTAGCGAAGGTCTGTCCGGATGTGTGCGAGACTGGCTGCTCACACCATACTCAAGCATGGACAAATGATTTCTCATACAAATGATTACTTTATCAGACTGTCAGGGCAGCAATAATTCACATCATTTACAGGCCATTCACAAATTAAGGATAAAACAGTGGTGAAATGTCTGTAGACACATGTCCACACACACACCATGCGTTTACAAGTATTTTTTTCTTTTAACTGATAATATTAAACGGTGGTCATAAATCCTTACCTCCGTTTAACTGGTTAATATGAACATCTCTAATGTGTAGATGTTTATTTATTTATTTAAAATAAAAATCAAGTATGTATTATTGACTTGAATATCGAAGTGCCGAACATATTGATTCTTGGGATAAGAGGATTGATCGAGTATCACAAAGCAAAATATTGTAACACTTTAAAATATATATTTTTTAAAGGTGTATATAAGCATGAGCTAAGTTGCCAAACTTTCATTTCAATCTGTGCTAATAAGAATATGAATGCAACAGGCCAGAATATGTTGTGAATCTGTTTTAACCATAGACTGTAAAAATATGGACGTAGTGTCAGTGACATCACCCATTGGTTTGTGAAGAGCTTTTTTGAAGCCAATAGTTGGCGGGCCTGCCGTTGCCATCTTGGCATCTCGCAGATAACCGAAACATGGGGTTTCTGAAACCATGCCCACCTAGCTCGAAGGTAGTGAAAGCAGTGGCATTCACCTGTCACTCATGTGGCCACACCCTTAATTATGCAGAACTTTAAGGCTTAATAAAATTTAAAGGGCACCTATTGTGCGATTCACGATTTTACATTTCCTTTGGTGTGTAAGTGTATTAGTACATGCTAACGATATGCAAAAGGTACAAACCCAAAGTAAACTGACGCGAGTTATCGTCTCCAATGTAAATCTCTTTTCTTGGACTACAACAAACACACGGATTGTAGGCAACAGTTTACTTACTAGGATTGGTGATGTAGACAAGATCCAATTTATCATAATTCCTCCTGCTTCTGACTTGCAGCCTATAAGTTAACTCCAGTTACCGAATCTTTCAAACATGCTAAGAAGCGTCACATTTCCGGCTGACGTCAGAGGTATTCAGGCCAATCACAACGTACAGATTAGCTGGCCAATCAGAGACACAGCGCTTTTCAAATCGATGAGTTTTGTACCAAATCTGTGCATTTCAGGAAGAGAGTCAAATCAGGAGCTACAAAAATGTACGGTATGTGGAAAATAATGTGTTTTTTTACCAAAAACCACACAAAACAGATTGTATTATACCAAATACACAACATAACATTGTTTTTTTAGCAATAAAATAGGTGCTCTTTAAATGGATGAGTTACAAAAAAGTCACCCCCTCACAGATGTCTTGAAGGGAAAAATTTGCTATATAGACCAAAAACACTTTTCGTACCAGGCTATAAACAGTATTTTCTGCTGTAAAGTTGGGCATTTTAAGATGAGGGTCTATGGGAATTGACTCCTATTTGGAGTCAGCCTCTTGCGGCCAGTCGATGAATTGCAGTTTAAGTCACTACCGTGTTGTCTTTACGATAGAGACCGAAAGGTTGCCCATTGGTTTTAACATTAGAAATGTTCAGTGACAGTTTCACTCCAGTGACACGTGAATGATTAAACTGAGATGTCATGCACACTTCAATGCAAGTACTGTACATGTTGCATTGTCTTCCTAATCACATTTTGTCTTTCAAAGCATATACTGTAATGTTGGATCAACAATGTAAAAAGGGTCTTGTTATGTTCTCTGTTATGTTGTCATGCAGAATATAATAGATTTTGTAGCAAACAAGAGTTGTTAAAGGATTAGTCCATTTTCTTTTTTTTTTCATTTTAATAGAATGGACCCCAATACTTAACAGGTTTAATGCAGTTTAAAAATGTTGTTTCAAAGGACTCTAAACAATCTCAAACAAGGCATAAGGGTCTTATCTAGCGAAACAATTGTCATTTTTGACAAGAAAAACTTTAAACCACAACTTCTCGTCTTCCTTCGGTCCTGTCTCGTCCTCGACCCTGAGGACAATGAGACAAACAGACCCAGTTCCTGCAACCGTGAAGGTCATCATATCGTTGATCTACTGACCGTCCTTCTAAGAGATGCCCAGACGATGCCTGACCAGCGACCACCGGCGGAACCAGTTTAATTTGCTTACCCGTTCACATACCCCGATGTATCTCTCTCAAGGGTTTTTCCCTCCTAGGAGTTTTCCCCCTGGACTAGCCAGGAGGGTTTTTCTCCTAGGGGTTTTTTTCATCCCCTGGAGAGTCCCCCCTTTGGCTTAACTTAGTACTTTACTGTATACGTTACATTATTACTATTATCGTTTTTCTATGCTTTTCATAGATCTATTAATGTAAAGCTGCTTTGAAACAATTAACTATTGTGAAAAGCGCTATATAAATAAAATTGAATTGAATTGAATTGAACTGTGATGCTCCAGCACGACCTCACATAATTGCATAATGACGTCGAAAGGTCACGTGTTACATATATGAAACGCACATTTGCGGACCATTTTAAACAATAAACTGACACAAAGACATTAATTAGTATCAACGTCGAAACGGTCCTCTTTCTTCACACTTGTAAACACTGGGGCGTAGTTTCGATACGTCATCCGTGACCTCTTGACGTGATGACATATTGCGTGAGGTCATGCTGGCCGTCAAAGGAACGAAGGAAGACGAGAAGATGTGGTTTAAAAGTGCATATTTTTATTTTTCTTGCCAAAAATGTCAATCGTTTCGCTAGATAAGACCCTTATGCGTCGTTTGAGATCGTTTAGAGTCCTCTGAAACTGCAATTTTAAACTGCACAAAACTGTTAAGTGTTGGGGTCCATTAAAGTAATTTCTTAATTTTCGTAATTTCTAAACATAATTTCTTCTCGACTGAACAAAGAAAGACATCAACATTTTGGATGACATGGTGGTGAGTAAATTATCTAGATTAGGACTCATCCTTTAACAATAAACGTCTAAACCAGAAATACGAAGGCACATTGGGACATAGGATTGATTTCATGTTTCCTTTAATATCTACAATTTTTGTGACCCTTGATACAAACTTGAATATTATTTATAGTAAGGTGGAAATCATTCCTTGTGTATAGCCATATATGGTACTCTTGATTCATTTGATAGCATACTGTAGAGAATATGCAGCACAAAATCCATAAAATAATATATCATGATTTAAGACGGAAAATGATAATCTGGTTCGCTTAATAGGAAACGCAGCAGCGGAGAGCTGAGCGACAGTCTCACTCCGGATCCCAACAACCTGCTGGGTCGACGGATCCAGCACAGCTGGAGAGAGAAGGGCGCCTTGACCAAGTGGAAGGGCACCGTTTTGGACCGACTCACCGTCAACTCTTCCTTATTCATGGTCAAGTACGACGGCTTCGATTGCGTCTATGGCATCGAGCTCTTTAAGGACGACAGGGTCTCGAACCTGCAGGTCCTCACTGAAAAAGTGGGTGAGTAGGAAACTCTGTCACTCTGCACACAGGAAACAAAGCAACGACAGGAAGTAGCACATGTGCAGGGATGAGCTCTCATACTGTTGTTTATACTATAGGACATAAACATTATAGTGCTGAAAGGTAAACATGCTGTGCTACTGAGAATGGCACTTTTTTCATGTCTTTTTGTATAGTGGTAATGATACATATCATTATGAAGATATATATCATTATCAAACTAGATTTTTTTTAGTTTTATTGGGAAATTTGTGCAAATCTGTATTATTTTTCACAGCAAATGAATGCTAAATCTTGCATGTTCACTAGGTAGCTCTTAGGTTCAAAGCAAATATGGTTATTAAATCACATCATGTTGAGTATAAATTCTTTTATGAGCTAGATTGAATCCATTGTAAAACTTGGTTAGCCACAGAGGGTTTGTTAAAAATGAAGGCAAGTTTACTGCAGACATTGCCTCATTCTGCAGTGTTATTAGATTTTTTCCTGTATGCACACATCTGTTCCTTAATATAGTGCCACAGGGATGACGTATTTTTGTAGGCCAACATGCAAGTTAGTGGTGCACTGATTCCCTCGCCAAAAGCCCGTTATTTTTTCCCAAACTTCATTAATTTCAATTTACTTATATTTATATAGCACGTTTAATTATTTTTCATCATACCAAAGCAGCTTCAGATAAAATAGAAACAAACAAACAAACAAAAAAACGCACAGAAAAGCAAACCAGACAGCAGACGACTCCGAGACAGATCTGCAGCAGAGCTACTGACCTCTACGTAGATCTGGAGTAGATCCGGCCCAGAGTCGTCTTATGCTGCGTTTACAGTGTAAACTTTACACCAACCGCGTTTGATGCGTCAAAATCACATCTACCACGCTAGGGCTACAGCTATCGATTCTTTTTGTAATCGATTAATCTAGAACTAAATCGATCGATTAATCAAGTAATCAGATAAAAATTTTGTATGTGTTTTTAAACAACCAAAACAAATAATGCATAACGAAAATTACGTGGCTGTAAAATGTTCAAGCATTTGGCTTTTATTTTTAAAAATAAACAGAGGTATTTGGCTCCAAAAAATAAGCCTATTTATTTCAATATTTAGTGTTTATAAATGCCAGTGCCAACAATTAAACACTTTAATTTATTAATATGCACAACAGGTTTCATGATGTAATCTAGCCCTGACATCAAAGTAAATATCTGGTTTATGTACATTTCTACACCTGCAGCATTTACCATTAGGCTACTAACATATAATATATCATTTCTGGGGTGAGCCTATTTGCTATGGTAACAACCTGTGTGTGTGCGCACACGTGCACCTGTGTTTGTGTGTGCACGCGTGCTGTGCGTGAGGAAGAGTGACACCCCAGTCAGACATTCAGTTGCTTCATTGCATTTTGGTACGGCAGAAATAAATAATTTCCTTTTCAATAGAACGCTGCATTTGGTTTGCATCACTTGCATTGCGGTCCGTTCGAAATCCATTCGAAAAATCACAACATCACGTCCCGCTGTATACAGTGAATGCATGCTGAAATTATTGTTGCGTGGCTACATAAAAGTTTAAGCATATGTGATGCATTGCGCGATGCGCGATCGGTCTGACTCGCGTGCAAGAGAATAACTTATGCTAAACTCCAATAAGACAGAGATCATTATTATGGAACAAAATATGTCAGATTACAAGTTGCCCATATATGATTGCACTGTGGTGCCGTTTTTTGGTACACACACCTGTAAAGTGCATGCGTGTGTGTGAAGGGGTTATTTTTTAAGCTATACTCTCCTGCAATTGAACGTGAATACGTTTACTACTTAAAAACATCAAAGCTAAACATCATATCTAGTCAAACTGCATAACGACATCGCTACAAATACAGTATGGGATTAAAATCAGCAGAAGCTACGTTACCTTGTTTCATCAACGCTTGGTGAAACAGCAGTGGATGTTTTCGGTTCAGATGCTGAATGTAATGATAATGTAATGATCCCAAACTTTAGACGTTCTCTCTCTTCCGTTTATGGACATATTCGCTCCGCCATCGCGCAAACTAAATTCAAAATGTACCACACGCTATGACGTGCTTCCTGAACATTGAACAACGGTCCGTGTGAATCAGATCTTGGCGCGTGTAGTGTGCGTCATGGGAATTTAATGAGGCTTCGAGGCAGAATTTTTGCCTCGAGGAATTTTTTGAATCGAGTACATCGAGTAACTCGATGAATCGTTTCAGCCCTATACCACGCCTAGTTTGCCGCATGCAGTTTGAATGCAAAGCAAGCATTTGACGCGCATCAGAAGCAAAATCCGCTTCTTGTGGGAGGAGCAAGTGCTATGAGATTGTCTGTTTGCAAGATGGCTGATGTTGTGCCTTTATCGAGAGAGTTACCTGTTTGTATTTGGTCACCTTACTATAGGGGGAAAATAAACAGTGCGGGTCGATAAACGTCACGTGACTCAAAAGTTAAATGTAGCGAAAATCCACCAAAGTTCAAAATTTTGCACAAAAACACCATTCGCGTGTACTGCACCAGATGCACAATTTGCGCCAGTCGCACGAACCAGATGCGCGAGCGGGAATTGCGTCAACCGTGCCGTGCCAAACGCCTCATTCGCGCCGCGAGAACGTGTCTTCATGCATAAAGTAGTACTCCATTCCAGGCTATATTATGAGTATAGTACGTATGAGTATTACTAATATCACCCGTAACATTCACTCTTCTTTGAATGTTCTTTGAATAAAAACCCATTTTAATGTGACTGCATTTTAATTTTATACATTTCGATTACCCTTCAAGTGAACAACAAGATCAAGGTTCCACACGACGCAGAAGAGCTGGTGGGAAAAGCGGTGGAGCATCTGTTTGAAAAGGAAGACGGCGAGAAGAACGAGTGGAGGGGGATGGTGTTGTCTCGCGCTCCCATCATGACTAACTGGTATTATATCACCTATGAGAAAGACCCGGTACTGTACATGTATCAGCTCTGGGACGACTACAAAGACGGAGATCTGCGGATCTTACCTGAAGCAGGTAAATGAGTACAAAAATCTTTTTGAAAATCATTTTACTTGGAGGCATTATTGATCATTTCGCATTGATGAATTTTGACCTTAGTATTACCATGGTAACTTCAACTGGTTGTTCCGCTTACAGAGCACTATTTAAAATCTTCAAAAAAAAATTGCCACTGGGTCGGGTCGGACTTGGGTTTCATTTTCTTGGGTTTGTCTCGGGTCGGGTCTTTCTTTAAAAAACAAGATTTATGCACGTCTGGTAAAAAGTGATTCGGGTCATTTTGGGTCGGTACATTTCTTTAGACCCGTGCCCTCTAGTGTAAAGCAGTGGTTCCCATTGTATAATTTAATATGTTTTGTTTAATTCAAATTCTAAGAAAGTCAGTGGACTGATATTTGCTCCAGTATTAAACGCCCCAAAAACCATGTCTTAAATACATTTATATTCGTCATTATGGAAATGAGATTTTGCACCTGTGTTCTTTAATGTGGTCCTTGTCAGTAAATCATCCGTAGAAAGGTTCGCTCCCATTAAAGTTAAAAACCGCAAGAAACTCCCACTCAAATTTTTGGAATTGCTCTCCTGTTTAGTAAATCTTGCTCATAGTCTTATCACAGAATGCAAGATAAATCAGGGCTGTAACCACAATAGACATTGAGGGGGGACATGTCCCCCCAATAATCCGAAACTTTGATATTTTTAATATACAAATGTATAGCCTTGAACTAGGGATGCTTAACGATTAATCGCAATTAATCTATAGCAGAATAAAAGTTTTTCGTTTACGTCATATATGTGTGTGTGAACTGTGTATAATAACTATGTATATATTAGGGATGCACGATATATCAGCCGATAACTGCTTATTTTTAATATTATCGGTTATCGGTCTGATAGCAAAATTAAGCAGATAAATGAAAGCCGATAAATGATGGATTATTTTGGTTTGCTGAACCACTTCACTTGCTCATTGCTGGCCATGTGAAGTTTTGATTGGTGCTTTCTGTGACATAGCACAAAGATGACACGTGTTGCGGGCTTAAGAAGAGTATGCTAGTCTAGCGCAAAGACAAGATGTCCGCGGTCTGGGAGTTTTTCATTGTGAAAATAAGATGAATATTTATCGATCTATATATATAGGTTATCGGCCCCCAAATATAAAGAGTTATTGGTTATCGGTAACGGCCAAAATTTCCATATCGGTGCATCCCTAGTATATATGAATATTAGGGCTGCAACAACGCATCGATTAAATCGATAAAAATCGATTACTAAAAGAGTTGGCAACGAATTTCATAAAAAAAGATATATAAATAAAGTATTTGTATTTATATATAATATAGGGCTGCAACTAAAGATTATTTTAATAATCGATTAACCTATCAATAATTTTTTCGGACCCGTGAAGACCTCAACAAAAATCAAGACGATGTTTATTCAACAAAAGGGCACTAACTGTATGTTGGGCCGGGCACGCGCGTGTCCTTGCTCGGCATGAGCTGGAGCATGCAGTACAGAGCAGCAGGAGAGTGACGGTGCGATGATTTAACCTACAGGTCCATGACGGGGAAAAGTGTTCACAAAACTCTCTCTCAAAGTTTGATTTTTTTTGTTTAATATCATTGGAGTTTGTCATTGGACTTTTTTATTGGTTCTAGAAAGTTTTTTTTCCCCGCTGACGTCGCTCCATAAAGCAGAGCGGGTCGTCTTTGATTGTTTACCTCTTTGCTGGCTAACTTCCAGGTGATGTACGTTTGGGTGGAGAAAAAGACTGACATGTGGTTTTCCTCTACCTCCGCTCGTTTTTTTTTATCTTTGCTCCGCCCTGTCTATGAAGCACCGAACGCTGCAAGCAACAGTGCGCGAGAAAGACCAAGCGTGTTCACGCTTAACTAAAGTTTTTCTTTTTTTTAATAATTAAACGTCTCTGCGTCACGCGACACACCGAATCGATTATGAAATTCTTTGCCAACTCTTTTAGTAATCGATT
Organism: Misgurnus anguillicaudatus; assembly: GCF_027580225.2. Taxonomy (NCBI): domain Eukaryota; kingdom Metazoa; phylum Chordata; class Actinopteri; order Cypriniformes; family Cobitidae; genus Misgurnus; species Misgurnus anguillicaudatus. Next base: position 48,844,448 of record NC_073338.2, on the reverse strand, counting down.
TTTATCGATTTAATCGATTCATTGTTGCAGCTCTAATATAATATAAATTATACATGAATATACAAATGTATATACACATGTAAACATTTCTTAAATATATACATGCATGTGTGTGCATTTACCTATACAAAGTTATTATACACAGTACACACACATATAGAATGTGAACAAAAACTTTTATTCTGCTATAAATAAATCACGATTACTCATTAAGCATCCCTACCTTGAATGTTTTGGTCCCTCCGAATGTTGTGTTTATGGCCTTTAGATGAATTAAATTAAATTAAATTCACTAGAAAATAATTAAATGCAAGATAAACCTTTTTGAGTCTCTATGATATTCTTGCTTGGGTTCCTTCTGTGTTTTGTTTTATTGTCAGCATCTTAAAAAACTCCAGTTGTGGAAAATAATAGTACACTTCTTGAAAAGCAACATAATTTGAGGTGGCTACCCAGATAGCAATCAACCATTAAAACGATGGCAAATCAAAAAAAATTTTACAATGTTAATCCCTTTAAATCAATATCATGTTTGCACCCTTCATTAATATTGAACGAATATTGAAATTTTAACAAAACCTATAGTGGCAAAAAGCCTTATCTTGAATCTTCATAAGAAAAATACTCAGGAGACAAATGTTCCAGTTGCCAAACAAAAATTACTTTTTTTTTGCTCGAGCCAACAAAGTGAGAAAATCAACATTCCTCAAAGAGATGCTCAAAGATCATCTGCCCTCCCAACATCTGAATCCATTTTTATACACTAAGATCAAACACGTCTTATCTGAGATGACATACATTCGTCTCGGCCTGCCACAATTAACTTACTTGTTTGAGTGCAGCTGAATCCTTTCTCATATCTAAAATGATGTATTCTGCTGATAAGTTCTCATGGCCTTGGCCTAGCTTGCACAGATTCCTTAGTGTTAATATAGCAAAGTACAACTAGACATCTCCTCAAATCTTAAAATGACGTACTCTGTTTATTACTTCGATTGGCCTTGGCTTTCCCAAGCACAACTAACTTATTGTTAATGTAGCGAAGTACAGCTGGATGACTTCTCTAATCTAAAATGACGTACTCTTGTTTATCGGTTGTTTCGACCTTGTTTCTCATAATAATCGTGGCGAGAACAATCGTGGCATAGTGGCAGTATCGCACCTGGGGCCTTTTAATTATGAAACGAAAGTTAACTGGGAAAACGAAAGTTTAACCAGGTGTCATCATCATAACCTTGTGTAGAAACAACAGGCCTATTATAATATTAATACTGTGTATGATCAGTAATAAACCCAACAGGAAAAAAATATTATGGTGATCAATGTTTGCTTTAGTTGGGCTTGTGTTTGCTTGTGTTAATGTTAAAAAAAATTCGACTGATGAAGCATGTTTTAATTTAGATCTGCTATTGCAAAGAAAACTTAGATCTAATGTGACCAAGTAATTTAGTTGTAGACTTACCTAAATATTATTTCTTGTGTATGCACGTACAGTGTTAATGATGTGTACAAAATGGGTGATATTATAGTGCTAGTTGGAAGCAGTTTCTGTTATTTTCAGAATGATAAAAACATACTTAGAAGGTTAAACTACTAAATCAATCTCTGCCATCATAAATCAGTCTATGAAGCTCATCAATGTTGACGATTAACAAAAGAAGGCTTCATGCTGCAATGCATGCTGGGTATAAACATAGTACTAATCTAATCCATGACTCTAATCCAAGTTAATTGTTTTATATGAATTAGTTTGATGATTGTCACCATTGTTAAGATTTGTAGGATGAGTGATGAGTTCTAAATGTGTCAGTATTATTTCTGTTCAAACCAGAACAATTATAACGGTCATAAAAGAATCAACATCATCATGTCAAGCAGCTTAATTTAATATCATCTTAATGTCTTTTCAAAAAGCAACCAATTTCAGATTACTTTGAAAAACATCTTTCTGTTTCAATGCACATGTGTTTCTACATAAACGCATACAAACACAGAGAAATCTATGCATCTCTATGCCAAAGCCGCTCTATGCATTTTCGGCGTTTTTGTCAAACAGCGACCCCTAGAGTCGCTGGAGAATACTTGCAACTGTCGTAATTTCCCACTCCGAAGATAATGACCAGGTAATGTTTCACAATTTCATACAAATATTAGGCTACTGCATAGTCTACTAAACTACAGATGATGCTAATAGGATAATAAGAAGTTTATTCCAAGTGTAGAGTGCATATAATAATAAAGTAGCCCACCGCGTTTGCTGGCTTATAACGTTTTTACATGATTGCAGCTAAATCACAAGTAAACATTACAAAATGCCACGACAAAGTTACAAAGTTAATTGTGTACGTTGCATTATTTCATTGTTCGTTTTAATGTCACTATACATGATTATTGCTATTTATCATAATAGTTTGCAAATTGTGCATGTTTACACTATTTACAACCTCTAGGCTTATTTATGTCCTGATAATTATGTGAGATATTGACAACTGTTGTCATGATAATCGCATGACATACTACAAGCAAGCGCAACAACATACAACATAGACCGCAAACAAGTTAACAAATAAGAGATTTACTTACTAGTCCATCAACAAGATCGCCAGATCAGCATCCCATCCAGTGCTGTCTTTTAGCTCACGCCAACAAGTAAAAACCTGACCTAGTGGGACTTTTGTCCGGTTCCTAACATGGTCAGATTCTCTTTTACTTTTCCTACTCTCTTCCGAACGTGCTTTCTTAGCTTTTAAATTGTTTAGCCTCACGTCTCAAATTCGCGCGTGCACTTGTTGTTATAGGCTTGATTGACTTCATGCAGCGCTGCAAGAACCGACAGCCGGATGACGTCAAAGTGCCGTCTCGGATCATTCTCGCGGTACTTTGACGTCATCCGGCGGTTGGTTCTTGCAGCGCCGCACCAAGTCGAACAAGCCTAACGTGTGTGACGTCGTTGCCGTAAAGCAAGTCGTGATTCTTGCGAGATTTGTCAAGGGCGGTTCTCTCAAGCTTGCATTGCTGGTTTTGCTAGCAGCGTCCTCCTCGAGCTTCAACAGGAGGATGATTCGCCATACTATGACTTTGTTATATTAACTCTTTCACCGCCAGCGTTTTTTAAAAAAGTTGCCAGCCAGCGCCAGCGTTTTTCATGATTTTCACAAAAGTTTAATGCCTTCCAGAAAATGTTCTTTTTCAAATATATAAACATACAATATACCAAATGAAAGAACAGACCCTCTGCTTTCAAACAAAAAAATCTTTTGTAATCAGCTTTTAAATTGGGTACGTTTCTGCAAAAACACCACATTTTGAGCAAAAAGCAGAGATAATTCCATTTTTGTGACGGACTTTTCATAGACATCCCATTCAGAGCGATCTTTAAAACAGACACGGACATGCAGCAGCTTGCCATAGGGCAATACTTCCGGATTTAAAAAGTTGCGGAAGGTTGCCACCTAGTGGATAATAGCGGTATTGCAGAAAGACGGAAATACTCGTCATTGGCGGGGAAGCGTTTTCTCTTGATTGACGAGATATCTCGTCAATGGCGGGGAAAAAGTTAGGGTAAAATAACTGCATAGTATGTCTTTAAACTTCGTGAAAGTCAAGGGCTTAACTAAACAAACAAAGCAAACACTGATCACCATAATGATGTTTTTTAATGAGGGTGCAAGCCTGATATTGATTCAATGGGATTACCATTGACAAATCAACAATTTTTAACATTCAAAATAATTGAATTTCCTTGTTTCTTCCACAGAGAATAAACACCTGCTCCCGGCAGACAGAAAGCCCGGAGAGGAAACCGAGAGCCTTGTGGGTAAGCAGGTGGAGTACGTCACTGATAAAGGGGTGAAGAGAACTGGCCTGGTCATCTATCAAGTTCCCGCTAAGCCGTCCGTTTATTACATCAAATATGATGATGATTTCCACATTCACGTGTATGACCTGGTGAAGACCACCTAAACGAAACAGACGAAAACAAAACAGTCCCACTGTCTGACCTTTTCATAGCTTAAGTATCATCGCATTGTACCTTCTCATACAGTTTGCCTCGCTGTGAAGGGCTGGCGGAGGTATGAAACGTTCAGGGTTTGTTCATTTGTGTTGATGTTGTTATTGACAGGTTAGGAAGACACTTTAATGTTTATATGCCCGTTAAACAGGTCATTTTAATGTACTAAGGCCGGGGTACTTTTTATTTAGCTTTAATGCCACGGCAAAGGTCAGTCTCATTTGAGATTTGTTTATGAACGTGCGCTCGTTGCTTCTTTTGAATTGTAAATAGTTTGCATTTCAGCAATGCATACGTGATGTGAGCGAGACACTTAATATTAAAAGAAACAGGAGGATCTAAAATTTTAAGTAACTGACACAGTTGAAACCTATTTATTATATAAAAAGCTTATAATTGCTGTACAAACGCTTATTGGGACTTCTTGTCGGCTTTAGGTGCCGAATAAAAAAATACAATCGGCTTGCTTAAAATGGTAGGTATGTTCTGTGAAAGATGTAGCTTACATCTTAGTCCAAAGGTGGTTTTATGGATTATATGTACCTTTACCTGTGTCTAGGTAAGTTGGGTGACATCATCACGACATCACCAGGCCCTATTTGTAGCACTGTAACAATCCAAGAAACATTTGTCTGTTTTACCTGTGTAAAAAAGCAGATGCGCACTTAATGTCATGCATATCGCCAAAGGATTTTTTGCTTAGATTTAAATTTTCTGTTGTAAAAAATGAATGCCGTTTCGCGAGATAATATACACGACAGTATATATGTTCATTTAATAATACTAACAACAATCTCACAATCACTTAGATGGTTAAAACGTTCAATGCATGTAGCCCAGTTCTGTGACAGCAGTTTAATAGTTTGACTTGTAAAGTTTACTAGTCCTCAGTTTAGTCCAATCCAGCAGGCTGGATAAACCAGTTCGATTTCCTCAAAACTACTTTGCCTTACTGTGAATTAAAGGCGATGCCTGTGTATGCTTATGTTATTATAGCTTATAAAGAGATTTGACCATCATAGCTGACCCGAGCACAGCTCTAAAACATTTTACGATTTCATTTTCTCGACGTCTGACGGGTTTCACTTGTGCACTGGTGTAGCTCTGAAAGTGATAAAACAGCAAATCTGTTTCACATGACATTCACATTTTGTATGTAAATAATGCACATACGTGTTGTAATTGGCCATCTGTTCGTGTAGCTGATGTGGGTCTTTTTTTGCTTGTAGCATTTGCACTTTAAGCTGTTGAGTGTACAGTAGCTCTCACCTGTCTCACAGAAACATTAAAAACACTGCAAATGTGAGTTGCATAAGAAAAGAAACCATATGAAGTGTCTTACCTGATTAGCATCACCAAAATCAAAAATAAACATATGAGGCTCAAAACATTGTAAATTGAAATGATTTGACCTTGCGGACTCTTAAAACAACCCTAATGCCAAATTAAAGGCTAGTCTGCGTTCTGTTATAAATATCTGAATAGTTTGTAGTTTTTTGGTGCCCAATAAATTTCATCACCAAAATGATTTTGTTATTGACCTGCACATGAAGGGATTTATGTAAATGTAATGCAAAGCAGTGTTCTCTGAAGGGATGTGTTTTTTTTTCTGCTATCATTTGCATGTGGCTCAGTCTTAGACAGACTGAAGGTTTTTGAATCTCTTCAGTAGTGCGCCACCGAGTCCTCATTGGTTTATTGTGTAGTTTTCTACTTTGATATTTGAAATACACAGCACGTGTCATTTATTTTGAGAAAAGTGCTCAAAAGATCAGACGATTGTAAGCTCTGGTTGTTCATTTGGATAGCTCATTGTAGGTAATGGGGGGAAATAAATCACATTATCTAAATATGAATTGTCAACCTTTCAGCTGTGGACATAGTTTTAGCTTTTTCTGTGCCAGTATATTGAGCAGACTGAAAATCTGTATTTGGTTTCATCACATTTGTACTATATTTCAAATGGTTTGACTTTAAGCTGTTAAAAGTTGGTTTCATGATTCTCAAGCTTTTGCTGTTTTTTTTCTTCTGTCTGTGTACAAGTAATCTCTTGCTTCTTTGTAGCGGTGTTTTATTGTGCAGCCCGCAAGCTTCCGCCGAAACCTCTGGTTGTATTTATCTTTTCTTTTGAAAATTTAAGTTACTTTATCAGTAGCTTCGTCCGTTTGTGTAATGATGTTATCATAATTAAAAAGAGATATTTTTTGCACTGAGCCTTGTTGTCATTGTAAACAAAGTCTTATTTTTTTTATATTTTTATAAATGAGGACCTCAGATGCGGAGGACCTCGGGTGCAAAAGCCGTCAAACGCCACCTCCGTCAAAAATTAGATAATGATATTAAAGGGGTCATATTATGAGGTTTTTTTAAAGATGTAAAATAAGTCTTTGGTGTCCCTAGAGTGCATATGTGAAGTTTTAGCACAAAATACCACACAGATAATTTATTATAACATGTTAAAATTGTCCCTTTGTAGATGTGCCGTTTTGGGGTGTAAAAACTTTATCTTAAAGCAACACTAAAGAGTTTTTGCTCTTTGCTCCCCCTACAGGTTGGAAGCGGAATTGTCCATTACCACTGTCGTAAATAATTTAGCCTACTGCAGCAAAGCTGGCTCTGATTGGATTGTAGGCCTGCCGTAAAGCAAGTTTTTGTAGTTTTTACTCGAACTACGACGGTTGGAAACTTCTTTAGTGCGGTTTTGGCCGATAGAGGGCTCCAAAGTGAATGTGAAAGTGCCGTTCACCCTGTTTCGAGTGGATGAACAATTGAAACGTTATTTTAAGGTAAAAAAAACTCTTTGGTGTTGTTTTAAAATCTGCTTAATCCTGCCCATAGGTTATTCAGAAATACGGGCTTGTTGGTGTAGAGTCTAATAAAAAAATGCTAATTTAAAAGAAAATACGTTACGCATTTCAAATGTCAGTTCTTTAACTCTTTCGCCGCCATTGACAAGTTATCTCGTCAATTAAGAAAAAACCCTTCCCTGCCAATGACGAGAATTTCCGGATTTCGCAATACCGCAATTATCCACCAGGTGGTGCACTTCTGCAACTTATACAACCCGGAAGTAACGCCTAACGTGAAAGAGAAAGAACTCCGTGTATGTTTTAAAGAACGCTCTGCATCTGATCTCTATCAAAAGTCCTTTATAAAAATTGAATGGAATGTATGCATATGCAATAAACATCATGTGACCAAAAGACGATTAAAGTGAACAAACAGTGAAGATTGTATGTCAGACGCATGAAAGAGTCTTTAAAAAAATACATTTGTAGTGGTTAAGTTAAAGTTAGTATTTTATGAATAATCAATATTGTTCCTGATGGAGAGCACGGGATCAGCATACACTGTTTCTATGGTAACATTTTCATCCAAACTATCTGGTATGTATTTAAGGAAATGTTTCTTATGCAATGCAACAAATTAGCAGTGTTTAGTACATTATTGTATTAGTATTATTGTTTTCATGCACACATATGAGTCTGTTCGGGGGTGCGAGTACTCATCACAGGGGCCTGTAGGGGCATTAGGGAGCAGATGGCCTACCATTACGCCCAGTTCGGTTCGCAGATTGTTATCACTGCGAGAGGGGAGGGCGGCTTAAAAAAGGTCAACTGTTTTGTCCTGAATCCACTTACAATCGTCTTAAAATTGTTTGTTTGAAAATGAAAATACAATCGAAAAAATCCTGGGTTGTTTTTATAGAAAATGTCAATATGATTTAACCATAGGTTGAAATAACCCTATTTAAAACCAACGGTTTGGTTTTTCACCATGTACCAAGATTTTGGCAAATATCACATGATCATTTAATGGTACCTTGTAAATATTGTGCTAAATGAACAGGAACCCTTAAAAAAACACTGTGTCAGCATGGTAACAGGTTGGCACAGGTTATTAAACTCTTCACCAGACCCCTTATCTTTAAATACACAGAGACATGCTTAAAATTATACAGCTACACATTATATAGATATTAATTTAATGATTAAAGCATTACATATCCATGGAAATATACAGAACAACATGATAAGCTTAAATACGGAGGCTCATAGATAAAGCATGAGCCAATGAGATTTGACACTATCGACATGCCACCATATTTGACAAGAGGGAGTTGAGTTTTAAGGAGTAAATTTAGTGTCAAGAAAAAGTCAGAGAGAGTTCATTGAAATGTAAGCAGGAGAAGAAACTGAATGTACTGTAAATGATATGAAGCTGGTGTCACTGTTGGCAGGTGAACTTTGTGAGTTATGTTCAGATGAGTACAGGAGCTCTTCTTATGCTGGAGAAATCTGGCTGGTCCATCATTGTAGTGTCATCTCTAACAACACATTCAATATTAATGTTAAAGGAAAAATGAAACATGCATATGATCAAATTGACCCCTACATCGGACACAAGGGCTGTGCAATTAATCGTTTTTAATTTTTATTTTTGGTTCAAACAATTCAAAAACAAGTTAATCGGGGTAAAACTATTATTGTGCCAATAATATAGTTATGTGCTGCTGGACCGAAGGCACTCCGAAGGCACTACTGTTTTGACACGTGTAGCCTATTGCACTTACTTAATAAAAAGGTTAATAAATGCATGTTTTCAAAGTCAAGTGATTATGATTTTGCCCATAATCGAGTAGCCCTAAAGAACACACAGCAAAATACCCAGATTTAAATGAACTCTGCTGGGTGTATGACTTCATCTTACAGACTTAAAAAGTGTTAAAGGAGTCATAGCATGAAAATTGACTTTTTACATATTTAAAGGAATATTCAATTTTCTTAAAAGAAAAATCCAGATAATTTACTCACCACCATGTCATCCAAAATGTTGATGTCTTTCTTTGTTCAGTCGAGAAGAAATTATGTTTTTTGAAGAAAACATTGCAGGATTTTTATCATTTTAATGGACTTTAATAGACACCAACACTTAATACTTAACTCAACACTTAACAGTTTTTTTCAACGGAGTTTCAAAGGACTATAAACAATCCCAAACGAGGCATAAGTGTCTTATCTAGCAAAACGATTGTCATTTTTGACAAGAAAAATAAAAATATGCTCTTTTAAACCACAACGTGTCGTCTAGGTCCGGTCCAGCGCGACCTAACGTAAATGCGTAGCGACGTATGGAGGTCACGTGTTACATATATAAAACGCACATTTGCGGACCATTGTAAACAATAAACTGACACAAAGACATTAATTAGTATCAGTTGACATACAACAACGTAGGAACGGTCCTCTTTCTCAACACATGTAAACACTGGGGCGGAGTTTCGCGTTCATCCTCTGTGACCTCTTGACGTGATGACGTATTGCGTGGGGTCACGCTAGCGCATCACGACCGGATTTAGACGAGAAGTTGTGCTTTAAAAGTGTATATTTGTTATTTTTATTGTCAAAAATAACAATCGTTTTGCTAGATAAGACCCTTATGCCTCGTTTGGGATTGTTTATAGTCCTTTTAAACTCCGTTGAAAAAAACTGTTACGTGTTGAGTTAAGTATTAATTGTTGGTGTCTATTAAAGTCCATTAAAATTATAAAAATCCTGCAATGTTTTCCTCAAAAAACATAATTTCTCCTCGACTGAACAAAGAAAGACAACAACATTTTGGATGACATGGTGGTGGGTAGATTGTCTGGATTTTTCTTTTAAGAAAATGGAATATTCCTTTAAGTGCTATAATTGGGTCCTCGGTGCTTCTATTAACCTAAAAAACATGAAAAAGAACAAATCACTAACTTTTGGTAAACCGTTCTTTGCAAGCATGTGAAAAATTAGGTTGTTTAGATTATGCCTGTTTTTTTTTTATGTAGATAGCAAGTCTTATTACAATAATACCGCCCCTTAATCTGCAATATCCAACCACAGCACTGCCGTTTAGTGTAATGAAAAGAGAGAGAGAGAGAGAGAAAAAATTGACATCACAAATGAGTTTCAATTTCAACAAACCACCATTATGGTGATCAGTGTTTGCATTTCATCAGCTCATTTGCATTTTAAAGGAAACACCCAAAACAGCACATATTTGCACCTACAAAGTGGCGATTTTAACATGCTGCTATAAATGATCTGTGGGGTGTTTTGAGCTAAAAGTTCACATACACACTCTGGGGACACCAAAGACTTATTCTACATCTTTAAAAAATCTCGTAATATGACCACTTTAACAATGAGGATCTCTCAGTCCTTTCTGCACTCTAAACAATTCAGGGTTATTTTCAACCCATGGTCAGGTTAAAAAGTGACAAATTCAATGGTTGGGTTATAAATGAACCTATAATGGGTTGTTTTAGCCCAAAATGCTGGGTCGTTTTAACCCATGGATGGGTTAAATGTAGGGCATCATCCTAAACTCACTGGTTAATGTGCATTGGCTGCTAATGGGTGTAAACTAGTTATTATAGTTATAAAGTTGAAGAGGAAATGGTAAAATCAGACTACTGACCTAATGCAATCCGATGTTTATAATGTGTGCATCACAAAATGTTTTAGAAATGTACTTTCTGAATTTATCTGCAGTGATTTCTAGACACATCTCTCCTGTTGCCTTGGTGATCTATATCTTTATGAACAGTATAATTTATAATTAAGCATAGTAACTCACATGCACATTGCAACACATGACTCATGAAATATCTGAATGTCTGTGAAATATCAATCAATGTTGATATTTTGAACACATCGAATTTTACCCTAAAATCAAAATAAAGATATTAGAAACTATTTTAGTGTGCAAAATGATAATTATTATAGGACAATTTAGGGTATAAATGTAATTTCAATGTAGTCTAAATAATATTAAGGAAATGTATGATTCATATTTTCATTGTCTTTTGGGTAAAATGTTCATGTGTGATTCAGCTATAAATGTTCTTGTCTTTTTCAAATGCCCTACAGAGGGTTTAGCACAATGACAGTGAAGCACTCAACGTCATCAAAGCTGGAGAAACACGTCAGATTTTTTTTTTACCCGAGCTTCCACTATTATTATTATTATTATTATTATTGCATCTGTCTGTTTAGAGACTGGTTTCCTTTTATTTCAGACTTTCAGCTTTCAGACTTCAATCCCAGCAAGAACTAATGTACTTCAGATTTCCTTTGATTTTTCAGAGATGAAAAAGATGAATTTGTCCTGTGCATAGTGTAGGTTTAAAAAGAAAGTGTAATTTCAAAAGCCACACTTGTAATAAAGTGAAAAGTGAAACTACACAATTTATTACATTTTAAATTACACAATTACTTAATGCATTTTTAGGATCATACAAAATAATACAGTTGCATTTCTTTAGTGCACATACAACATCTCAAAACACAGAATCATAGTGCACTATATAGGGTTTATACTAGATATAATGCAGCCACAACAAAGTATTTGTTACAAAACAACATTTGTTACAAATAAGGTAAAGTCATTGCATTTTATTTTGACAATACCTGATAACTATGACACAATATTAGTCAAGTCAAGTTAGGATGCCACATTCTGTTTTCTAAAAACAAGTAGCTGTCGTTTGATAGTTAAACATAACAAACTATTTCGAAGGAAAATTATATTGTGAAACTTTTTGGTCAACAGTTAAAACAATATAAGGAGCAATAATACATGTTTAATAGCTTAGTTAGAAAAAGAAGACCTGGAATTGCTAATTTTCATTTATTTAGATTTTTAGGTCAAGAATGCAGCCAATTGTAGTGTAAGTATTTCAAATGTACAATTAACTGAATTGCAATAAAGGACACCTATATGATGATTTCCATCTTTAAAACTTATGTAAGCTTAATAATTTATCAATGTGTGATGGGGACATGAAGATGCACTGCATAGTTGGAATATACATGATCATACTTCTTGTATACAATCAATGTATCTTTAACACCACTAGTGGATGATACAATGAACTGCAGATCTCACAACACTGAGGATCCCTTTATCATCACAAGTGCAACTCAGTTGCCATGGTGACCCAATCACATCCACAAATGTTCTTTGCCAAGTGTGATATTGCTAAGAATAAACTCAGAAAATCAAATCAGTAATGCTATTATAGTTCACGTTTCTACATAGCAGGTGGCATTTCCATTGTTCAATAGAAAGGAAAAATACAGATACAAAGAAATACATCCAAAATAAATTATAAACACAAAATATCAGATATGTTTTTTATGAAGTACAATAAAACAAAGCAATTAAAAAAATCACTGGTATTTCAGTTTATGTAATATTTATATTTTTTAAAAAACATTTTAAATAATCAAATAAAAGGTTTTTATGCATTGAGGAAAATATAAATATATATTACTTCAAAAATATAATATATACACTGCAAAAAAATGATTTTTAAGAAATAAATTTCTTAATATTTTTGTGTTGTTATCAGTAAAAAATATCTAAAAAAAATTCTTAAATTAAGATGCTTTTTTTGATGAGCAAAACGACCCAAAAAATATTAAATTTAAGTGTTTTTGTGCATAAAACAAGCAAAAAAAAAAAAAAAATCTGCCAATGGGGTAAGAACATTTTTCTTAAATTTAGTGTTTAAGAAAAATGTTCAAGATTTTTTTGCTTACCCCGCAGATTTTTTTGCTTGTGATTTTTTAGATATTTTTACTGAAAACAAGACAAAAATAAGAGTTTTTTTTTTCTTGAAAATCATTCATATTTACAGTATTTTAATATACACTATAAATAATATATGTGACCCTGGATCACAAAACCAGTCATATTGTATGGGTCAAAATTATAGATTTTTTTGTCAAAAATCATTAGGATATTAAGCAAAGATCATGCATGAAGATAAAAAATATATATTGTAAATATAAAAAAGATTTATTATTAGTAATATGTGTTGCTAAGGACTTCATTTGGTCAACTTTAAAGGCATTTTTTATATTTTTTTGCACCCTTAGATGACATATTTTCAAATATTTTTATCTCAGCCAAATATTGTCCTATCCTAACAAGCCATACATCAATGGAAAGCTTATTTATTGGTAATGTATAAATCTCAATTTCAAATTTGTGCATGGTCCAGGGTCACATACAGCAAGATATAGTTTACAATGTATAGACTATATATGTAGTTTAAAAATATAAAAGTATTTGGACACTTTCTGGTTGTCAAACATTAGTGAGGCATGTCCATGGTCTGACCCTCATCTTTTTTTATGTTCTTTTATAAATTGATGCCAAAACTTAAACAAACAAAATCTTAACCACACAGTGGCACTATTGGGTAAAAGATTCCTCACCAATGAAAAATAATGTGTTGGAAATGATATTTTTACCCCTGTCATAGTCTGTATTTCTTGCTCAAGGACGTGTCAAAATTTACATCATGAGATATTTTTAGATTGAGTCCAGGTGTAATTCATTTTTAGAGTTCTGTCGAAGCTGAGCCCACAGTGGACGGTTAAAGAAAGCCATCATTGAAATTGATTTGTGCTACTAATTCAAAGTCAGATGAAATATTAAAGACTCTATATATCTTGTACAGTATATTGAAATAGCGTTTGCCACACTTTTTTTGTGATTAGGGATAGATTGGTTTAAGTAAAAAAGTCTTCTGCATGGACACAAATAGAAAGGATAAAAAACATTTAAGGAGTTTTAATTGTACTGGAGAAATGACTTTATGAAATATAAGATCTCATGTAGGCTAGTCTGTCTTCAGTACAGACCCTATTTAAAAAAATTAAAATGGTACACGTTTACATTCCCCCTTCGTGGTTTAACTTTAAAAGTAGGTTTTCTCTTGAACATTTGTTAAGTGTTTGCACACTAACCCGAGATCGCAGTCTGTTGTTCCTCCATTCCTTACATGTGATGAATGTTATGTTCCTGATAAAGAGAGCATAACCCGATCAATGTCTCGTTTAAACAGCATCACGTTACAAATGATAGGAGAAAGCACGAGGCGGATTGATTTTTCTCTTCTCTTTCTTTGCAGAATGATTAATTCGGATCTAATAGGGCTGTTAGTTAGATGCATGGGCGACTGGCGCTCTCTCTCATTCGGTGATTGCGTGTTTGTGGGATAGATGTCCAAACCAAAGTTTTTCTTGATTAAAATCTGATGGGGATGAAGTGGCCGGTGGCAGCGAGTCAGCACTCTGCTTTGCTTCTGCCAAGCTCAGCAAAACACAGATGAGAAAATCAACAGTTCATTAAAGCCAAGATCCATAGCAACACAAACTCACATTTAATATCTGCTCAATGATTTCTGCACACACTTGCTCATTGCACAGCTTCAGCAATATTGTCTAAGACATATTTTTTGTAAATGTCTTCGTAGAAATACTGTAAGTACGGACGCAAATGAGTCCATTGTTGATGTGCAGTAAGAATATTTGTTGCTATTGTTGGAGACATTGCTGAAGCTCTATGTTTTCCAAAAGGTTTGATATGAAAGCCACGACCATATTTGTAATAAATGAGTCTAAAAAATGCTGGGGTATTTTCAGCGCTGGGTCAAAAAGGCATAAATCCCAACCGGTTGGGTTGTAATTTAACCTACAGTATGCCGGGTTATGTTTCAACCCACTGTTTGGTCAAATATAAACATTTTCTGGGTTCATTTTATCCAATGGCTGGGTTTGTCTCTCTGTTTGACCAGCCCATTCCCATGAAGTGCATAAAATGGCACTTTTTAAAGTTAAGTCGTGCAGTGCAGACACCAAATTCCAATTTTGTGTTCACGCCGGTCCGTCCCGTTCACTTGATACAGCATCTTTTCGTGTCATTTTATGTTTTGGTTTCTTAATTTTTGTCTGTTTTTTAAACCATATTTGCTTGGGTTTGAGGTTAGATTTGGGATTTGCTTTAGGATGTCATTGAACATATAGGTTTCTCCATGTTTTTGTCTATTTTTAAACCATGGTCGCTTGGAGTTGGGGTTAGAATTGGGGTTTGGATGTCATTTTATGTAACAAAAAGTTGTTGTAACCCCAAACCCAAGATACAATGGTAAAAAACGAAGAAACCAATACATAAAATGACATGAAAAGATGCGCCGTATTAAAGGAAAACACCACCGTTTTTCAATACTTTACTATGTTCTTAAAGGTGCAGTGTGTAATTTTTAGAAGGATCTCTTGACAGAAATGCAAAATAATATACAAAACTATATGATCAGTGGTGTATAAAGACCTTTCATAGTAAACCGTTATGTGTTTATTACCTTAGAATGAGACGTTTTTATCTACATATACCGACGGTCCCCTTACATGGTAGTCGCCATTTTGTGCCGCCATGTTTCTACAGAAACCCTTACACGTTTTTTTACTAAGTTGTCTCAGATGACATGTTTGTCCGGTGGTGGCTACCGTAGCTTCTTTATGTGATTAAAAACGAGGGGTAAGCAGTGGACTGAGCCATTGGTTGCAATTCACCAGCATCTCACCACTAGATGCCGCTAAAATTTACACACTACACCTTTAACTAAACTTAAACAAATTCAAATACCTAATACCCACCAAACACTTCCATGTTTTCCCAATTTAAAGACTGTTACATAAGTAGTTACACAAGTAAGTATGGTGGCACAAAATAAAACTTTTGTTTGGAGCCATAGGAATGAATGGGGCTAGGCTAAACGCTAACACATTCATGAAGCGTTCTACAAAGATTAAAGTGCACGCATTAAAGAAAGATAGGTATGTATTAATTCATCTAAGTTGAGGTAAAAACATTGTAAAATATTGAAAAATGATGGTGTTTTTCTTTAGGTAAACGAGCAAGACTGGCGTATCATATGCACGCAGAATTAAAATTTGGAGAATGTATTGCACGACTTTTCATACTGGGTGCTATTTATACGCACGTCATGAGAATGGGTTGATTTGACCCAATGCTGGGTTGAAAATAACCCAGCATTTATTTTGAATATACCAGATCTTCTGGACAGCCAACCTGATTTCACCAGAATACATACATATTTTATGAGTTGGCAGAAGAGACGAAATATTTTTGTGGAAAAGCCAAAGAAATCACGCATAAATGATAATAATCTCTTTAACTCATTCCCAGCCAGCCATTTTTTGAAAAGTTGCCTGCCAGCATTTTTTGTGATTTTCACAAGTTTCACAAAATGCCTTTTAGGAAAATTTTCTTCTAAATATATTTAAACATAAAAATATATCAAATGAAAGAACAGACCCCTCTGCTTTCAAACAAACAATAAATATCTATATATTTTTTGCTTATAAACTCTTAAATATGGGCATTTTTCTTTAAAAATATTTTTAGCAAATAGTTGAAATAATTGCATTTTTGTGAAGGAATTTTGTTAGAGATCAGAATCAGTACGATTATCAAAACATACACATAGTTTAAAATTAGTAAAAAACGTTTTGGCTGCAATTTTTTTATAAATTGGGTAAGAGCAAGAAATGTTTCCTCTTAATTGACGAGATAACTCTGTGAAAGAGTTAAAAATAATCGCTTAAATACGCATCATTCAGAAATAATATTATTTATATAGAAAGTTTTATAATTTGCATCTGTTTTTAAACTTTGCAAATGTAAACATTCAAGCCATTTTGCGCTTGACAGGACACATACACACAAAATGATCTCAAAATACCAAAATACTTAGCAAGTATTCTCATAAAAACAGTCAGTTCACTGAAAGAAAAAAAAATTCATTCAGTTTACTCAATTTTTTGGGGTAGGTGATTGCAATCAATTTATTTATGCTACATTTAAACAACAACTATTTTTTTTTAAATAAAACAAAATAAAAAAAACTTTAAATGTAGCTTAAATAAATTGATTGCAACGACTTGCCTTGAAAAAAAAAAGACGAGTAAATTGAATGAATCATTTTTTTTCAGTGTTCTGTCTTAAAGTAAAAGCAAACAGTTAAAAAAAGTCTGATGTGTGTCAATATACTGTATGGATCCTTGCTTATGCGTTCTTAAAGTGTCAGTGCCCTCATGTTTGTGTCATTATGTTAATCAAACAACAAAAGACAAAAAGAAAATCACTTCTGTAGCTTTAAAATAATGAATTATATTTAATTTAAAAAATGATGTAGACAGAAACATTCTATTTCTGTTCCTAAATACTACTGTTATACTTTACTTTTTTTAAGCTTTGTTCTTTTCTAATTTTATATGGTTATAATTTCTAGATTTGTTCTTATTTTATTTTCCTTATTTCCCTTTTTTGCTGATCTGAAAATTATTAGATCCATGACTCAAAAAACATAATGTAATCCATTTAACCACTACTATATTGTAAAATGATGTAATTTGAGGGTATGAGGTCACCCTATTTCACCAAGATCCCATTTCTGGTATGAATTCGTACTAAGTGAATTTTACAAAAACTTAGAAAACAACCAATAATGTTACCCCACTATTAAACCTAACATCACAGGGGCGAAAGCAAATCTCACAAAAAAAAAACATAAAAATGTGGTTGTACGAATTTGTACAAATTAGCCAGCTTGTAAAATACATACAGACTGCCATGAGATGTGTTGGAGCAGCTGTTTTTACAACCGTGTCATGCCAGGTTTGATGCATCTTATCACTGACATCAAACCAGGTGCAATGCGTCTTGAAGTGCCACATTCCTGATTAGATTTTTGGCAAATAAACAATTTTAATATCAGTCTGAACTTCTAAACACTTGAAATATAGTACACAAATCATACAAAGTTTTATGACACAAGTTTTACATTCTGGAAAAACCTCACCTGTTGTGTTTTACAGAAGATAGAAAATCATACGCATTTGTAAGAAAACAATAGTGACAGAAGATAATTTTTTGATGCACTATTCTTCTAAGCAGATCTCATTTGTGATATTTCTTTCTTGGTCTGCTGGACCGTCAAATCTATTTAGCTGCCAATGTTTTTATTACACAGACGTGATTTATAAAAATGCAGCAGCCTGGATGTTTCTCCTTCATGCTCGAACTCAGTAAATCTGTCCGTTTATCTCTTTCCAGATGTATTTTGCATATCTCACTGGCCCCTGCCGTCGAACTCGGCTGAAGGTCAGAATACTTTCACCCTATGAAGGGAAGCCTCCCATTAACCCAAATATTTGATGATAATCCTAATGTATCATCTGTGCTATGGGATGACTGCATGACCCTGAATAGATAAGAAGGAATTGATTCTTATTAATTAATGCTTAATAAAGAGGAAGTAATGCATCAGTCATTCAGTCACTTTATCGTTACTTGGCAAATATATTTCATTAAAACTGCCTTATGATATCTGTCCTGCAAAGATGTCATAACTCAGGTTTATACTTTATTGAATGAACCTAATATTTTATGTCAAATTCACTAATGTACATCGTATAAGGAAAATGTATTCTGCACTGTAAAAAATGCAGCATGAAGTTTAAAACAACTTGGTTTTGCATGTCAATTCAATATACACACTGCAAAATATTATTTTCAAGAAAAACAATTCTTAGCATTTGTGTCTTGTTTTCAGTAAAAATATCTAAAAATTCTTAAATTAAGATGCTTTTTCTTAATGAGCAAAAAAACAGAAAATAAGCTTTTAGACCAAAAATATAAAATTTAAGTGATTTTGTGCATCAAACAAAACAAGCAAAAAAAAAATCTGCCAAATGGGGTAAGCACATTTTTCTTGAATGTTTTTGAATTTAGTGTTTAAGAAAAATGTTATAAAATTCTTTGCTTACCCCATTGGCAGATTTTTTTGCTTGTTTGATGCATCTTAATTTAAAGGTATTGCGGGGATTTTCTTTTTCCGGGTGGATCATCAAGACTATTGGTCCTCCTAGTTGTCAATCAGGAGTGTTGGACAATTGCATTTTTTTTAAAAAAGTGGAGAAGGCGGTTCTTTTCTCTAATTCGAGAAAATCCTCTGCTATACCTTTAAGAATTTTTAGATATTTTTACTGAAAACAAGACAAAAATACAAATAATTTTTTTTTCTTGAAAATAATTTTTTGCAGTGTACTATTTTAAGTTTTGACCTGTGATAAGTTAACATACTTATAAAACAAGTTAAATATATGTTGATTTGACAAAAATGATGAATTTTTTACAGTGTGTATTTTTACTAATTGTCTTTTCTTCGTCTTTACTGTCTGTAATAAACTCTCAGACAAAACGGCCAAATAATGACCCCTACAGTACCTGTCACTGGGCATCCTTTAAAAAAGTCCTAATTTATGTATACATTTGACACCAATATGTACTTTTGAGGTACTTATATGCACTCTTTAGGTGCAAAGCTGTACGTTTTTTGAAGGGTAATACCCCAGTAATAGCTAGGGACCATTTTTTCTGACAGTGTAACATGTACAGTATTTACCAGCCTGATTTTGCGAGAATTCTTACATGTTTTACAAGTTAATTCTTATGAATTCATGTAAAAACATACGATTATCATAAAAAACAATAACAAACCCCAGACCTAACCCTGGCATCCCAAAGGTGTCAAGGCAAATCGTAGAAAAATGTACGAATCTGGTCTTACGAATGAATATATAGGCGCCCTATACGTACAGTATGAATTGCCATGAGATACAGTAGTGCTGGTATTTACAATAAAGCTGCTTTGCAACAATGCATAATAGTTAATTAAATTAGGGGCATATAAGTAAACAGCAATGTAAATGTTCTTTCTAATCATCCCCAAAATATTTATACCATTATCTCACACAAAAAAATATCATGACATTATGACATTACAGTAAACCATAAATCGCAAAAATGACTTTGGCTGGATTTTCACAGGGAGGGTCACATATTACTACAGTACTTTTTTTACAGTAATATACACTAGCTACTTTTTTCTTATTTATAAACTGTCTATATTAAAAGTGTTCTTAGTTTGTCACACCACAGAAAAATGTGTTATTAACCAACCAGACAAATGTGAATGATAAAAAACCCTCCAAGTAAATAAAACATGTTATCAAAATCTTGGAAAAACAGGCAGGATTCTCTGCCTTCAATTGTGTTGAAACCACGCCCACTTGCGGGAAAAAGCGGAAAGCTGCCATGTTTCAGATTTCAAATACCGCTACAATGCTTGCGATTGTGTACGCGGGGCGAAGCGTTAACGCTTGACGGAAGGTTTGTCTGAAGCGTGGCAAACAGCCAATCACAGTGGCCACAACACATGCTCGGGTCTTGCATAAACGTAATTGGCCAGGTTATTTGCTTAAGGCGATCTAATTGGCTGACGCACATGGTGGCACTTGAGAAGTTGAGAAATTTTCAACTTCTGCCGCGAGCAACGCTAGTGACCCGACGTTGACGGATCCACAATTCAGTTCAGCAACGCATGACGTCACCCATTAAAAGTAAATGAGAAGCGTTAACGCTTTCACCCCGTATGAATGTACCGTAAGTGTTAACGCTTGACGGAAGGCGTGTCTGAAGCGTGGCCAACAGCCAATCACAGTGGCCACATGGTCTTGCATAAACGTAATTGGCCGGCTCTGCACTAGGTTATTTGCATAAGGGGATTTGATTGGCTGACGCATGCGTTGGCACTTGAAAAGTAGAGAAATTTTTAACTTCTGCTTTGAGCAACGGCAGTGACGCGATGCAGACGGATACTCAATTCAGTTCGGCAACGCATGACATCACCCATAGAAAGTAAATGATTAGCGTTAAAGATTAGTGGCGGGGTTATGTTCCTCGCATCACCCTTTAACCCCGCCTAAATAATCCAGAACTCAGAAATGTGGAAAAATCGTTCAACCGTGTAACTGCACAATTCAGTACTAAATTCACAGACTTTGTAATGTTTTTCAGCAATACGTGTATACACATTTATAATGTGTTTTGAAACAACTGACGAAAATGACTTTACCTGTTCTTTAAAAGATTTTTAATATTGTATACTGTACCTCAAGCGATATAGCATCCAAAAAACAAAAGTCCTTATTTAAACCTTTATACATTTTAATATTTGTTTGTATTAAATATCAGCACTTTTGCAAAGCCAGTGGCTTGTAACAACAAAACTGTTATAGAGATTTCACAATTTATTCCCCCGGCAGTAAACGATGTTTGTGCATCAAGGAGGCTAGTGAGCATTTATGATTTTTATTGTAAAATTGAAAAAAGAATAAAGACAGAAAAAAGCCCCAATAAGCATCATTTATACATATTATGTCAGTAATGATCAACTTAAAAGTTCATACATAAATATATAAATAAACAAATGCAAACGATCAAATTACGAAAATAAATTAATGACCGAAACAATAAATAAAACACAACAATTCAAACCTCTTACATATTTAATTGTCAAAGCAGCAAGTTCAGGAGGAAAGATAATAAGGTCTGTTTTTCTTCAAAAATTAAAAGATAAAGGAAGGTTTTCTTTATCGAAGGACTTCGACTCATCGTACAGATGTTATGTGTACCATACAGAGTTCGTACACTTCCCTCCATAAGATTTAAACATAGATTCATTATTTAGTTTACATCTGTTTTGTGCTAAGAAACCCTACGTTATAACACAATCGTTCATAGCAAACCCAACCCAGAGCTCCATCCATGTTGATTTCTGTCCTTTCACACCGAGTTTTCTGTTGGTACCTGAAAGGTACACATTAGTACCTTAGATGTACTGGTACTTTAAAGATACAAATTTGTTCCAAAGGTACATTTTAGGGCCTTTTTAAAAATGGTACCACGATCCTAAATCGGCACTACTAGACAGAAAATAACCTGGAGCTTTTGTGTGACTCTAACCAACCCATTGTACCTGAAAAGAAGGTTTCTGTGCTATCAACAATCCCATCAAATACAGAAGACACATTTTATATAATTCATTTTCAAGTGCATTCCATTGCATCCACTACTTTGACATATATAAAGAGTCGAACCATTCGCAGAAATATCATACTGTTATAATAATCTATAACATCCTAAATCCCCACGTCAACGCATTTCTTCTGTACAAAACATTCTGAGTGTTGCGACAAATAATGACATCAAAAATGAGAAAACCAAAGCAAACATGGAGTGAGGCTTGAAATAGAAAGCTTGAGGTTTGTGTGTTTTGATACTGTATGCAGCTTTGCTCTAGCAGAGTACTGTGGCAGTATGAAGGAGTATGAAAGAAGAAGATAACATGGCTTAGTTCAGGTAGTAACATTATATGAATAAAAAACACAGTTTGTAAAACATACTCCCGAAATAGCCCAAAATCTGAAGAGCATGTCCAGCTGTGTATGTTTTCATGATATCTTTACTGCAACATGGCACGACTCGAACTATAACCGAAACCTCCGCTAGTGCCTTGGTATCCTTGCAACTTCCACCTTTACCTTTGGAGGTATCGGTTGAAAATATGTTTTCTATGCCTTTCTACTAAAAAGTGTCTCTACGTACTAGCAGTTAGCATGCACAAAGAGTGAATTATTAACTATAGGCAGGGCAAGCTATGAAATAGGAACTATTTTTCTATTTTTTATTTTGGCAATAAATAGAATAAAAATTGAAATAGAACGTGAACCTTCGTGTTAGTACAGCATGTATGTAAGTTTTAGCCACAGGTTTAAAAAAAATCACATGTGCCTGGTACAGCTGCCGCGCGGCTAGGAATGTTCTCTGTTGTTATGGGACACGTTCTGTATGAAATGCTAGCGCACCGTTTACCCCCTAACTTCATGGAAACAGTGCGTGAACAATATGCAGTATGTAGCAACAAACGTTGGAAACAGCAGTATGCTAGTCTGATGTCACATGACCTCATAACGTTGCATATTCAGTCGCGATCTGTTGAATGTGAGCGATGTCTGATACTGTTATTCGCTATATCGTTGGCAGTACGTGAAGGTCATTCGTGCATACAGGAAATGTGCATACTGTGACAGTATCATACATAATTAGTAAAAGCAGTATGGTCCAGTAGTATGCTATTCCGAAAATTCTGATGAAGACGCGGCAAGCGATTTACATGTTAAGTCAACGCAAAAATGCGAATAGGCATCCTGCGGCGCGGTACACGCAAAGGGTGCGTCGCGGATGGTGCGTTCCGGGCCAATTGAGTGTTGCCGAGGAGCTTGCTCTAGTAATCACGTGATTACAGGGAGCGAGAAGAAGCCCCTCCTATGTCGTGAATTTTCGCGTGAATGTCTCGAATTACTAGAATTTCATGCGCTCCTTTTACACGCAAATGAAGCGAGTAAACTCAATGATCAAGCACGAATAGTACGTTTTTGCCGCTGCTACCGCGGCTGGTGTGAACGCACAGGTAGAAATGCACCGATTTATGCCGATACTACTATTTGATTACTTTGAATGACCATTAATAACAATAGTTTTGCTTTTTATTTCTTGTTTGTTCAGCGCGTACAAACTGCAATTCAATAAAAAAAAATTATCTGTCAATACCGGTTATAGGTCGATATATATCGGTGCATTTCTAGTTACTCTCCATGGCAGTAATCAATTTAAACAGTTTAAAAGTCAGATAACAAGTTTGGTCATGACTAAATGTGGCATCTGAAAATGCAACACAATTGGGAATATAATCATTTTATGTACAGGTGAAAACTAAATATAAGGTGCAAAAGAAAGACATCTAAAGATTGATAACGGGAATATTTGTTGACCTAGTATGTGCCTTGCTGGACTTTTAACTGGCTTTTATTTTTCTTACTGCATTAATGGTGAATTGTACAGTAAAAATCTATGTATTTGTGACTTTTACCACTTTTGGAGAGTTAAAACATTTCGAAATACAGCTCTGTGGAAACCATGATGAGTAAGTCTCACATTAGAGATTAATTTTCAGATTAAAATTACACTCGTAAAATATATATTTTTTAAGGTTTATAGACTATTTTATTACATAAAAAATATTTTATTATTTTTGTTCTTGAGTGAGTAATATCGATAAAAAATGTTACATTATAGATTCTTCAGCTCAGTGAATCAGTTCTGCGTATCATGCATTAAAAAGAAAGCTGAGACTTCCTGTGCTTTTAAAGCACCAGTATCTATAGATGGTTATTCTATGACATCATATGATCTTGTAAAGGTTCTTCTATGACAGCACAGGAACATATTTAAAGGTTTACGGATGACACCATAGGTACCTAAGAAGGTTGTATTATGACATCACTTTTATATTTAAGAGTATAACATACAGCCACAGAAAAAAATCTAGACCACTCCAGTTTTGCCTTTAATCATCATTTCTACGTGTATTGTGACCATTTCAGTCCAGTGTCTGTTAAATTTCAACAAAAGCACATCTTAGGAGTGATATAAAGTCAACCAACAGCAAAGACTTGAAACCCATGAAAGATGTAGTAAAAATCAGGGTTATTCCAACCAAAATGTATTTTTGAATTGTTCCTAAAATACATGTTTCACGAGTTAACATGTAAGCATATTTGGCGTGCTGTCTGAGGGGAGGGCTCCAAGCTTAACATTTTAGCCCGAAACCAGAGTACTCCCCCCTCTTTAACTGGGATAAATACTAGCTCAAGTAAATAAACTTCATAAAACAAACGAATTTGTGAAAAAAAGATTACTTTTTTGCAGTATTCAAGATCTGAAAACACTGGATCTTTTTTGTTATTTTGACCATTTTCCCCATTTCATGGCAAATAAAAACATTATTTTTATTAGGAAGGATGGCACAAATGTTGTCGTTAGTTGACAGAATAAAACAAAAATGATAATTTTACTTAAACACATAAATATAAATAGCAAATCTAGAAAAACTAAAAATAATCTTTGTGGTCTCTTATTTTTTTCAACGGCTGTATATTTGCATTAATGTATTAATGCATTGATTTTAAGTTACAGTTTAAGAGAGAAAGAGAAATGTAAAACTGTATAGACTTTTATGTCTACATTACTGGTTAAATTTTCTTCTTAATTTCTATTACAATAATGAGAATTTGGGAGAAAGCTGAATGCTTGTCATGGTTCTCTACATAAGGTTAATTTCCACTATGCAAAACTTTTTTAAACATCAAAGTCAAATTTGATGTTTCACAAGAATCTCATTATAAGGAAAAAACCTTTTTACAACCAGTTTCAGTTTTATGTTGGCACATCATCACATTAATACAGACGATCTGTCCAGCAAACTTAGCTCTGCTCTTCCTTAATATTACATGATGTACTTTATTTGAACTGTAAAGATTTCAAAATCCACTTTGTCTCATAAATATTAAGTGTGTGGGGGAGAAATGTTCTGTCCAGTCCCATCAACTTTAGGCAGGACAAGCATCTGCTGATATAAATACTTGGACAAGCAGTCACGTTTCCCATTTCCTCATCAAATGTTTGTTGTAGAAAAGTACAGAGAGTGAATTCCCTTAAAATCCCTGTGCTGTCCCGGCACATGGCACGATTTGTTCGGTTCATTGCAGGCTACCGTTTGGTCCGAAAAAGTTTAACAGGTTCAGTAGATCAAAACAACTAAGCAGGACGTAAAGTCAACATGAAACTCGACCTCTTCGGCAGTCTGATGTATTTTACAGTGAAACTCCAGCTAACAGAGAAAAGTTCTAAGAACGTTTCTTGAACGTTTCCAAAAATGTTATGCCAACATTAAAGTGTCCAGTTTTTATGTTTTAAGAATGTTTCTTGTTTGTCTGAATGTTAGAAAAATGTTACATTCTATCATTTTCAAACATTACACAATGTTTAAAACTATATTTATTATTTTGTTTATTATGTAAATGATAGAAAAACATTGCATTTTATTTTTTAAAAACATATTAAACATAATTTCTAAGTGTTTGGTTAAAATAGTGCTGTAGAAAACACGAATGACTTATTGGCTTAGTTTTTTTGCGTTTTGTTTCATTAAAAGTCACAATTATGGTGATCAGTGTTTGTTTTAGGACTCTTGAACCTTGACATTTTGTTGCTAGTTTTTCCCTGGTTGCATTAACTTTGTGTGTATAATAAAGCACATAGAAAATAGTTGTTTTAAACATTGTGTGAACATTAAAACATGACATTTGAAAATGACAGAATCTAACATTTCTCCAATGTTATCTCATTTATGTTGGCATATCGTTTTTGGGAACATTGGAAACGTTCAAGGAACGTTCCAGAACAATTCTCTGTTAGCTGGGACATCAGTGATGAAAAACATATTTTGTCTGTTTCAAATGAGGGGCATTTACATGCTTATGAAAGATTACAACAATGTTTTTCTTTGGAATAACGTGCATCAGTGAATCATGTAACGGAAACAATATTTAAAAACGTAAAGAGGCTCGATAAAGATTGCATGTTGACTTTAAATGCATCGCATGTGCTGCTGATGGTCCGCTGGTTTGTTTACATACGCTTCCACCACCGAACGTTTCTGTCCAAGACTACTGCCATTTTCCTTGGTCATTCAGGCCAAACCTGTGGCCCCGGCTCTACATAAGTACTACGTATACATAGGCATGCACAATACAGTGTAACTATGAGCAAATACAAAGTTCATTTAAGTGAACCTACTACATGAAATACCTGAATAAAGCATGAATAGAGGAGAACTACTGTATCAAACGTGTCTCAAGGTTACAGGCGTGTACCAAGACTCGATTTCTCCGTGTGCTGTGTTACGTCGTCATGTGGTCTGATTTGTCTAATAGAAATGCTCTAGAAGGCTCTTCTGGCAAACAGCATAGTCACTGAAACAATTTCAAAGCTTCATGTTTCACTATGGCACGATTGTAGGCTGCATCTAAATTAAAGGTTTCCTGAATTCTGTCTAAAGAGCCCAATAGAAATGTCAAGCTCAGATGCATCACTGGAATGTCTTTTCGTGGCCTTTTTTAATAGAATCGTCAGGTATATTTGGAAACGTCTGTGTCTCAAAACATGGAAATGCACAGGCAAAAAAAAAAATGTATGTATCTCAGCTGGCACCGGGGCAGCACCCTTTAAAAAAGGACAGCTAAGGAGTTTAAATGTGATCCATGCTGGCAAAATGAGTTAGAAAGCGCACTGTCTAATTTTGAGCGTCACAAGAAAGTATAAATGTCGATTTTGGTTTTTATAAAAATAAGTGCATTAAACTCTCGTCTAGCGACCCCAATGCTCGAAATACTCATTAAAGGTGCAGTGTGTAATTTTTAGAAGGATCTCTTGACAGAAATGCAAAATAATATACAAAACTATATTATCAGGGGTGTACAAAGACCTTTCACAATGAACCGTTACGTGTTTATTACCTTAGAACGAGACCTTTTTATCGACGTACAAAGAGGGTCCCCTTACATGGAAGTCGCCATTTTGTGACGCCATTTTTCTACAGAAGCCCTTAACGGACAAACTTTTTAACTAAGCTGTCTCTGACGATGACATGTTTGTCCGGTGGCAGCTATCGTAGCTTCTCTATGTGTTTCAAAAGCAAGGGGTGAGCAGTGGACTAAGCCGTTGGTTGCAATTCGCATCCCCACCACTAGATGCCGCTAAAATTGACACACTGCACCTTTAAACATGTAATATGATCTTTATTTGTACATTTTCTGAGAGCTGTACCGTCCCAAATGCTTAACCTAATCAAAGATGCGTGTCCATACACATGTGCGTGACATTTTGGTTTTAGTTTTAAAACATGCAGAAATTAGAAAATAAAGTGCAGGATTTGCCTGATGTTTAAAGAGTTAAAAGAGCCATAAGACATGAAAACAATCATCCTTGCGCTGACTGACAGATCCGAAGCATGGACAGATCCGCAAGCACTCGACCCTGATACACATCTACAGAATTACAGTTTTAAAAATATCTCTGTCTTAATGTCAATCAAACAATAAAAGACAGAAAAAAGTGGAACATATATCTCCTATAGTATTGTTTTTGACTTTGTGTGTGTTAAATCAACACATTCTCACTTCCCAAGGCGTCAAAATCCGAAGCATGCTCAAACGCCCCCAGCGCCAGCACGAAGACGCGAAGGGCGCCCCCACGCCCCACCACATCGACAAAACGGGAACTCCGCTGCTTTCATGCTAATCCCTCAGCGTCGGATATAGATGAAAGGGAATCCCGGAAGGCGACGCCGCCACGCCATGCGACGATCGGCAGGATCATGCCGCCTCCGGACGGCAACTACTCAACTATTTCTCCAATTTTTAAACCATTGTCGCTTGGGGTTAGACTGGATGTCCGTTTGTTTATACTTTTTGTCTTCTGATTTTTAAGCCACTGTTGCTTGGGGTTAGAGTTCGGGTTTGGTTAGGATGTCTGTATTGGTTTATACTTTTTGTCTTCTGATTTTTAAACCATTGTTGCTTGGGGTTAGGGTTAGAGTTGGGTTTGGGTTAGGATGTAATTTTATGTAACAGAAAGTCGTTCTAACCCCAACCCCAAGCAACAATGGTTAAAAATTTGGAACAAAAATTGAGTAGTCACCGTCCAGAAGCGGCACGATCCCGCCGACCGTCGCACAACTCGACGGCATCACCCTCCGGGACTCCCTTTCGTCTATATCCGATGCTGAGGAATTAGCATGAAAGCAACGAAGTTCCCACTTCGCCGAGACAGCGACGCATAGGGGCACCCCCCGCGTCCCCACACTGACGCTGAAGGCGCCCGAACATGCCCCAGACCCTGACGCCCTGGGAAGCGAGAATGGGCTGGTTAAATCTATTAGTTTTACCTGTGATTTTAAGGTATGGATTTGGGGATTTTGCTTTTGAACCCAAATCTTAATTTAACTCTGTCAACTTCAAACATGTGTAGTTCTGTCATTTTTGTCAGATTATAACAAATCATACATTGTTTTGATATTTTTTATAGATAATATCAAAATATTAATAACTCATTTTTGAAGATTTTCTAATTTCGTCTCATTTTGCCAGCATTGGTCACATATAAGTACTTCAGAGGTACATATTTGTACCAGCAAGAGCTTATTAAAGGTACATAATGGTATCAAGTGTATACATACAGTATCTATACCTAACGGTACATTTTAGGACCTTTTTGAAGGGTACCCCAATGACAGCCGAGGTACATATTTAGCAATTAAATTTTTTGAACAACAATATGTTTGGACACTACACAGAATGTATAGCATTAGAAGTAGGCAAGCTAGTTTAGCACCAGCGTGCTCCCGAGTTTGATTCCCGCCTCGCCTATTTCCACCCAACACCAACTATTCTGTCTAAATAAAGGCACAAACGTCCCAAAAACATAACTTGGAAGAATTGAGCAAGCTAAAATATGTGGCACAATGCAAGAAAAACTATAAAAGTAACACTACATAGTAAACTACTTGATAAGCTAAGATAAAAAGTTGTCACGCTGTAAATATAAAGATTACAGCTTAAAACGGCCACTCAAAGACGTTTTGGTGGTGCACAGGAGTGACATTTCCTTGAGAAACGGCGTAGCTCAATAGCTGTTGTTTGGCAAAAATGACAAACTAGGTGTTCGCTTTTGTATTTTTTTCTAAATGGTGCATGAATGAAATGATACCGCAATGTCCCTTGTTTTTTGTAAAATATCCAACTTTCTGAAATGAGACTTGACGATGAACAGCAATTCAGAATGTGCCCATAACAATTCGGTATCAACACTCTGTAGTTTATAACAATAGTCTAAAATACCCCACTAAACGTAATCTATCAATATCCATTTGGCTCCAGTAACCTGGAAACTAAGTTTTTCAATAAAACGTACCCCGTAAACCTACATTATACACCCTGAAGTAATTGTGTCTAACTCTTAATTGGCATATTATATGAATAGCATGTATGCAATGCAAGATAATCAATCAGTGTGGTAATATTGTACATCTTTACGATACCGACATCGAATAAAAAGATTTGGTCCTCAGGTCCCTACGGGTGAGAGAGAGTTCATTATTCTGCGCCAGTGTCATATACACAAGCTCTGCAAGAGAGAGGGAATATATATATATATAGAGAAAGAGAGAGAAAGAGAGAACGCTATCCGTCCAAATGACGGTTTACCTTGGATCTTCAACATTAAACCCTCATTATTCCACAGAAGTAAAAGCAGTGACTGACGGTTTCCGTTAGAAGATCGTCTTTTGATATGTGCATGAATTCTTCTTTTGCTTCTAAGTCAGTCGTTTCTCTACAAGTTGCGGCCATGCACTGCTGTTCTTTCAAAGTGTTCGGTATGTATTGTTTTTCCAAAGAGAGAAAGAAAAAAGTTTCAGTTTGTTTGTTTGTTTTGTCCTCATTTCCTCCCACGCCGCCGTCGTCGTCGTCATCCTCCGTTACGCCGTTCTTTCATCGTGGTGAAAACGTGCTTAAGTTAAATGCGATATGTTTCTCCCGAACTCCCTCGTGCGCTTGATTTCTCACTCCGTACGCTTGGTTGTGTGTTTGGTGTTGTTGTTTTTTATTTAAGTCTTTTTTCGTGTGTTGGTTTTTCAAGAAAAGTTTCCATCCGTCAAAACATCAAGACTACAACTGTTCAAAACCTGCCGGAGAAAGAGAGAGAGAAATGTCAGAGCTCGACTCGGGAGACAGACACATGGGGGAAAAGCTCTGCTACATGCTGACAGCTTGATATCTGGATGTCAAACCAAGAGGCATCAGTCACAGCAAGCGGCGTGTGAAGCTAAACTCGAGCGGAGCCACAGGCCCGAGCTTTTGACATCACATTAAACATGATGGAGGCACTGAGAAGTTGACATGATGCAGGTGCGCTGAAAGATTTCATCACCCTCTTCACTTCAAGAAAACAGTTCAGTGTTTGCAAGACTTGCTATATCTGCAGAAGTTTTCACCTTTTAAAGTGCCTACTGTGTGCAGAAATTTCGCCCAATAGCGATAATTGCATATATAATGGCTATATAAAGGCTAATATTATACATTGATTGAAGTTTTGCTAGAAATGCTGTATATGCATTACAGCTTCAGTCAGGAAAATATTATGAACAGGAAAAATATAAGTGACTTCTAATACTTTCTATGTTGCGCAATTAGGTTATTTAAAAATAAGCTTTAATATTGTCTACTTTTATACTAATAATATGTAACCCTGGACCACAATAGTAAGTCATAAGTAGCACGGGTATATTTGAAGAGTTTGGTTCCAAAACGCGATAAACGCCATTTTTGAAAAAAAAAATGAGTTACTGCCAAAATCAGTATTATATCAGGTCAGTATTTAAAAGTAAATTCTTCATTTTACGCAAAATCCAATATCCGCCTTGTTATTCTGTCAATTAGCCTGCTTGGGCTTAACTTAGCTTCTTCTCCTAGACGTTACATTAGTAATACGCTCGCTCATAATGTCGCGTCATAGCCGCAGCAAATTTGACTGCTTATGCTATTGTGTATTATGTTGTGCTATCTGTCATTTTTCTGTGCTTTTACTGCTTCTATTAATGTAAAGCTGCTTTGAAACAATTGAGTATTGTGAAAAGCGCTATATAAATAAAATTGATTTGAATTGAATTGAATCTTTTCTCCCTTTTTTCCCAAAACGCGATAAACGGCACTCCTCCTTTTCTACTATTTTCTTATTTTGCAGAAAAAATAATCAGTTTATATATAGATTATAATAAATGTTTGAAAATCTAATTATGGAATTGAATTTTTAATGTAATTATAACCTAAAGATGCTATGTGAAAGTTTGTAACAGAAAATATTGGTTTTCATTTTGTTGCTTTCTTGCTTTAGAAAACACATTTTTACCAGAATTAGTCAAAATGGATTTATTGTGTTTTGGAACCAAACTCTTCATTTGTAACAATAGCCAAAAATATATTGTATGGGGTAAAATTGATTTTTAATGCCAAAAATGATTAGAATATCAAATAAAGATCATGTTCCATGAAGATATTTTTGTAGATTTCTTACCGTGAAAATATATATAAAAATGTATTTATGATTATTACATGGCTTGTTGGAATGCTTGATTCTGATTGGCCAGTTGCAACATATTCTTAGGCGGGGTGCATGATTTTTGAAAAACACTTTGGAAAAGGGAGTCGGGGTGACTACCAAAACACACTTGTAACCAATCAGCAGTAAGGGGCGTGTCTACTAACTGACATCGTTGTCTGGGTTGCGTATGTGTGGGGCGGGCCTATCAAAAGAAGGTCCAGATTCTATTGGGGTAGGGTCGTGTTTGTTTAGGTGATTTCAAATATCAACATTGGCTTTTAGAG
This sequence comes from Misgurnus anguillicaudatus, assembly GCF_027580225.2. Classification (NCBI taxonomy): domain Eukaryota; kingdom Metazoa; phylum Chordata; class Actinopteri; order Cypriniformes; family Cobitidae; genus Misgurnus; species Misgurnus anguillicaudatus. Next base: position 48,812,336 of record NC_073338.2, on the reverse strand, counting down.
ATCATACACCCCACCTTTAAAACTAATAGACACGGTAAACCGGATGCTGTAAATCATTTTGACAGGTACAGTTTAATATTAGACAAAAATTAAATATAAATATATCTTTTATTGACATATATTACATTATATTTACAAATAATTAAACCAAATAATGCGTTTGTGACATTTGAACGTCGTCTTATCTTATAACCGAAAATAAATGGTTTAAAAATTTTCTTGCGGATATTTTATTTGCTAATTTGTTAAAAATTAGCAAATAAAATATTTCTAATCAATATTTAATGTTCCTTACCTTACTTATAAGGGAAATAGCCATGTAATAAGCAGGATAATGTACAGGCAGCCGGTTGCTATCATGAGTAAATAACCCCTCCACTTCGCCTCGGGTCCTGATCACACTGTCAGGGCTCATTTCTGCGATAATAACTGGCTCCCAATAGACGGTTTCATCGGACGCACGTGCGTTGTTGTGGTTCCGCATCTGAGCGAAACTTAACTTCCGGTCTCTGTTTGTTTAATGGTCTGACTAGTGGCTAAACTGAACTCTGGAACAATTATCTTGTCGAAAATAACAAATGTTTTGGTTTCCTAAAGACGAGGACAGACGGCGATCATGGATCACCGCTATGTGATGGAGGTTTGATAGCCAAACTGTAGTTTACATTGTATACATTATGTAGTACACAGTAACGTTAGCTTACTTATTAATACGTGTTCGTAAGGACTTCATTTGTACAACTTTAAATGCTTTAATTTTTTTGCACCCTCAGATTCCAGATTTTCAAATAGTTGCATGCCGCCCAAATATCGTCCTATCACAAAAAATACCAACTTATTTATTCAGATGATGTATAAATCTCACTTTAAAACATTTGACCCTAAAGACTTAAGGTTTTGTGGTCCAGGGTCATATATACGTTAGGTAATAAATTCTAATATTGGCTGATACCTGATAATGAATAATAAGGAACCAATATTGATATGTAATGGGTCTCTTAAAAGCGAAGAATAGCTTTAAAGTGACTTACTTCTGATGTGTGACAAGTGCACAAGTGCCGCTCCGGTTCTGGTCAGTATGGACGGCTGGCGTCCTTCGGTCGCTTAAGCTGCACTTTCAAACGCTTCATGCCGATCTGGAAACCGTTCATGGCCTGGATGGCAGTTTGAGCACTGGCAGGATTATCAAAGCTCACAAACCCTGCAGACATAAAAGATGAAATGAACCATAATGATGCTGCTACACACAGAAAGTTGAGAAAGTTACGGTACTTTAAGAGTCACATTCAAAGATACAGTCCTCACTGTGTATCAAACCGAATATGAGACGGTATATTAAACTCAAACTCTGTGGTTGTGTTCTTTACATGGCCTTCAGACTCTTTTTCATCTAAAAGACTGATTTTACAGCGGATGACGGAAATACGCTATATTCATTTATAATTTTCCTTTATATAAAAAATATATAAAAAATGTATAATGTTTATGAACGGTTATGAAACTTTATTTCAGTACGGCATTATGAACATCGTTTGTGTGTCCCTTTGGATTGATTTTCATCTGCAGTGGAGATAAGACTACAACTCCCATCATTCAAAGCTCTTTCACCTCGTCATCAAGCTACGCCTCTGCTAGTGTTTTGCAACCTCTAGTTAGGAAAATGACATTGTGGGTGCATCCCAATTCAAGGGCTGGATCCTACAAAGGATGCATACTTTGAAGGCGCGACTCTGTCTTCGAAAGGATGCAGCGGAAGTCCATAGACTGTAAAAAATATGGACGTAGTGTCCGTAACGTTACCCATAGGTTTGTGAAGAGCTTTTTTGAAGCCAATAGCAGGCGGTGCCTGCTGTCGCCATCTTGGCAGCGTGTCACCATGCATCACTCGCAAATAAACGAAAATGGGTAAAGGGGCAGGATGTGGGTGAAGCTGAGGTGGCTGGGGACAGCAGTGGTAGTTCATTCATCACTCAAGTGGCCACGCCCTTAATTATGCAGAACTTTAAGTTGTCATGAAGGGAAAAATTAGCAATATAAACAAAAAAAAGTTTTGTAACATATTTATTTCTGTTGTAAAGTTGGGCATTTTAACATGGGGGTCTATAAGAATTGACTCACTTTTGGAGCCTGCCTCTAGTGGCCAGTCGATTAACTGCAATTTAAGTCCCTTCCGTATTGGGTTCATCAGATATATCGGAATAAGTCCACAAAGTGGATAATACTTAAAGGGATATGAAAATATGCAAATGAAAATATGTAATTAATGACTTACGCTCATGTCGTTCCAAATTCGTAAAACCAGTTTAAGATGTTTTAGATTTAGTCCGAGAGTTTGCTGACTCTTAATTGAAAATCTATGTACGGTATACTGTCCATGTCCAGAAAGGTAATAAAACATCATCAAAGTAGTCCATGTGACATCAGTGGGTCAGTTAGAATGAGTTGAAGCATCGAAAATACATTTTGGTTCAAAAATAACAAAAATCACGACTTTATTCAGCATTGTCTTCTCTTCCGCGTCTGTAGTGAAGCGCATGCGCAAGACTAAAGTCACGTGACTGCAGTGACGCAGATGATAGTGATGCGCGGGTCGTCTCGTCGGGTTGGGGCGGGCAAAGAATTTGTAAGTCATTAAAAACAAAATTAAAAACAGATGCGTCTAAATCTCTGTAGCATATATATTAAAAATTTGGGAATATATATATATATATATATATTTATATTTTATTACGTTATTTGATAGGGTTAAATTACGTAGGCCTACGTGGCGACGTAACTTCCGCAAACCTTTGGCGTCACGTCACGAAAGCGCCAAGTAGCTCCTGCTGCCAGCCACAACAACAAAACAAACGGAGAAATAAAAGATGAAAGACGATCAGCAGGAAAAATTAAGGTAGGGAATTTGTGAATAGATAATACAAACGCTGCTTTGTAAATGTTGAAAATGTTTATCATTAGCCTATCTCTATATTAATATGACCATGCTGGTTTCAATGGTTCATTCGCGTATGTCGTTGCCACTTTACAGGGCGATGCAATCTAATGGCTGTTTCCAAGCACTTTTAGGCTAAAAATAAAGCCTCTTTTTATTTACATTACAAATGCCTAGTATGTCTATTTTAATGGTCGCGGGGCGGTGCGGGTTGTAAAAATAGATACAGTGTTGGGGGGCGGGTCAAATATTTCATAAAAGCGGGACCCACAGGTTGGAAAAAACGTCGACCCGCCCATCACGAGCGGATGACGTACGACGCGCTGACGTGTTATCTGGTGTGCCCCAGCTGTTTTTTTTTGAAGTTGTAAGTTTGAAAAAAAAAAAGGATAACTGAGGACAACACGTCAGTCGCGTCACTGCAGTCACGTGACTTTAGTCTCGCTAATTACATTATTTTTATTTTTTCGGTGAACTATCCCTTTAAAATATACACTTTTATTTAACTACACACACTGAATCTTGGGATAGCCAGTGGTTTGAAGGAGCCATCTGATAGATCTTTCATTTAACGGGAAACGAAGGATGCATTTAGAGGCCACATCTGAAGACTTTTGGCTGAGCCTCCGAATCGTTAATAACCAAGTCACATTTTCTCTTTTTTTATATAAAGTAAACATATCGCATTTCATCATTGGCCTTCGAATAGAGCCTACGGAGGATGCATCCTTCAATTGGAATGCATCTATTGTGGCTTTAACAGTGACAAATAAAACACCACGTAATCTCAATATCTACAGTAAAACAAAAATGATTAAACTGATCCTCTAAATCCTGATTGTGTTAATCAGTAAACAAATTCTTTAACGCTTGCGAAGTTGTTTGGCTTCCTCGTCTTCTGTTCAAGACACAGCTCGACATTTTCACATTTCTCCCTGCCTCTCCACCGTTCGTATAAATAGTGCAAAGCAGTCCTACCTGCCAAATATATCTACCCCGAGTAAAACCAGAGCATCACACTGCCTCGCTTTACTTCACATCATCTAGCGAGCCCTAAAGAGAACATGGGGTCATAAAATGTTACGCTTAAAGGTCTGAGCTCGAAGGCGGCTCGCTTTACCCTATAGATTACTGCAGAAACACCGTAATAAGTTTAGTGTGGTGTTTAGGTGTGAATGTTTTGTGCACACCAATCCCTGCAGTATGACCACATTAGGGCCCTGAAGTCCAAAGGTGTCAGTCAAAGTTACTCATTTCGAATTCACGTGGAAGGACCTAGACATCAAATCCCTAAGGTAACCATTCACACCGCCATGTCTGAATCAAATTAGACTAATGGCGAAGAGAGATAGAGATTGGAGAGACGCATACAATGTGATTTCGGCTGTGCAGTGAATGAATATAAATATGGCAGTGCAGACAGTCAAGGGCTTTTGGGGTGAATAAGAGGTCCAATAAACCTTCATTAAACCTTAATACAAACACACAGGGGCTCTGGTGTATTATCGAATGCATCGCACACAGGGTCCGAAATTAAAATTCACCAAGCACCGACTGCATAATATACATCAAAAATTGATTATGCTGATAAATAAAATTGGTTAGTTACCATCTCACCCGGTAAAATGTATAAAGTAAAGATCCATATAAATATATCATAGGTACTTGATAAACAGACTCTATGTAAGTGCATCTGTGGAGAGGTGTGTCTGACCGAAACACTTGCTCTGATTGGTCGCTCGGTCCATGAACACCTTCGAAGAGATGACGGAGCCGAATGGAAGAAACATCTGCATCAGTTCATTATCGCCAAACTCCTGCGGCAGGTGATAGATGAAGAGGTTACAGCCTTCAGGACCTGCAATACACATCGAGTATATTAGTGAGGTCATTTTATCGACTTTTATTGCTTTTATAACAGGCAAGTGGTATTTTCAATTCCTAATCCTAACCGTCACAGAGTGAAGATTATTTAGCATTTTTATCTATTGAGGATCAGTATAATGCCCTCGCAAATTTGGTTATCATGATATTTCTGTTAGTGAGAACATAGCCCCTTTAAGGAAGTCGCATCACTAGGCGGCCATGTTTGCAACGTTATTTCAGTCATGCAAGACTAAAGTCCTATCTACTTGAATGGGGAAAGGCAAATATCTCTAAAATCGTGTGCTAAAATCACAAATAAACAAAATATTTCTGACCAACAATTAAACCTTTCATCTAAATAAACTGAACCATAACTTTTGTTTCTTTTGTTGCTTTAGCTACTGCACATGCGTACAGTATAACAAGCGCCTTATGCCAGCTTCACACCGCACGTGTGAGCAGCACATGTTTTTTTTGCCGCCCATGTTATCAAATAGCAGTAGCTAGTACTCACATTGCAAAAGCGGCGCTGAAGCAGTGATTGTTTCGCCGGTGGCAAGGCCGGCCCAAGGCATAAGCGAACTAAGCGGCTGCTTGGGGCCCCGTGACCACCAGGGGCCCCCCCAATAATTTTTTTTACAATTAAATAACTTAAACAAGTAATATAAATGAATACATGAATACGAATGAATAAATGAATAATTCAAGACCAAAAATTCTGCTGTGTGTCTGCATTGCTAGCGTTTGAGTCATGAGCAATATAGACAACTCGCGTGCATTGACAATTCGCGCCGTAACGTAACTGAAATAAATGATAAGCCATGTCACAAAAAAGTATGTATACCTCTGGTGCCGAAAATGGAAAGAAGAAAAGGACAGAGGAGGAGATAAATCTCCACAATATTCTTTTTCCAATAAAAACATTTGTTTATATCTTGTGCTTCTCTTAAAGAGACAGTAACCTCAATTAACCTACTCAAGTCTGTGTCATTAATGTTAATCAAACCACCCAAGACAAAGAGAAAATCACTTCTGAAGCTCTAAAAACTACTAATTATATTTAATTCATACAATAAAGACAGTGTTATGAGTCATGTGATTTGATTTCTGTAACTAATGCTAATTTTAGGCCTTACTTATGTGCAACTTTGTTCTTTTTATAAATGTTTGTAATTTCTTTAAAAAAAAAAAACATCATAGAATGTCTCTGAACAGGTTCACGCCCACTTTTGGGGGAAAACAAACTAGACTTCCCATTGACTTCCATACAAAGTAGCGGAACGAAGCAACATTCGTACACACCCAGCAGGTGTAAATAATTTAAGAAATCACTCAGATTAAAGATGTTGAGTTATATGTCCACCCTGCCTGCTATAGAGCGCGAAAGATACATTAACACGTTTCATTTGGTCAGTATAAAAACATGTCCCTTTCATTCTCACAGCGTCAAATTTGTGTAACAACGCTCCCCATTGGCCTACCCGGACATTTACTCATACGTAATCGAGTCAACAGGGAAGCCAGTGAATGATTTTACTTCGTATTTGAAAGTTACTTTCGTATATACTGTATATATTATGTCTTTATATGTAGAGTACTGAGTGCACTTTTCCGTCCAGCCATACAACTAGCCTTAGTGATTTTCCAGCGATCACTGGATAGCGTTGTTACACAAATTTGATGCTGGGAGAATGAAAGGGACATGTTTTTATATCGACCAAATTGAATGTGTTAATGTGTCCTTCGCGATCTATGGCAGGCAGATAATTACTCAACATGTTTAATCTGAGTGATTTCACAAGTCATTTACGCCTGCCGGCTGTGCACGAACGCTGCCCTGCTCCGCCATTCTGCATGGAAGTCCATGAGAAGTCCGGTTTGTTTGCCTCCAAAAAGGGGCGGTGACGAAATTTACAGTCAAGTTTGCGGATGTGCCAGTAGTCCGTATGACTTTCAGCAATTTAAAAGAAAGCAATTAAATATTTAAAAACACACTGTTACCAGAAGAATGCGTTGTCATTAAAGGCGGAGTCCCCGATGTTTGAAAAACGCTTTGGAAAAGGAGACGGGCCGACTACCAAAACACACTTATAGCCAATCAGCAGTAAGGAGCGTGTCTACTAACCAACATCCTTGCCGGGTTGCGTATGTGTGGTGCGGGTCTATCAACAGAAGGTCCAGATTCTATTGGGGTAGGGGCGTGTTTGTTTAGGTGATTTCAAATATCAACATTGGCTTTCAAACATCTTGGACTCCGCCTTTAACTCTCTGCCCAGCACTAAAATAAATCCTCATCTTTCTTAATAACCTTCAGAGACAAAGATAAATCTATCAATTTAAATCTCATGGTTATAAGTTACTGCTGGAGAGGAACAATTGCATAATGCTGTCACTGAGTGAACCCTTTTCTTTTATCAAAAAATCTCAAAAGCCATGGGCTTCTTATGTCTATCCTGTAATTGTGTATTGTGTAAATATGTCTATATCGGTCATTACACGGACCAGAACAGCACAAAAACATTGTGGATTACACAAATCATTTATATAAACTACATTGACAGTAAAAGGAATCTTGAAGATGTTTTGCTCATAAAAATATGTAAAAAAAAAAGCAATTTGAACTTGAGATTTTTGTACTGGTCATAAGCTGCACGGTATGCGCTGCAAACGCATCCGATGTAAAAGCACAGTGGTCACGCATGACAAACACTCTCCTCACGTGCTGCTAATCCTTGCAGTGTAAAACCGGCATTACTTTACTCTGTATAGAGACCCTCCTCCAGAGAGTCATTATTCTTTATTGACTGATGATTGGATTCAAGTCACCATGAAAATAAAATGAAAAACTGTAATTTGTTTTGTAATATTGTGTTTTTTTTTTTTACAAATTACTTATCTGTAGGCTTGTGCCCTCATAATCTTTAATTAAAAAACACAAATCTCCTCCCCTTCTCAAAAAGATCTCTCGTTACGTCCGCTCATATGGTATGTCAAGTGGGTGGGGTCCGGTAAAAGATCGCTGCGATTAGCAAATAGCAACACGACCCAACTTTAAACGACCCAATCATATCTCAAAGGACAAATTCAAATCCAGCCCTGCCTTAATTCATTTCAGAAGCTGGTTTCATGCTGACTTTAACTGGACCAAAGTGTCCATACACTGAAAAAAAATTATTGATTCAATTTACTCAATTTTTTTAAGGTAAGTAGTTGCAATCAATTTATTTATGCTACAATTAAAACAAAAAATTTGAAAACCAAAACACAACAAAAAGTTTTGTTTAAATGTAGCTTAAATAAATTGATTGCAACCACTTACCTTAAAAAATTAAGTAAATTGAATGAATCATTTTTTTTCAGTGTATTAAGCGTTGTCTAAACCTACATTGCAAAAATAAATTTTGTCTTGTTTTCTGTAAAAATATCTAAAAATTCTTAAATTAAGATGCTTTTTCTTGATGAGCAAAATTAACCAAGAAAATAAGTCTCGTTTTTAGACCAAAAATATTAAATTTGTGCATAAAACAAAACAAGCAAAAAAATCTGCCAATTAAGTATGCAAATTTTACTTAAATTTAATGTTTAAGAAAAATGTTCAATATTTTCTTGCTTACCCCATTGGCAGATTTTTTTGCTTGTTTTCTGCACAAAATCACTTAAATTTAATATTTTCTTGGGTCGTTTTGCTCATCAACAAAAAGGTATTAGATATTTTAGATATTTTTACCTAAAACAAGACAAAAATACTAAGAATTTTTTTCTTGAAAATCATTTTTTTTTGCAGTGTATACAGACACACACATCACTACGCATACACTGCAAAACCTAAAATACATCCACACTAGATTTCCATTGAACAAGGTCCTGTTTCAGTTGAAATGTGTAGAAGTATGTGTTGTTGATGCATGCACGCTTTATCATAGTTATATTTATATATTTGGTCAACATTGGAGTTGACCCTAGGCACTATATACTGGATCTTTTTAATCTATAGTTTTCGTTTATATTTTTTCGGGAACAACTGGGTTCTGTGCCACCTCAAAAGAATCACCATTATAATATTTCATATCAATGGTGCATAATTACTGAATTACTGAAACTTGAATAAAAAGAGTTTAAGGGAGATATTAAGAGTGTGAGTTCACCTTCTCGTTGCTGTTGTTGCTGTTGGATGATCTGGGCGGGCTGTGGTAGAGTTTGACCTATAGAGCTCAGCGTTGTGGCAGGATATATGGCTGCAGATATGAGAGAGAGAGAGAGAGAGAGAGAGAGAGAGAGAGAGAGAGAGAGAGAGAGAGAGAATAAGAATAAGGACAAGATGACAGTTGACCTTTATATGCTAATGAAATATGACAGGATCACAATGCAATGAAATCTGAAAGCGCATTCATCGTATATCAAACTGATTTAAAATGACAGATCTCCAGGCGTCCGTATGATCGCTGTAATATCCAGAAATTCAAATACAACCTGAGGTTTCAATCACGGCAAAGTCACCTACCAGAAATAACATTCTTGGAGGACAGACTTCACGGAAGTTACACGTATGTGGGTTTTAGGTGCCTTTCATAAACTCCAAAATCAAAAGCCACAAATTTTGAATGACTAAAAATAAAGTCTATTTTTATATATGGAATATTACGTTTTTTTGCATTGCAACAATGATTGTTATCAGTGGCGGCCGGTGACTTCTTTTTTCGAGGGCGCTTGATGCAAATTTCGTCACAACATGTATGTAGCCCGTCATGTGTGTGGTTCGTATTTTCAAACTTTGCGCGTCGAGTGATCCTGCATTGCGTGTTTTGTCAAAATAAGTGCCTGCTGCAGACGCGTCCAAAGGGTTTATTATAAAAGAGACGCACGCTAGCATTTGCCAGATACTCGCATAATCTCATGTGTAATCAGTGTTGACTGGTAAGAGAGTGTTTTGCGTGTATTTTGTGAATGTGAGCGTCTCTTTTATCATAAACACTTTTGACGCGTGTGCAGCAGGCACTTATTTTGACAAAACACATGGTGCGCATGGTTCACATGGTTCATATTTTGAAAACACAAGCAACACACATGACACTCCGAACACTTATTTTGAATTAGCGCTCCTCGGATAAGCAGTCACCAGCCGCCACTGATTGTTATGTTAGTGACAACTGTAATGACAATTCAATACATTTCCCCAAATATTGTTAATGTAATGAATCCAGACATTCATCATATAAGTTTTTTTGTTATTTCTGATTTACAGACAGCTGTAAACTTCATTATTGCAATACAGTGTTTTGTTTACTGTTTTTAATGGCAGGTGTTCATTTAATGGCGTGTAGCACCAACGTTACGACGCATTATCGGCACCTACTGTGCTGTTTACTACCATTTTAACCTCCTAATGTTGCTTTTACACCAGCCGCGGTAGAGGCGGCAAACACACGCTATTCGCGCGTAGTTGGACACTTGAACATGTGAGTTCACTCGCTTCATTCGCATGTGAAAGCCGCGCGTGAAATTCTAGTCATTCGAGAAATTCACATTATGGGAGGGGCTTCTGCGACTCCGCTGAGACTCCACTCGCTTCCTGTAATCACGTCACTATTACAGCAAGGTCCTGATTGGTTAACGAGGCGCGTAAATCTGACAAAGTTCAGATTTTTCAACTCACGGGACCCGTGCCATCCGCGTCGCACCTTCCGTGCGTTCCGCGTCTTTGCATTGACTTAATATGTAAATCACCTGCACTTGCCGCCTCTACCGCGGCTGGGGTAAACGCAGCATAAGACCCGAGCTTTGGTTTGTCTTTTTTCAGATTTCTTCCAGCTGTTTGGGGTTAGGAAGAACCAATAAATATAATAACCAAATATTTTTTCTTTGAAGCAGTGTAATTGTCCACGTTTGTGTACAACAGGTTCCATTTACACCGAATTAAGTATTATGGTGCAAGCAACAAAAAATATGGACATCCAGGTCTTAGTTGGTTAAAGCTTGAAAGAGCCAAGAAATTTTTTTATCTAACTTTGATTGTGTTCATCTGAAAGAAGATGGTTATAAGTATCTCAGATGGCTTGAGGGTGAGTAAATCACGGGGTACTTTTCAGTGAACTATCCCTTTAAGTCATATTAACATTGAGTCTCTTGAGCTATATAAAAGAGCAAACCTCATAGTAATCAAGTGTGTACCTGTGTATTGCTGGACGCCGGTGAAGGCCTGCTGGAGCGTATCTGCTGCCGTAGGGCTCTGGGTGGAGTATGCAGGCAGGCCGTTGGTGTACACGGCTTCTACTGGGTGACCATTGGGCTGGTGAGGAATTCCACTGAAGCCATTAACAATGGGCGTCACGATGCTTGGCACGGCAGAGGAGGCCAGATTCGCAGGCGGAGAGCTCAAACCTGCGGTGACAAAGACAAATGATTGATCTTAAACCAGCACTGAAAGCCTGAGTTGTGTTGAAAGTGAACTTCACAACTTAATATGACTGTACTTTTAATTGCCACTACTGATGACATGATGCTGTTTCAGCTCAATTTCCAACATTGATTTAACATGCTGGAAATCATTCCATGTCAAAATGTGCTGACAGTTAATATTGATTTAGTACATATAATGCCTGTAGGGCAAATCCAAAGATTGGTAACACTTTAGTATGGGGATCTATTCACACTTTTAACAAATTGCCTATTAGCTTGCATACTGTATTACTAGTCTCAAGCCCATGAATTGTTGGCTAAATGTCTGATGCATACAGCACACTTGACTGGAAATACTTCAGCAGATACGAAGTCTGCATCTTATAGGTTGAATGACACATGACAAATGTCTCCAAAGTTTATAACAACAATGGAAAACGTTAAAATATCTCTTTTAAAATACACCAATTGCTTCATTTAAAACTCTTGAATTTAGTTTAGGAAGAGCATTACTGAAAACAGGAATCACCGGGAGACGCAGGTGTTGCGATCTTTAATGCTTCATCTGGATCAACAAACATGTCTGTTCAAAGAAGGAAGCTGTCATGTGTACATCAGTGACAATATGCTTCATCCAGATCAAATAAATGCTAGATTTTTGAAAGTATCCAAGCTTCACTTCATATAGTCTTTAAAAGACGTCCAAGGGTTTTAAATTAAGCAATTGGTGGATTTTAAAAGAGATATTTTAACGTTTTCCATTGTTGTTATAAACTTTGGAGACATTTGTAAATGATGGTTCCCAAACCTGACATGGCACAAAGCAGGCTGTAAGTCAGAAGGATTCCAGGAAGTAAACTTTTGCCTACAATCCGTGTGTTTCTTGTAGTCCAAGAAAATAGATTTACGTTGGAGATGATAACTCGCGTCATTGTTTACTTTGGGGTTTGTACCTTTTGCATATCATTAACATGTACTAATACACACTTACACATCAAAGGAAATGTAAAAGCGTAAATTGGACAATAGGTGCTCTTTAACTTGAAGATATACATCACCTTTTCACCCCCCCACTCAAAAAGGGCAGCGCCAGTTAAAGGGTTAAACAGTGTTATTGTAACATCTTTATGGTTTTAAAAACAGGAATTCTTTTGCTTGACATTTGTGCAGGAATACGAGGAAGTAATGCATGTTTCCACGGAGCAAACTGCATCCCCAGGAATTATGTACTCATTAAATTAAAGGTTCCTTATATGTTCCTTTTACATCTACAGAACCTTCCTGTTGCACAAAAGGTTATTTGTAGTGGAAAAATGCAGGCTAAAAAGGTTAAAGGTGCATTGTGTAAATTTTGCGGCATCTAGTGGTGAGGTTGCGCATTGCAACCAACGGCTCAGTCCGCTGCTCAACCCTCGCTTTTGAAACACATAGAGGAGCTACAATAGCCACCACCGGACAAACATGTCATCGTCGGAGACAACTTAGTAAAAAAAGTTTGTCCGTTAAGAGCTTCTGTAGAAACATGGAGGCACAAAATGGCGACATCCATGTAAGGGGACCCTCTCTGTATGTAGATAAAACATCTCATTCGAAGGTAATAAAAACATAACGGTGCATTGTGAAAGGTCTTTATACACCCCTGATCATATAGTTTTGTATAATATTTTTCATTTATGTCATGAGATCCTTCTAAAAATTACACACTGCACCTTTAAGAAAAAAATGGTTCTTATAATAACTTATAATAGTAAACTTATAATAACGAACCTTTGAATAAAATAACGTGTTATCATGAAAAGTTGTGTTATAGTTACACAAAAATTGATCAATTTATTTGTGTCCATGGCACAAAATTCAACTTTTTGTATCCGTGGCATGACTTTTTTTTGTGTCCGTGGCACGACTTTTTTTCTTGTCATTTTTTAATGTATTGTTATCTCATTTTTTTCCTATTTTTAAATCATTGTCGCTTGAGGTTAGTTTTGGGGTTTGGGTTAGGATTAGTATTGGTTTCTACATGTTTTTCTTTTGCTTTTAAAACTATTTTCACCTGCAGTCGGGGTTAGAGTTTGGATTTGGGTAAGGATGTCTAAAAATGTAACAGAAAGTGATTCTAACCCCAACCCCAAGTGACAAGGGTAAGAAAATAGGAAAAAATGAGAAAACAATGAGAAAACAATTCATTAAATGACACGAAGAAGGACTTTTTATTTCCTCGGCTAAAGCCCGGGTTTTTTTCTCCTAGGGGGGTTTTTACCCCGGGGAGGCAGCCTTCTTGGGCTTAACTTAGCTTCCTCTTCTAGACGTTACATTAGTAATACGCTTGCTTATAATGTTGAGTCATAGCCGCAGCAGATTTAACTGCTTATGCTATCGTGTATTTTGTTGTACTATCTGTCGTTTTTCTGTGCTTTTCACTGCTTCTATTAATGTAAAGCTGCTTTGAAGCAATTAACTATTGTGAAAAGCGCTATATAAATAAAATTGAATTGAATTGAATTGCACAAAAGAAAGTCGTGCCACGGACACGAAAAACTATTTATAGAAATTTGGGTGTGTGTCACGAAAAAGACATTCGTGCTCAAGGCATGAAAAAAGCTGAATTTGAGGATGCCATGGACCTCAAATAAATTGATCAAATTTTGCGTGACTATAACGTGAATTTTCTTGAGATCAGTCTGGAATAAAAAATTTCCTTGAGGATCCAAAAATGGTTCCTCTACAGTTAGCTTCAATTGTAAGTGAATTACCATAAAACCTTTATTTTTAAAAGCCTGAAGCTCAAGCAGAAGTCAATCTAACTTGAAAAATCTCCCGCAGCTTTGCATTTCTGACTTTAAACCATTCAGTCTGCCTGCCTGCTACAGTTAGCTTCAATTGTAAGTGAATTACCATAAACATCCTCGATGTTTGCCATTACACACTGAGATAATCAATGGCGCAGATGCTGTTCACAGACTTTAAGACTAAAAATATTCCTTCAGTGTTGTTCTTCGAGGGTTTAATGCCCTTTACTCTAAATGCAACTGACGTTTGTCAACAAGTAGCTCAAAAACACACGACTAGCACATACTTACACAAACATACACACATGCTGCACTTGAATAAATAAAGCTCGTCTATGATGAAAATAACGGTTCAGAGAAATTTTCACATAAATCATTAGCACATACCACAAGACAAAACAATATGTCAAAACAAGCTTAAGTCATTTACTTGTGATTTACTGTTTTCTACATAAAAAAAACAATCAAAACATAATGTAATGAACATTCTGTGAAAATATAACCTTGCTATTTTTAGGTCATGTCAGAGATTAAATTCAATGAGCCAAATCAAAATTGAATTACAGTAGATTATGAGACTTCACCCTGTATTTCAGCCTGAAGTTTTAAAATCCTCTATGTACTCTATTTTCCTAGCTACAACTCTGTTTATTTTGTAAACATAGCTTGTTAAATGCCCTCTCATACGTAAGAGACTGGATAAAAGCGTCTTCAAAATTAATAAATGTAAATGTAGGTGTAAGCCACCTGACTTACTAAAACCAGGACCACATAATGATCAGCACGGGCCATATAAAAGCAGCTGGATGTTTCTGCAAGACTGTGAAAAGTAAAGTGCGAAAACACAAGTGCATTTATAGCACAGAGAAAAATAAGCATGACGGTGAGTCAGCCTTAATAACATATGTGGAGCTTTTAGTAGCTTGAATTTGGAGAAGCTCTCAAGGTCCAAACACCTGACAGAAGTTTAATCTGAAATCACTTGGTCATTGAAATGTGGAGCGAAATAAGACTGCTGAAGAGCAGATGTATACAAATCCATTATAGGGATATATATAGTACTACTAATACTTCATACGTAAAAAAAAATCCAGAATGAATTTAAAACAACGTTGTTTTGCATGTCAATTCAATCTACTATTTTAAGTTTTGATCTGTGATAAGTTGACATAACTTATAAAAACAAATTTAAATTGTTTAGGTTCATTTTTTAAATTAAAGTAACATAAAAATATATGATGATTTGAAAAAAAGAGAATTACACAATCAAGCAAAAATGTAAAAGGTCAAATAATGAAAAGTCTTAATTGTTTTAAAATAAGGGTTTGATGTAGGAACATTAGCCTAGACATAACTTTTAGAACTAAAACCTTTTGGGGCAGTTTCCTGGACAGGGTATAAACTAATCCAGAGCTAGGACATTTAAGTCGTTTTTACAAACAAACAAAAAACATTACTGGTGTGCATCTTGTGACAAAAATGGCACTGATATATGTTTAGATATATCACTACAAGATGTTTTTAAATGAAGGCAGCTCAAACATGCATTTTACACTGCAAAAATTACTTTCTTATTTAGTATTTTTGTCTTGTTTTTCAGTAAAAATATCACAATTTTTAAAATTAAGATGTATTTTCTTGATGAGCAAAATGACCTACGAAAATAAGTCTAGTTTTTAGACAAAAATATACAATTTAAGCGAATTTGTGCTTAAAAAAGAAAAAAAAATTCTTGAAGTGTTTATTTCAAGAACTTTTTTTTTATTCCATTGGCATTTTTTTTGCCTGTTTTAAGCACTAATTTACTTTAAGTTTACTTATATTTTTGTCTAAAAACTAGACATAGGTCATTTTGCTCATCAAGAAAAATCTTAATTTAAGAATTTTTAGATATTTTACTGAAAACAAGACAAAAACACTAAGTAAGAAGTCATTTTTTGCAGTGTAGTCTGGAACTAGGCCCTGTTTATAAATAAACAAACATAGGCCCAATTTCACAGACAACACAGCAAATTCTGTTTTTTGGAATAAACTCCATAAAATCTTTTAAAATAACTCTGCTCTTGGAGTTTAACCGTAACACTGGTTTAGAGTTCAAATGTAACTAACCCTAATCCAGCAAACAAAAGCTTCATGCTACAATGCATGCTGGGATTTAGTGGATTTACTAACCAGAACAATTAAAGCAGTCACAAAAGGATAAACCTCATGTCTTGACGTCTTCATAAAAAGCAACCAATTTCAACTTAACTTTGAAATATATATTTTTTTCTAATGCACACGTGCTTCTACTTAAACACATACAAACACTGAAAAAAGAAAATAAAAGTTTAACTTAGTGAAAGTCAAGAGTCATGGGCTTAACTAAAGCACACACTGATCATCATAATGGTGGTTTGTTGAAATTGCTATATTTTTCAATATTAATGGACGGTGCAAACATGATATTGATTTAATGGGATTAACAATAAGTCTCTAAAAGTCTACAACAATGCCAGGAAAAGTCGCTACATTTGTCGCTAGTTGCTCTTTGGAAAAAAAGTCACCATAGGGGCTTGAAAGTCGCAAAATTTAGCAACAAAGACGGCAAGTTGGAAACACTGCTTCGTGCTTCTGCTCGTGTCATGGCGCACTTTCTCAACATTTATGTGGTGCTAAACATGTTCCTGAACACCAATATACAATGTATGAACTCCTACCTAAATACAACACTGGGAGTATCCCACAACACAAACTGTAGTCAGTCTCTTTTAACTCAACCCCTAATTTTTCAACTCAAGAAATTTGCTCTGAAGGATTAGCCAGGACTACACTGCAAAAAATTATTTTCAGGAAAAAACTTTTCTTAGTATTTTTGTCTTGTTTTCAGTAAGAATATCTAAAAATTCTTAAATTAAGATGCTTTTTCTTGATGACCAAAACGATCCAAGAAAATAAGTCTAGTTTTTAGACCAAAAATATCAAATGTGATTTTGTGCACAAAATAAGCAAAAAAAATCTGCCAATGGGGTAAGCACATTTTTCAAGATTTTTTGCTTACCCCATTGCAAGATTTTTTTTGTTGTTTTATGCACAAAATCACTTATTTTTGGTCTAAAAACTAGATTTATTTTCTTGGGTTGTTTTGCTTATCAAGAAAAAGCATCTTAATTTAAGAATTTTTTTATATTTTTACTGAAAACAAGACAAAAATACTAAGAATTTTTTTCTTGAAAATATTTTTTTCAGTGTGGTTAAATGAAAAAGTTTAAACATCTTTCATGCCTTAGAAGAAAGACGTCACTGTTGTGTATCTTGAGACAAATCAATTGGCATATTGTAGGATCTGTCAGTGCAGGTTATGTTCAGTTGAGACAGCTCAAACATGTGTTTTTTTTGTCTAGGACTAGCCTTAAGCCTTGTCTGTGGAACCGGGAGATAATGTTTGAGTGTCGTAATATAATGCAGGCTTTATAAAAAAAATCAAACCTGTAAAAGAATATGAAATATTAGTAAATATGTGTTACTGATTTCACATGTAAAAGGTCACTCAGTCATAAAAGAGGTAATTTACCCATTGAAAATACAATAAAGGTACAGTAAAAACAGGCTGAGTCTTCGATTCTGATGGTGGGAAATGGATAAGAAAAATAATTACGACTATTGTCGCTGCAATAAACCTTGATTAACATCTAAAGTAGACTTCAGGGGAAAATAAGTTATACAGTACCCATACAGTAGCTCCTTTAATATTAAACAACATCCTGCCTAATGAAGCTCAATCTGTAAACCGTTGCATTCGCAGTGCACTGTAAGTCTCTTTGTATAGGCAAAGTCACTTTGCCAAATGTAGAAATGTTAATGTAAAACTGAGCAGTTACTAATCAAAGGGTTCTGCTGACGTTGGGAAAAATCTCCTTGAATGAATCCAGTGGAATTTTGCAATTTAAGTAGGGCATGTCACACAAGCACCTGAGTATTTACAGCTTCCGTACCCCTAACTAAACAGATAATGAGTGTGTTCGCATTTAATGCACCCAAATATTTACTCTTTACGGAAGCAAAAATCTATATATGTATACTGTGTTTAAGTGACTGCGTGTGTGGGACAGGAGAAGCCCAGGAGAGCTTTTAAATCTTTTGCTCTGCTTTGTGCTGCGTGTGTCCTGTAGAGCAATGATAAATTAGGCTGCCATGTGGAGTACTGACTGTTCCAGAGACTCCAATACGCTCGCCGGTTCTCCTCGGTGCACACATACAGTTAAAAGATGCTCTGTAGGGACACACACACACACGGTCTATCAGCTGCAGAGGTCAGTAGGCGGTCAGAGTAAAAATCTAATCAATAAATAGAATACTGGATTGTGTGGGGTCACTGCTTTTGTATATTCATAATCTTGAATTAGTCATAAATATTAATCATTCATTTTTTAAATATGTATTCATATTTTATTATTGCAATACTTACACACTCTCTCGTGCTGTTTCACAGAATCATTTTACAAGCCAAACACAAAAAGCATGCAGTCGTGTCTCAGAGCCCCGACGCTCAAAGGCTGAATTTCATCCGCAACATTTTACTACATCAGAGTTGGATCCTAATCTTGTATTAAATGTGATCGGTAGCTGTGTTTAGTCAAGGAAGTAATCCTGAGCATATTTGTATAAATCATCAAAGAGCAATGCTCTTAGATCAGCTTCCTACTGGTCATGTCATTGGTTTCATTAAGATATGAAAGACAAACTCTGATCTAAAGATCATCCTCTCTGCAGATGAAAGCAGCTGTTCTGTGTGGGCACAGAGATGTTTGACCGGTAGATGATTATGGTTGTCAGTCAAATATTTGGTGTTTCAGACAGACTCAAACCAACCACAAATCAGGAGCTAATATAACCTTTTAAAATACAGCAGCTCTTTTATACCTAAATGTTTACATTACTTGAACAGCAAAAAATGAAGAGTTTGGTTCCAAAAAGAGAATTTTTCCCCAAAAATCTTGTTTTTTGATTGTGCATACCATTTAATATCAGTCAAAGTGCAGTTGGTTTGTTTTGATTTATGCGTTCATAACAAAAAAATGTAGTACAATAAAACAGTGGTTTTCAAACGGGGCCCCCAGGGGGGCCGCGAGATGGTGCCAGGGGGGCCCCAGTTTTATGACATTTTATGAAATACATTAATTTATCATGAATTCTGTGTAATGAAACCTAAAAAGAAAATAAGGCTACTAACCAACAGCACTACCTTTTTGTATAATTTAATGTTTTTTTTATTAAAATGTTGAGTTTTAGAACAGTTTTTTGTCACAAATTTTCTTTAGGGGGCCGCGAAGGAATGCACCGTACACAAGGGGGGCCGCAAGCTGAAAAAGTTTGGGAACCACTGCAACAAACACAATACATACATGATAACAAATATGTTTTGACATTTTTTTTTAAAACGGGGCTATCTCGTTTTGAGACCACACTCTTCAAATGCCCTTTTATTTAATAAATGATGATGGCCTCATTCAGACAGCCAGCGATCAGCAGTAGCTTCTCATTCATTTCAATGGAAGCTTGGCGACATCCGGCGACACGAGCGAAAATTACCGTTGGCGACGCGAGAAAGTTACGAAAAGTTTAACTTTATGCAAATGATGAGCGAATAAGGAACGACTACCATGGGAGCAAAGCAGTGGAGTTCACTTCATCCTTCTCTCGTCAGTTTCTTATTTGTTTATGACAAGCAGATTTGGACACGCCTCATTGAAAGAGACAGGCGACACACAGCAATAACGTCGCTGTCTGTCTGAATGGGGCATAAGGAGTGATGAAGTCACAACGAGTAGTGATGATATAATGGGTGATGATGTCATAACGGGTGATGGTGGCATAATAAATGATATCATCATGGTGATTATGTCATAATGGGTGATGATGTCAAACTAGTGATTATGTCAAAATTACGCAATGATTTCATAAGGAGTGATGTCGTCACAATGGGTAGTGAACTAGGTGAAAAAGTAGTACACTTCCATAGTGTACTTAAAGTGCTTTATTATTTATTACTTAATATACAAAAAATTAATCTTAAGTACTTCTTAAAATATTCTTAAGATCATCTATGTGTACTTCACTGTGCTATTTTGAGACACAATAAATATGAACTAAAATGTGCTAAAAATGTATTTTAAAAAGGTATTTAGGTACCACTTGTAGTAAACTTGAACCCATCTTTGGTTGAGTTCAAGTTTAATACAAGTGTTAACTAAATAATTTTTTTAATACAGAGATGCTAAAAGTGCATTTTATGGTGTCTCAAAATAGCACAGTAAAGTACACTTAGATGATCTTAAGAACATCTTAAGAAGTACTAAAGATGAACTTTTAGTATATTAAGTACAAAATTAGTGTGCAAAAATAAAGCACTTTAAGTACAACATGGAAGTGTACTACTTTTTCACCTGGGAGGTCAAAACGGTGATGATGTCATAACGGGTGATGGTGGCATAATAAATGATATCATCATGGTTATATATGTCATAATGGGTGATGATGTCACAATAGTGATTATGTCATAATACGCAATGATGTCATAATGAGTGATGTCATCACAATGGGTAGTGAGGTCAAAATGGGCAACGTCATATAAGGTAGCTATCTAAAACTCAACTTTGGTGGGAAACCATTGTTACCTTTAAATCTTACAGATCATATGTCTTATTCATATGAGGTTTTCATAAAAATCAACACATCTGGTTAAAAACATTTAGGGCCAGATTTACAGCTTGCATCAGCGCAAATACATCTTTTGTCATTATAAAATTTACTAGATTTACTAACACGCAGTGAAAAATTTCAATTGTCAATTTACTGGTATTTGCACCATTATTTAACGCCTAAGTCTTACACCCTATGCTTATTTGTGTTGCTCATGGTAGACTGCATTGGTCATTATGGAAATGAGATTGTCGCACATGTGTTCTTTAACCTTAAATCACCTGGAGAAATTCCCATCTGCGCTTTTTTGAAATTGCACCCTCATGCTAATTTGCCCTGTTGTAAATCTAAACTTTGATGCAAACTCTAATGCCCCCCTGATGCTGAATTTTGGTACTGCCACAGTAACACAGTAACAACCTCTCGGCAAAGCCTCCATGGCTTTGCTTAGCAGGATTATCTTTAAAAAGACTCAACAGTTTATTTTTGAACATTTCAAATCTACAATGTGCTGATAAATCACAGTCAACGGATGGATTTGAAATAATGCAATATCTCCTCTTCTACGTTGGACCTTGTATACTATCATATATTACTCCCATTAAACGCTTTAAGTGTGAGACCCAGCAGCTGTGTTTGTATATGTGCAATAAAAGTGGTCACCACCTGAAATGCATCAGTGAGGTGTGCTTGACGTCCAGCTTATTGATTCCCAAGAAATTCAATCAATAGGAATCTCCACAGCATTCCAGTCTGTGACATTGATCAGTTGAGTTGAGAGTGAAAGCAGATATTCAGCGTAAGATGTGGTTTCATGCACAAACAGTGTGGACATCAGGGATACTTACTGCCAGTAAAATCACTTAATGTACCACTGAGTATGCAGTATGCCCTCACTGTAACACAAAGTATGGAATGGATTTCCGTACAGTACAATAGTGCAGACTTTTCATATTTGTGCATAAAGTTCGAGCTCACAACATAAAACATAACTTTTTGGGTTAAAAATTACAGTGTTCAAAACTTACAACAATTCAAACTGGTATGCTTATAATAATGATTTGCAAATGGAGCTGTTGGGCTAAAATGTGTGGGAAATGTCAACAAACGTAAAGATAAGTATGTAGAGTAACCAGCAGTTTTTTGTTTTAACAGAGATGGCGATAGGCAAAAGTTATGGATGGCTCATCCAAAAGTAAATTTTAATTAAAAGTAAGTGAAGTATCAAACAGAAGAAAGCTCATTTAACACACACCCAATAAAAACACCCCAATAAAAGCACTTCTACCAGAGAAGGAGAACAGCATAATACATACCCATAATGCAACACAAACAGCCAACCTGAACTATGAATAGAGTTATGTTGAGATGCTATAATATTTTAAATATCTGATTTCATATCATATTTAACATATGGAATAGAAATCTGGGGGAATACTTATAAAGTTAGAACTACTCCAGTTTTTCTACTACAAAAAAAGGCTATCAGAATAATTACACATTCTTCGTATAATACTCCAACGAATCCTTTGTTTATTCAGTTAAAAACATTAAAATTCTATGATTTGGTAGATTTGTATACAGCTAAATTTGTGTATAAGGCAAGACAACATACTCTCCCTCAGTCCTTGCAAGCTATGTTTAGCTTGAGAGACAGTATTTATGATCTAAGAGGGGCTTATATGTTTAATATACCGTATTGTAGAACAAATTTAAGAAGACATTGTCCATCAAATAAAGGTGTTCAGCTTTGGAATAGCTTCCCAGATGAGTTAAAAAAGGCCAGGTCATTAATACAATTTAAAATACTTTATAAAGGATTGGTATTGAAAAGATATATTGAATAGCGATGATACAATTAATAGTGAAAATAATAACAATAATAATAATGCATGTACTTCTAATTATATATTGAAAATATTTTATTTCGCTATATTAAATAATGAAAATTACTGCTGCTTGTATGGAGTTAAGGGTGGGCTTAATAAGCTTTTGCTTCAGCCTACACCTTTTGGTCAATAAAAGTGTAATGGAATTTTTTTTATTTTTTATTTTTTTATTTTTATTAATATTCTTTTTTTTCTTTTTGAATGATTTTGTATGTGTATATGCATAACTGTATGTACTTACACGTTTTTATGTTTCATGTGCAAAATGATGCAAATGGAATTTTCTTTTGTTGACCAAAAAATCTAATAAATAATAAAATAATAATAATTTCATAAACTTTATTTTGTATTTGCCCCTATCCATTATAAAACCTCATTAAAGTGCCCCTCAGATAGATTTTCTAAAATTACCTTTATTGCAGTGTGTAATGTAGCTGTCCATCAATGTAAACGGTCTGCAAAGTTGTTCATCTGAAAGTGCACGATAAAGAAAGTTATTGTCTTCCAAAATAAGGAATCGACTCTGAATCGCCACATCGAGTCGTCAGTGATTTGAATCTTTTTTTCTGTTACGGATCTACGTCACTAAGTAACACATTTGCATAATGCCTTCCTATGGCTGGTTCACCGGGAACGATTCACCGCCCTCAAAACACTTCAGCTAGTTGGTGTGGTTCTTGGCATGTTGAGAAGAGGCTGTGAAAGCAAATTTGAGTTATTTCCACTTCCAAATGGTGATTACATTTGTATCATGTGGAGTATTCTCATTAAATTGACAGAGACGCGATTCTGTGGAACAATCAACAAAGAATGGAAACTTTTTATATTTGAAGCAACGTGCACAGGTTATTCAGTGCTACACTCTCTCTCCCCCCTTTCCCAATCACACTCATGCTCTCTCGTTTTCCCTTTTGCTCTCTCTCCCTCCCTCATTCCGCGTGTGCATGTGCATTAGAGAAAGCATATCTTCACCTGTTTCTGAATTTAAACCACTGCATTAAGCTGTCATCTCTGAATAAGTTGCTAATAAGTTTCAAAAGTGTAAAGCATGTAAAGAGTTTTCAATGAACTGTCTGTTATTCTTATGACTCGAAAAATGCTAAAGCATGTAACAAGATGTTGGTTTACAAACTGTTATGTTTTATCAGTCAGTCAGTCACGTTTGTGTACGTACGTATGTACTATTATAATGGAAATGGACGTTTCCGACACGCGGTCTATGCGGAAAGACCACATACAACAAACAAGGCCAGCTGGCCAATCAGAGCAGAGTAGGCTTACAGAAAGAAGGGGTTTAGACAGACTCAATCTTTGAACTGCTTTATGTATCATTACTCATAACATGTGGGAGGAGTCAATCTGTTCGGATCAACATATTTCACAACATGTGGGAGGAGTCAATATGCTTTGATTTTCATTATTCACAACATGTGGGAGGAGTCAATAGGCTTTGAATTTCATTCTTCATAAGATGTGGGGGGAGTCAATCTGTTCAGATCAGCAATATTTACAACACGTGGGAGGAGTCAATCTGCTCAGATCAACATTATTCACAACATGTAGGAGGAGTTCATTTGTTCAGATCAACATTATTCACAACATCTGGGAGGAGTCAATATGCTTTGATTTTCCTTATTTACAACATGTGGGAGAAGTCCATCTACTTGGATCAACATTATTCACAACATGTGGGAGGAGTCAATCCATTCAGATCATGTGGGAGGAGTCAATCTGGTTGGATCAACATTATTCACAACATATGGGAGGAGTCAATCTGCTCGGATCAACATTATTCATAACCTGACCTGTGGGAGGAGTGAATCTGTTCAGATCAACATTATTCACAACATGTGGGAGGAGTTTATTTGTTCAGATCAACATTATTCACAACATGTGGGAGGAGTCAATATGCTTTGATTTTCCTTATTTACAACATGTGGGAGAAGTCCATCTACTTGGATCAACATTATTCACAACATGTGGGAGGAGTCAATCTGTTCAGATCATGTGGGAGGAGTCAATCTGGTTGGATCAACATTATTCACAACATATGGGAGGAGTCAATCTGCTCGGATCAACATTATTCATAACCTGACCTGTGGGAGGAGTGAATCTGTTCAGATCAACATTATTCACAACATGTGGGAGGCGTAAATATGTTCAGATCATATGGGAGGCGTCAATCTGTTCAGATCAACATTATTTCCAACATGTGGGAAGAGTCAATATGCTCTGATTATCATTATTTACAACATGTGGGAGGACTCAATCTGGTTGGATCAACATTATTCACAACATGTGGGAGGAGTCAATCTGCTCGGATCAACATTACTCATAACCTGACCTGTGGAAGAAGTGAATCTGTTCAGATCAACATTATTCACAACATGTGGGAGGAGTCAATCTGTTCAGATCATGTGGGAGGAGTAAATATGCTCTGATTATCATTATTTACAACATGTGGGAGGAGTCAATCTGCTTAGATCAACATTATTCACAACATGTGGGAGGAGTCAATCTGCTCGGATAAACATAACTCATAACCTGACCTGTGGGAGGAGTCAATCTGTTCAGATCAACATTATTCACAACATGTGGGAGGAGTCAATCTGTTCAGATCATGTGGAAGGAGTAAATATGCTCTGATTATCATTATTCACAACATGTGGGAGGAGTCAATCTGTTCAGATCAACATTATTCACAACATGTGGGAGGAGTCAATCTGTTCAGATCATGTGGGAGGAGTAAATATGCTCTGATTATCGTTATTTACAGCATGTGGGAGGAGTCAATCTGCTTGGAGCATCATTATTCCCAACATGTGGGAAGGTTGAATCCGCTTGGATTAACATTACTCACAACATGTGGAAAGAGTCAATCTGCTTGGATCAACATTATTTATAACCTGACCTGTGGGAGGAGTCAATCTGCTTGGATCAACATTATTTATAACCTGACCTGTGGGAGGAGTCAATCTGCTTGGATCAACATTATTCACAGCATGTGGGAGATGTCAATCTGTTCAGATCAACATTATTCACAACATGTGGGAGGAGTCAATATGCTTTGATTTTCATTATTTACAACATGTGGGAAAAGTCAATCTACTTGGATCAACATTATCCACAGCATGTGGGAGGGGTCACTTTGCTTAAATTAACATTATTCACAACATGTGGGAGGAGTCAATCTGCTTGGTTCAACATTATCCACAGCATGTGGCAGGAGTCAATTAGCTCGGATTAGCATTATTCACAACATGTCGGAGGAGTCAATCGGCTTCGATTTTCATTATTTACAACATGTGGGAGGAGTCAATCTGCTCTGATTAACATTATTTACAACATGTGGGAGGAGTCAATCTTTTCAGATCAACATTATTCATAACATGGGGGAGGAGTCAATCTGCTTGGATCAACATTATCTACATCATTTGGGATGAGTCAATCTGCATTCTGAAGTCAACCTCCATTTTTATATGCACACACAAAACATGGACCAATCAAATAAAAAAGCAGTAGTTTAATTAATCATGACTCACCTGAAACGGGTGTCATAGGGGTGGGTGGCAATCCATTCATGTTCAGCGCCCCCACCTGATGAATCTGGGTTGCAGGAAATGCCACGCTAGGCGCTAAGTATCCGCCATGAGAGGCGGCCATAATGGCAGCCTGCTGCTGCATCAACTGAGAGAGAGAGAGAGAGAGAGAGAGAGAGAGAGAGAGAGAGATTTATTTAACTATATTAGTTTTATAGTGTTTACTATAAAATGTTTTATATACTGCATGTATAAAATTCATAACTTTTGAAATGTACATCTCCAGGACTAGTATAAATTAGCTTTCTAGAAAGGTATCTGTAACTACAGTACACACACCAACTGACCACATCTTGACACGGACAGAGTGTGTAATCTATACATGCGGCTATAAAGACCAAGCTAATCTATAAGATAAACCATTAGCATGCATTCTTGATGAGATTGCTTTCTTTAGACCAAGATGCTAGAGCAATTTAAGTTTATTAACACTACACTAAGACTACAATCAATATGAATATGGAAACATCCCTAGGAACAAAGCAACATGATACTGCCTGGTTTTCTAGGCCTGGTACCATTGTAAAACCATATTTTTTTGTAATACACAAACTTTTTCCTCAAAATTGATGTGGAAGTAAAAGTTAAATACATGTTTCCAATTGTTTATACATTCGGCAGGCGCTTTAATCCAAAGTAACTTACAGTGCACTCTTTCTGTAAGGGCAAAGTCATCACACATTGTTTCTGCATTTCAGCACACCTTATAAAAACGTCCGAATGATTTCAATTTAAAATTGAAATCAATTGCTTGCTGTTGTCGGCACTGAACAAATTCTCCTAGCAAATAAACTCCTGTCAGGACCGACACAGAAAGACGAGGAAAAAGCGACTCTTGTAATAAACTCATTTACAGGGAGCAATGCATGTGCGTGTATTTGTATGTGCATCTGCGATTTTATTGAATGCTAATGCCTGCTGATCTCCCCAGGTGCTTTCAGGCAATCAGTACTCCATCATGGGCCAATTACTCGAGTAGTACCGCACAGCTCGATGCCAAACCCTCTTAAGATGGCCTTGAGATGCTCACGTGTAGAAAAGGAGGACAGCACGTGTGAATTTATGCCTGTTGTGAATGTGTGCTGACACGTGTTGAGAGGCTGATAGAAATGTTTGGGGTATGAAGAAATGATGTGCCCAAATCGTAACCGATAATGTCCTCCGGCTAGCCAAGCTGCCGCTATAGTAGGCAATGTGGAGATAGAGATTTGTCAATTGGAGGAGATCCTGGTATATAAAGTAGATTGTGGTGCAAATATACACTTTTCATTTCATCTGCTTTATATTTTCATGCATTTTGACACGCTGCAGGTTTTATGGTTGCATAGCAACAACACAGATTTGAATGCTGGCTTAACCAATCAGACCAAACTATTCATCTTGTTTTTATAAACTGTGTCCGAAACGACAAACTCCAAAATAGTGTCCACTATATGAGGAACAAAATGATTGAGCCATTTTAAATAAAAACTACCATATATCGCAATTGGGTAAGGTGGTTTAGTGCATTATAAAAGTAGAGAATGAGCTCTCAGAATACAACCCTACATACACTGTTGCACTTATAAGTGATAAGTGATGTGACGTATTAACTTTTTTGTGCGAGACTTTGAAAACAGTGTCATGGGAGCAGGCACAAAACATGATTAAAACAGTTATGGTAAATATGAAGAGTTTGGTTCCAAAACGCGATAAACAGCATTTTAAAAAATAGTTACAGCCAAAATCAGTATTGTATCAGGTCAGTATTAAAAAGTAAATTCTTTATTTTACGCAAAATCCGATATCCGCCGTGTTATTCTGTCATTTTTTCTCTCTTTTTTCCAAAACACAATAAACGGCACTCCTCCTTCTCTGCAGAATGCAATAATTCTGCTTAACCAATCACAGCTCACCATTCCACACATTGTAAACAATAATGGCGCCGCTTTGAATACACAGTTTTCCTCATCTACTTTGTACTTCGTGATCAACAAACAAACAAAAACAAAATAATACTTTTGATGGCATTGATAAACCTGTGATGCTTTCTGTGACAGGGAAAGAAACGTAAGCCATCAAAATCAAATCATTTACGTGAGAAGCACTCGGGTGAAGGAAAAATGCCGGCTGTTGCTTGTTCTCACATGACAGCATCAAGTTTCTCTCATGCTAACACATTGACTCCAGGGGATCTTAAGAAAAACTTTCCATTATTTTACTCGAAGTCAAAGAAAATCGAGCAGGACCAAAACATTTTACAGCTGATCGCTGTCAATAAAGTTCAGTGATGACGTCCCAAGAATGACAGAAGCAATGACAGTGTTCTTAATATGACAAAGTATTTTGATTAATGCCATTAATGTTTATTTTTTAATCAGTGTATACCACTAGTCAACCAAAAGAATATAATATGGCAAAGATGAATGCACATTTATATATTCATTGAATAGATTTATAGCATTTTGAAAAAAAATGTCATGGATTTATTGCATTTTGCGAAAAAAATAATCAGTTTTTATAATAAATCTCTAAAAATCTATTTATGGATTTGAATTTTGTAAAGTTATTATAACCTAAAGATGCTATGTGAAAGTTTGTAACAGAAAATAGTGGTTTTCATTTCAAGACATTTTTACAGAAATTAGTCGAAATGGATTTATTGCGTTTGGGAACCAAACTATTCATATTTACTACGCCCGCCATGTTTACAGTGGAAGGATGAAATGAAAAAAAGGCCTGATATATCATATGAAGATATATTCAATGTTTTCGTGGTGTTGCTTGGAGTTGACAGGTCTTCATTGCGCAACCATAAAGGCATGGAAGGATACCAATATTTGTAAAGTGGGAAAATTGGAAGGGGGAAAAAGTGGGAGTGTTTGTATCTGAAAAGTCCAAGAATTTGTGTTTTTACCTTTTTCATGCATATGTTTAAAATGTCCCAACTGTCCCGCTGGAATGAGTTTTTATAAACTGCATTTTTTTATTGACTGTTATAATGTTTAAGTTTCAATCTTGACACATCAAACTTATGGCGTGAATGTGGCACTATTCCTCCTGACAGCAGTATCTTTCTCATTCAACACATTATGAGTTATTTAAAGGAATAGTCTACTCATTTTCCATATTAAAATATGTTATTACCTTAACTAAGAATTGTTGATACATCCCTCTATCATCTGTGTGCGTGCACGTAAGCGCTGGAGCGCGCTGCGATAGCATTTAGTTTAGCCCCATTCATTCAATGGTACCATTTAGAGATAAAGTTAGAAGTGACCAAACACATCAACGTTTTTCCTATTTAAGACGAGTAGTTATACGAGCAAGTTTGGTGGTACAAAATAAAACGTAGCGCTTTTCTAAGCGGATTTAAAAGAGGAACTATATTTTATGGCGTAATAGCACTTTTGGGAGTACTTCGACTCGCCTGAAAAGTCCGCTCCCCTTCTCACTCTCATAATGGGAGAGGGAGGGTGTTACTGCGCCGAGTCGAAGTACTCCCAAAAGTGCTATTACGCCATAAAATATAGTTCCTCTTTTAAATCCGCTTAGAAAAGCGCTACGTTTTATTTTGTACCACCAAACTTGCTCGTATAACTACTCGTCTTAAATAGGAAAAACGTTGATGTGTTTGGTCACTTCTAACTTTATCTCTAAATGGTACCATTGAATGAATGGGGCTAAGCTAAATGCTATCGAAGCGTCGCAGCGCACTCCAGCGCCCACGTGCACGCACACAGACGACAGAGGGATGTATCAACAATTCTTGGTTGGGGTGATAACATATTTTAATATTGAAAATGAGTAGACTATTCCTTTAACAAGTACAAATCACAATACACATTAATTACATTTAATTAGTTATATTTTTGTTTTCTGTTAAATATGCACACTGCAAAAAATGATTTTCAAGTAAAGAAATTCTTAGTATTTTTGTCTTGGTTTCAGTAAAAATATCGAAAAATTCTTAAATTAAGATGTTTTTCTTGATGAGCAAAATGACCCAAGAAAATAAGTATACTTTTCAGACCAAAAATATAAAATATATATGATTTTGTACATAAAACAAGCAAAAAAATCTGTCAATGGGGTAAGCAAAAAAAATCTTCAAAATTTTTCTTAAACACTAAATTCATGAAAAAATCAAGAAAAAAAGTGCTTACCCCATTTGCAGATTTTTTTGTTTGTTTTATGCACAAAATCACTTAAATTTTTGATTTTTTATTCTAAAAACTAAACTTATTTTCTTGGGTCGTTTTGCTTATCAAGAAAAAACATAATAAACATTAAAAAGCCAGTCAAAACGGCACACGTGTCACTCGCAATACGACTACCAATAGCTTTCGTGACTCACCGGAAGTCAAGTGAGCTCAAAGATGGCGACGCCCACATTTACGCCAAAAATAAGGTGGATAAATAATCAAACATTGTGGGTTTGCATCATTCAAGTTTTAAAAAAGAGAAAATTATGCAATGAGATGAAGTATCTTTCATTTTAAAGCATTTAATTAACTTAATTATAGTCAATATATAATTTTTTTTAATTTAAGTCAGATACCATGACATGATTATATTCAAAAATAACATGCATAACATGCAAGATTTTCTTCAAATGGCCCAGTCGCTGCTTTGTTCTGTTTGTTTGCTTTCATCAAATAAAGTGAGAGGGATTAGACACGACTCACAAAACTCCCATCAAAGTTGTGTGCTGTGAACGAATCATAATTAACATGACAAATACTTCGGTCAGGTTAACATCCTGCGAATTATTTGCTTTCGATTATCTTCGGATTATCTAAAGGTGAGCGTGTTTGCAGAAGTCAGGCAGTTTGAATCCACCAGGGGGCACTGCTAACCACTGACAACCATACAACCCCATCACACCCACTCAAAAACAGCATGTTTTTACATCCAAACTGAGCTCTATTCACATACTAAATACTCGCTTCTGTTCACCGCCTCTCATACTCATCACAAAAGCCTTTAAATGGAGGTGTGACACAGCAGAATTGCAGCACGGTGTAATGGGGTTGAAATAAAGTGGTACTGTTCTTTGTGTACACTGAAAGCAAACGGTTTCTCAAACGCCCTTTATTTTTTGGTCTGGAAAGTTTCAGCTTCCTGCCCTTATTTGTCTTCATTTTCCGTGTCAAACTTTTAAGATGTGATGAAGACATGAGTGTGTGCTGGAGGAGGGCATTATTGGGATACAGGGTACAGTGCCCATCTTGTTTTTGGCCTCCTCTTTTCATTAAAAAACAGGGTTATTTCACATGCTCTAAAATTCAGCTCTTTTCACAATTTTGCATTATGTGAAATAATTGTCTGTTAGTTGTTTAATTGAACCATTCATAATGTTATGCTATGTGCAGGTATGTGTTTAAAGGGGTCATAGCGTGAAAATCTGACCTCCTTGCTTCTATCAACCAAGAAAATGTGAAGAAGAACACAGCAGAAACGTTGTTTTTGTAAACCATTTTTTGCAAGCATGTTCAGATTTTGTGATGCAGGTAGCAAGTTTTCCTGCTATACACAATTAATGGACGGGGCGCAGGCATACCATAAAAAAATCTCACGGAGGCATGTGATTCGTTAACAGGCAATATGGATTTCCTACCCTATCTCACTGCAAGTCGTGTTATAGTCACAACATTTTTTATTTATTTATTTGTGCCATTGACACGATTTTCACTGCTTTTCGTGGCACACAGCACAAATTTCTATAAACAGTTGACTTTCTGTTTATATTTTTTATATTGTTTTTCCTATTTTTAAATCATTGTAATTTTATGCATTGGTTTCTACATGTTTTTCGTCCGCTTTTAAAACTATTCTCACCTGGAGTTGGGGTTAGGATGTGGCACAAAGTGATTCTAACCCCAACCCCAAGCGACAATGGTAAAAAAATAGGACAAAACAATGAGAAAACAAAATTTAAAATGACACGATACAGCGGAAAATCGTGTCAATAGACTATAACACACATTTCCGTGAGATTTGGTTGGGATTTCACGGAGTGGAAGTTGGAAGAGCAAGATCGATGAATGCGATAGATGCAACCCCTTTATTAAGCATTTTGATTTTACGATTCCTGATTGAAATCACCCGCCTTTGATCAAAGATGAGAGCTGATGTTAAGAGCTGATTCATACTGCTATGCTATGTGCAGGTACGTGTATCAAAACTTTACACAGGTCGCATATTAGCTATAAGTATACTGTACAAATTGTGTGTTGTTATCGTAATTGTGCCAAAGTTGTGCTAAATTATGAATTCAGTCAAAAAAAAAAAAAAACAACAGCTTTGCAACCAGAAGCTTTAGCTTACCTGAAACTAAGGAAAGTAACTTAAGACTTCCTGAAATTGTGCTATTGATGTTGTTAATTTAGTTGTTATATTATTATTATTGTTGTTATTATTATTACTAATACTGTTGCTGTTTTTTTTTTTTTTACAAAATATCAATATCATCACCATCCTTTTATATAATATTATATTCATTGTTGTCAGTACTGTTACTATTATTACTATTTATAATAATCATTATGTTTATTATTTATTATTATTAAGTTATTATTATGGGATTAGAAAAAAAAACAATCCTGAAATCATAACAATCACTAGAATTATTATTGGTATTCCCACCATTATTGTACATATTATTGCATAATATACATACATACTACACATATGTATTATTATCTGTTTAATTTATTATTATTATTATTTTGTCTTATTATTATTATTTTCTTATTATCATTGCTTCATAACAATATCATCATCTGTTTTATTATAAGTTTAATTTATTATTATTTTTATTATTAGTTCGTATATTATCATTGCGCAGAACAAAACCATCGTCACAATTTTTGTTGTCTGTTTTTGTTGTGTACCACTTAACCATCTGTTGTATGTTTTGCACTTATAATACAAAAAAGAAAAAAAGACTTTTATGAAATGAAAGGAGTAGAGATGTATCACATTATTATTGCCCTATCAAGGCATCAAATGTTACCTGTATGCAGGTGAAACTTGATATAGCCTAAAAACACTTATACAAATGTAAAAAATAATACACTGGATTTACTAAAACAAAACAAAATACAGTGCATCATTTTTGCATCCACTTTTTACATGGAATGTTAAGCAATTTAAGCAATTGCTGTAAATTCTATATAAAATTTACTTTAAAAAAGTGGATGCAAAAATGATGCACTATATTTTTAAGTAAATACAGCCTATTGTTTTTTAATAGATATTACTCATTTTATTTACTTAAATTTACAAAGCCACAAAATAATGTTTTACAGTGTACTTGATATAGCCTACTAAAAATACTTAATATAGCCTTCTGAAAATACTTGATATAGCCTACTAAAAAATTATACACTGGATTTACTAAAAAAATAAAATACAGTGCATCATTTTTGCATTTTTGCACTTTACAAAGCCACAAAATCATTTTTTACAGTGTACTTGATATAGCCTACTAAAAATACTTAATATAGCCTTCTAAAAATACTTGATATAGCCTAATAAAAATTTACACAAAATAACGCAGAGTTAATTGTAACACAGCTACTTTACAGATTTATACTTATACTTTTCACCAAAATTTCTTCTGTCTATGCTGCTGCTATTCAACATGTAAAATATTAAACACATACAATACTGTACAATAGGCTTCATGTCAATCTGCAATATTGCTGTTTGCACACTTATTAAATTATTTATTTTAAATGATATCAGCACTACATCTATAGACGGTTTCAGCAGTAACAACATAAACAAGCGGCTTTCGTGGTCCTCACGTAACTTCCGGTAAACTCTGCGAAAAATAAATAACAACAAAGTCCTTTTAAAGTAGTTTATTTATATTGCAGGCAAAATAAACAACACACAGATTACATAGGAACCCATTTGTTATTTTCGACGAGGTATTTGTTTAAGAGTTCAGTTTCAGCAACTAGTCATACCATTAAACAAACAGAAACCGGAAGTAAAGTTTCGCGTCACTGTATTTTATTTATTGTTTACTTGCAGTCACTTCGAAAGGCTTTACTTACAGTATTTTACTGTGGTAAAACCCACATCAGATGACCGTGCTTCTTTGCTATGTAGATATTACTCAGGATTTTTAAATGGTACATTTGATAGTTATGCAAAAATGTCAGGTGTTTGTGACAAAAAATAAGCGATAATGCATCCAGAAAAACTAAATATGTTTTTATTTAAAAAATACTGCTGTCTGTAGTGGAAGCTCCGCCCACTGTAATCACGGGGGTTCGCTGGTTTGGGACCAGCAAGATATTAGGACTGATTCTAAATCAAGATCGGGGCATGGAGAAAGCACAGGACGGTTCAAGATTGAGCACCAAAGCCAGCCGTGATGGAAAATGGGAATTTGAGGAACCAAAAATGGTGCATTGCTTTGAATTTTTATGCACTTTTATTTTCAAGAGGGTACCTTATAATGAAAAGTAACTTGACTTGTATGTTTATACAGTGCTTTTAAAATTCTCTCTTAAATTTTATTATACCAATAAAACTTGCACGGATACAAAATCTGGGTCTTATATAAAACGATGCCATACAGATGCATGGAATTAAGACGGCCTGTGTTAATGTTTTTATTTTGTGCATGGAGATTTTTCCACCGTATAGCGGACCGCTTACCCTGTACGTATTACAAACGAGTGTCCTCAATTCATTTTGAAAACAGAGTTGTTACAGAAGCGTTAAGATTGGAGTTTTTACTCTCAGTATTCTGTAAATCTTCTTTCGGCCCATCAGCTGAGTCAGAGTTTTATAAGTCTTCTGAAACGTCAGCCAAAGAACCCAGATTGAGGACTGTGTGAAAATCGCCCTGAAAATATCTCATGCTATTATACAAATGCTGTTGGCAGGACGTATAATCCTTGCATCCTGTGCATGGATAACTTAGTTGTCTGTGCTGCACTTTTCAGAGTATGACCAAAATGAAAACCGTCCTCAATTTTAGTCGGTGTGTGTGTGTGTACTGTATAGTATATGTGTACGCGTGTGTGCGTGTTTGAGAGAGAGAGACAGAGTATGCTTATTTTGATACCCTAGGGCGGGATTTCACAATGTAGGGCAATGTTTGAAGTGCTACTCATTCCCATTTAAATAATCCGCATGCAATTTAAATCAGTTCGCTGCAAAGTGGGTCTGCAAACCATTTTGTAGTCTTAACCTGCAGAGAGAAGCGTGTTTGTGTTAGGCGTGTGGTATGCGGTTTGCAGAATAGAGTTTAGGCCAGAAAAATATCCAAAAGTTCTTTACATCGATGACATAGACATCAAAACATGCAATGAAAGGTATCCTTCCATGTTAATCAGAGTTTTTGTCCTAACCAGCCAAGACAAGTGACACTATTTTAGAAACGGTTTCTGCAATGTCGAGGATGACAGCTTCGCCTACACAGAGATCTCATTCGATGAAATTTCTGCGCATTATGAAAATTAATCATCAAACATGGAGAAGGAAAGACTGATTAGACATTTAAAAGCAGAAATATACAACAAATCCATAAGATGCACAAGGAAAGCCTTAAGAAGCCGAGTGATGTCAACTCTTCTTTTGAGAGTTCTGATTTTGTTTTGTGATTGGACAATGTATTAAAGGGGCCATGGCACAAGACTTTTTTAAGATGTCAAATAAATCTTTGGTGTCCCCAGAGCACATATGTGAAGTTTTAGCTCAAAATACCATATAAATAATTTATAATAGCATATTAAAATTGCCACTTTGTAGGTGTGTGCAAAAATGTGGCGTTTTGGGTGTGTCCTTTCAAATGCAAATGAGCTCAAGAAATGCAAACAATAATGGTGGTTTGTTGCAATTAAAACTCAATTGTGCTTTTCTCTGCACTAAATGGCAGTGCTGTGGTTGGATAGTACAGATTAAGGGGTGATATTATTATAATAAGAGGTCCTTATGACATCATAAGGAGAGCCAAATTATAACAACCTATTTTTTCATGTGCTTGTAGAGAATGGTTTACCAAAACTAAGTTACTGGGTTGTTCTTTTTCACATTTTCTAGGTTGATAGAAGCACTGGGGACCCAATCATAGCACTTAAACATGGAAAAAGTCAGATTTTCATGCCATGGCCCCTTTAATGATTCTCATCCACAACATGCACCTGTGTCTTGTGGCACCTTGCGGCATTTAAAACCCCCGTACTTAGATTTGCGGTGCATATTTCAAAATGAACATATTAAAAGTCAGATAACAAGTCAATAAATTATATAACTAGCTTTACAGAGATTAAATATTATGCCCATATTCTCAGGTGTGTCTGTGAAGTTTCAGCTTGAAATATCCCACATATAATTTATTATAGCATGCCCAAAATGTTCCTATTTGGGTGGGAGCGAAAACGTGCTGTTTTCGTGTCTGTACCTTTAAATGCAAATAAGCTCCAGCTCCTTACTCCCTTACCAACAGACAGTGAGCGCTTTTGGTCGAAATAGATCTTATTCCTGTGAATACAGTCTGAGACAATAGTATCTTTAGCCACATTACTGCTAACAAACAAATTTAGAAAAGCTTTTAGAAAAAATTGACCACTCAGTCAGTTTCCGTGGGCGAGGTTTTGTTTGTGTGACATCACATTAACAAAATAACCAAACAGCTCTAATGAGACTGCTTTGGTTTTATGGAGATTACAAAAGAAGGAGAGGGTGGATTTTTTTCATTGTAGGGCTATTGTGTTCACGCACTACCAACACACATTTATGTCCAAACACCTGGATTTTGCCTGATATGTGCAATTTAAGAAAAGTTAACATGAACGCCCTCAATAGTTTTGTCCTGTTACATTCCAGTGGCGTAACAATAAATCAAGCGATTTGCTTGCTATGCTTCTTAATGAATTATGCCGTTATATCCAAAAGCCAGAGGTTGCTCTCGTACAGAAACTCAATATGCACCGCAGCTCCAGGAAATGGGTTTTGGCTAGAAGGGATACAGCTACGGCAAAGATTTGGGGTTTAGGTTTGGGGGTAGGATTAGGATGAAAACAATGGTTATGGCTAGATAGGATACAGCTACTGGCTAATACCGTGAAATGTTGGGTTCAGTGTTAGATTTGGGGGTAGGATTAGGATAAAAACAGCTGTGAGATTTTATGAGATTTTGGCTGTAGCTGTATCCCTTCTAGGCACAACCCAGAAAATGCCTATAAACATATTTATATCACTGTTCTTCAAAACCTTTTCAGGTATTTTCATGATAATAAAGAATATATATAATGATTATGTTTGACAAATGCATGTTATAAACGACTCAAACTCTGAGTGATTTTGGATTGATAAGGATTTCCTACTGATCAAACAGCCGTAGTACACGAAAGAACTGGGCAAAATATCACCTTTGGGATTCAGAATAGATATCTGACAGGTATTATTAGTGTGTGTCGTGATTTATCATCTCATTTTCAAGTGTGTATGATTAACTCTTTAAGATCAAAAGCTTGCAAGGAGGACTGCACATCAAAAAAACAAAACCAAAATGTTAGTGTACAGGTGCTGGGCAACAAATAATCAATGAAAAAACAACAGACTGATAAACTGCTCCAATAGATTTAATGGTGCAAAGGTTTGACCATCAGGTCTTCGTCAGGCACAATGATTAACTCTTTCCCCGCCATTGACAAGTTTTTCTGGCAATCCGTATTTCCCCTATTATCCACCAGGTGGTGCTCTTACCCAACTTATAAAACACCGAAGTATTCCCTTAGGGCAAACAGTTAAAACTCTGTGTATGTTTTGAGGATCACTTTGAATCTGATCTTTATCAAAAGTCCTTCACAAAAATGCAATTATCTCAGCTTTTTGCTAAAAATTAATTTTTTGAAGAAACCTACCCATATTTGAGAGGTGATAAAAAGAGAACAAATGAAGGTAGGATTAAACTTTTTTTTTAAAGAAGAACATTTCTGGAAGGCATTAAACTTTTGTGAAAATCATAAAAAATGCTGACTCTGGCTGGCAACTTAAAAAAAAAATGCTGGCAAGCAATGTGTGCATGCATCCATGTGTCTGGTGTGTGTGTACATGTGTGGTTGTATTTAGAAACACAGAACAGGTGTATGATGGGATACCTGGAGGTTTTCCTTCTGTTGATTTCATGTTAAGATGTCACAAAAGGAATCCCACACGGATAATGCGTTCACACGAAAACCCACAAAAATAGGATTATATATTGCATCCAGCTAACATGTTCGTGGTTCTGGCGCAGGATCATATGGATTATAAAATCAAAGCTGTAGTTTTGAAATGTCACGCACACACGCACGTCAGCACAGTGTAATTAAAACTAAAGGCCTGCAGGGATTTTTCTATATATAGAGAACGAAGCTCATCCTGCCACGTGACACAAGATTCTTACACTTCCCACTTCTAAGAGACTCCGTGAGCTGAAAACTATTCAGATACTAACAGTATCAAAAGCACCAGCTTCTTCACACTATCAGATCACAGCGTTTATCTGTATCTAATGCCGTTATCGGTTCAAATGTGATGCTTATGAATATGCACAGAAATCCAAGTGCTTTGAATACATTATCCATCTGAAAAACGAAATGCGGAAAGATGCATTTGGCTTTTCCAACTACACTGAGTATGAAGAACTAGGCCAGGGAGATTAAGTCGATACCAACATACACTCTAAAAATGCTGGGTTATTTTCAACCCAGCGTTGGGTCAAAAGGGGAAGAGCTCAGTCCACTTGGGCTGTAATTTAACATGTGCTGGAGTTTTTCAACCCAAAATGCTGGGTTGTTTTAACCCATTGTTGGGATAAATATAAACTTTTTATGGGTAGAATTAACCCAACGGTTGGGCTCGTCCCTTTCTGACCCTGTTCTGAAGGTTTAAAATAACCCAGCATTTTTTAGAGTGTATATGTCTTATTTATTTATGTTTAATTTATTTATTAACATTTATTTTTTTGCTTAATAATCAGCTTACTTGGTGGATTTGATTTAAATGAGAACATTCATAGTGTTTTATACAAATTATAAAATATGTAACTATTTTGGTATTATTTAGAGATGCACCGATATATCAGCAAATGATCAGTATTGGTCAGTAAAAGCATGGTCGATATATCATGTGAAGGGAGGTTTGGCGGATGATCTGTAGTTAACCTTGGATACATTATATAGTCCACATTTTACACATTAATCCCATATGGCAAAAAATACATTTCTTTGGCCAAAAATACATTTTAAATATATGCAAAATACATATTGTAGAAAATAATGATTAATTAAATATATTTTTGAATATTTGGTAATTTTAACCTTCAAATCAACATTTCAATATGTATTTCAAGGACAAGCAAATACATTTCTAATATTACATTCCACATGGAAAAACAGTGTATTAAAAGTGTAAATATTTTAAATATATGCTAAATAGTTGAAAATATAATAAATTTTAACCTTTTCAAAACTGTTATGTTTACAGGTTCGTAAGATAAACAAAGTTTTTCTTCCAATGCGATATAAATAAATTTCCTTGGATTGAAATATATAGAGGGCTAAATATATATTTTTAACTCTTTCCCCGCCAGGTTTTTTTTTTAAAAGTTGCCAGCCAGGACCAGCATTTTTCATGATTTTCACAAAAGTTTAATGCCTTCCAGAAAATGTTCTTCTTTAAATATATAAACAAACAATATATCAGATGAAAGAACAGACCCTCTGCTTTCAAACAAAAAACCTGTTTCATCCTACCTTCATTAGTTCTTTTGTAATCACCTCTCAAACATGGGTAGGCTTCTTCAAAAACACCCAATTTTGAGCAAAAAGCAGAGATAATTCCATTTTTGTGAAGGACTTTTGATAGAGATCAGATGCAGAGCGATCTTTAAAACATTCTTTCAGTTCTTTCTCTTTCATGCGAGGTGCTACTTCCAGGTTGTATAAGTTGCGGAAGTGCGCCACCTGGATGATAATAGCGGTATTGCGGAAAGACGGAAAATCTCGTCAATGGCGGTGAAAGAGTTAATGCTTTCAAATTAATTTTTAAATTATTTTTAAAATATACAAAAAATATATCTGTCAAAAATATTTTTGTAAACATATACAGCAAATATATATTTTTTGCCATTTTTTGTATTTTTTTTTTTTTTTGCCTTATGGGATGTTTTCTCAGTGTAGTTTTTGAACTATTATTTGAACTAAGGTAACCTATCTACTTGTTGTTTAATTTGTTCGTTATTGATTCTTTGCGGAGTTTACTGGAAGTTACGTTTGTTCCACAAAAGTTGTTTCTTTATGTTTCTACTGTTGAAACCATCTATAGAAAATGTAAAGAAACATTAATAGTTTAATGTTCAATATTAATGGTCTTAGTTTTAGTTTATTTAAGTTAATTCTTTCCCCACAAGTTTTTTTTTTTTTTTACAAAAGATTAATGACTTTTAGAAAATGTTCTTCTTTAAATATATAAACATACAATATCAAATGAAAGAACAGACCATCTGCTTTCAACAACATTATTTTATCTTTATTTGTTCTCTTTTTATCACCTCTCAAATTTGGGTAGGTTGAGATAATTGCGTTTTTGAAAGAACTTTTGTTAGAAATCAGATTCAGACGAAGATTAAAACATACACGGAGGTTTTACTTTTTTTGGATTAGTGGATGCTTCAGTGTTTAATAAGAAAAATGGGTAAGAGCGCCACCTGGTGGAAATATGAATTGCCGTAAAAAACTCATCACTGGCAGGGAAGCGTTTTCTCTTTTGAGATAACTCATCAATGGAAAGAGTTAATATAACCACCAAACTATCGGCATCTGCATCGATTTTGGCCGATATCAGTCTGAATAATCGGCTATTGGTAGAAACAGAGGTATAAAAAAATACCTCGGAGAGACTTCCATGCAAATATGCAACATCAGTTTTTTTTTAAATCAAACAACAGCAAAATCCTGGTAAATATACTAAATCTATTTCACAATGTTGTGCCAAACATGAGGATCTAGAATTATGCATGAAAAATCCTTGACATCCAAAGATATTCAAAATGCAAATCAACCATAAAACACTTCACTTAAAACCTCACTCAGGACAAAACTGATTTCTGTTACTTATATTCTGAATGTTCCAAAGGGAGTGAAAGTTCAAATTGTACAGGAAATCTGCAAGTATTCATGGATCGGGAATTGAAATTATGTTAATGAATTATTCAACAGAGTAATAAGAGTAAAAAAGGCTGCAATCTTCTGTACAGTGCAAATCCAAAAATGGTTAACTGCTTTACACTCCATACATGTACAGTACTGTCTGCATGTGTGTGTGTGTGTGTGCTTACCGCGTGTGTGTATGTACTGTAGGTACTGCTGTAGGTGCTGAAAGGCAGGGCCACGGCAGGGTTGAAGATGCCAAACTGACCGACCATCTGTTGCATGCGGCGAATGGTTCTCTCTTTATCAGTGTCGGCGAACTTTACCACCAAACTGGACGAAGCTCCCTGTGACACACAAAAAGCATTTGCATTCACATTCAAACAAAATGTTACTAGTTGTAGTTTAGGGTCAGTTGAATGAATAAAACTTTTGTTTTAGTGTTTGAAACTAGTTTTATTACAAAAATGTAATTGAGCCAACAAATTAATTACGTTTATTATAAATCTAAATGATTCAAAAACATATATATATTATAAAAAAGTGACTGAAAAAAATAGCCAGCATGGGTCCAGAATAGATCCTGCAAGTTTAAAAAGCTTCGAAGCTCCTTAAAGGAATAGTCTACTCATTTTCAATATTAAAATATGTTATTACCTTAACTAAGAATTGTTGATACATCCCTCTATCATCTTTAAAAGAGGAACTATATTGTATGGCGTAATAGCACTTTTGGGAGTACTTCGACTCGGTGCAGTAACACCCTCCCGCTCCCATTATGAGAGTGAGAAGGGGAGCGGACTTTTCAGGCGAGTCGAAGTACTCCCAAAAGTGCTATCACGCCACAAAATATAGCTCCTCCTTTAAATCCGCTTAGAAAAGCGCTACGTTTTATTTTGTACCACCAAACTTGCTCGTATAACTACTCGTCTTAAATAGGAAAAACGTTGATGTGTTTGGTCACTTCTAACTTTATCTCTAAATGGTACCAGTGAATGAATGGGGCTAAGCTAAATGCTATCAAAGCGTCGCAGTGCGCTCCAGCGCTTACGTGCACGCACACAAATGATAGAGGGATGTATCAACAATTCTTCGTTAAGGTAATAACATATTTTAATATTGAAAATGAGTAGACTATTCCTTTAATAAAATGGAGATACAATTATAACATACAGATGTGGCCTTTAAAAATGCGAGTCTCAGAGAGAAGAATGCCGCGAGCAATTCTGCGAGATCCTGCAGAAGGGGGATTATCTGTCGGGGGCAGGAAATACTAAAACCTGTAGATGGTAGTCGTGTTTCATGTAAGCCGTACTGACGACAATATGTCCGCCGGACTTCAAGCTGAGCATACTGTATGATATTGAAGTAACATGACAGGGATTCTCCGTGCTTTGGCAGTATGTTTGTTTGGCGAAGTTTTCTTTTGCCAGTGACATAAAAAGTCACATATTCTTCATAAAAATCTGACTCAAATGCGCATCATTTGTCTTATTTTTTCTGTGCAATTGGAAGAGACGATGTATAACTGAGTCTTAAAACAAACCAGTAATTTGCGAAGACCTTGAAGCAACCGAGAGCATTTGCGCAATATCGTTTACCAATTTATCTAATTTTACATTTAGTCCGTTTTTGCATCTGAACGTTTTTAATAGTTTTATCATGATTGTAATGCGCTTTTCTTCATTGCTGTACTTTTTATATTATCATGTTTTACTTATGAATACATTTCATTGAAAATGTGTATGTTACACTTT
This sequence comes from Misgurnus anguillicaudatus, assembly GCF_027580225.2. Classification (NCBI taxonomy): domain Eukaryota; kingdom Metazoa; phylum Chordata; class Actinopteri; order Cypriniformes; family Cobitidae; genus Misgurnus; species Misgurnus anguillicaudatus. The sequence continues at coordinate 48,769,287 of NC_073338.2, read as the reverse complement.
TAACTAGGTAATAAGTAAATAAAATCTATTGCTTTTATTATCCACCATTCTGCTTTTTAAATAACTAATATGGCCGTTTTAACACAAATTAAGTTTTTATTTATTGGTAAATCCAGAACAAAGAGTAGCAATGAGTTGTAAGTTTGACGCTTTCACATTCAGATTCTGTGAATCTGCGGCGTGCTGCTTTTTGCATGTAAAAACATCACAGTCTATTCATTCTGATTTGTGAATTCATGTGATGCTGGTCCCAATGCCAAATATTTGTTTTGCAAGGAACAGAAACGAAACCAGAAACTTTATAAAATATATGTTCCGGAACAGAAACTTTTATTTTAAATAACGGTAACCGGTTAATACTGTTATTTTTTCGTTCTTTGACAAGATTTCTGTGCAATATGACTCAGTAAAGTTCACTTCCGGTCATTGACTCATCAGAGAAATGAAGCTTGCCACCAGCACTAGTCTACTCAAGCCCAAGTCTCTAATGATCAATCATAAGAGGTAAATATTGTAGCCTACCAAGTATCTCAAGATGTTTTTTTTTAATACTAATTAGTGGTGTAACTGATCACAGTTAATTCGTACAGATCACAACCCACGGTTCGGCTCGCATGCGATTCGCGGATTAATACGCAAATTTAAATAGGGTGAAAGTTGATTATTTGCACGTGTTTCAAAGGCTTGCAAATCTTAACACTTAAGTGATTTTAAACAATTTAACTGCAAAAGGCACTAAAGTGAAAAAATTTCTGTACGTACAGACGCACATGCGGTTGAATGTGTCCGGTCTAACTCCAATCAAACGTGATTATCCCTATGCTCTTCAAAGATCAGAACTCTTGATGTATAAACTTGAGAGAGAGTTGCGCTACTGTGTCTCATAATCTAGTCCAATAAAGACACTAAAAACAACGTATTTTTCACTTTATATGAAGCGACTATTTATGCTGCATCTTCTTCCCGAAGTGCCGTTTGGAATTCGTCCTCCATCTGTGTGTGTGCGCGTGTGTTTAAGTGCACTCAACACATGTAGGCATGTCAGAATTACAGTTATGCCGCTTTCATAATGTAGCCTTTTTTAATGTTTGATGACAAGATAGAGACTTAATGAAAATTACGTAGACTAAAAATTTAAGTTTAATGTCTTAATGATCAGCCTACTTATTTGTTTGTCACACAGCTGACTTGGAACGTTATTAACCGGTTCGGGAACTTTATTTTTTGTTCTAGCCGGTTCAGGAGCGTCCATTTTAGGGTTGAACCAAAAACCAGAAATGTTAAAATACTGTTTCTGTTCGGAACGAAACAATTGGGAAAAAATCTGGTTTAAAGCCCTACGCTAAACCGCGTATAACTCCCAAAGCTGAACACCTACAAAACTGAAACTTCTGTTGTTTTGTCCAGCTTGATTTGGAAGTTTTTTCACAGTCAGCTTTTCAATGTCAAGTTTTGATTTATTTAGAATTTTTCATTCTAAAAACAACTTCACAAAACTGTTATTTCATAATGTTTTGACAATTTTACTTTTACAATAACAATATTACGACAAACCCCTTCAATCTCACTTTTTTCTATTTGCTACACTATTTTTTTTAGTGCTAATAAAAACAAATAAACATCGCAGTTCACACACACACACACACACACACACACACACACACACACACACACACACACACACTCGTTAAAAGGGCTTCTGATGATTTACTGAAGCACTTGACCTTTCGTGTGCTGGTCCTCCCTGACCCGCTAAACCTACTTAAAATCGATCAACCCCAAAGGCCAAAATATTCCTTTCACCTCAAAGAAAAAAAAGACCGGGAGAGAAAATCGGAGAGACAGAAAGAAAAAATCCTAATAAGCTGGACAGAGGTTTGTAACACCTGAAAAAAACACCTTTACATTTCCTCTGAGCTTATAATGTAACATTTACAATATGTTTTCTGAATATTACATTGAATACAGAGTGTATACAAACTAAATAGAGTGTTTAACCCCTAGCTTAACCTTATTAATATATATGAGATAATAGATGTGATCATCTATTTCTATCATTTATACTTTACAGTATGTACAGTAAATCTGTCCCAGCAGAGGGCTTCTGTCTTTACCACTTCCATGAGACATGCTATAACAGGACGGTGATATATTCAAATACATTTATTTCAAAAAGTAGAAAGCGTCATGCTGTAGGATCCAAACAAACCATTTCGTGCTGAGCTGTTAATAAGAACCAATTCAATTTGCCTTGACTAAGCCACTGCATGGCTCTGAATATATAATCAGGAACTATTATAGTGTCCCTGAAACCCAATCTAGCCAATCTCTCTCTCTCTCTCTCTCTCTCTGTCTCTCTCTCTCTCTCTCTCTTTCTCTCTCTCTCTCTCTCTCTCTCTCTCTTTCTCTCTCTCTCTATCTCTGGCCCTGTCCCAAAACCTAGTCTGCCTTTTTGTCCCGCCCACTTTTTAAGACCAATGATATTGGACCCACTCACTTTTTTTCTAATTTAGTGCATATGTCTGTTCACTGTCAGAGCGCCGTCAGTCAAATTCATTCCACTTGAGGAAAGCCCTTATAAATTAAAATCCGTTCTGCATTTTAGCTGCAGCCTTGACTTCCACACTGCTGATTTCCCCCAATTTTTTTGTGACCCACCCACATTTTTCTTGCTTCCGATGCCCATGCGAAAGTGACTTTTCATATTAAATGAATTATAAGTAAAATTTTAATTATCTTGCTTTATCTAATTGTGCAGTCTGTTGTCAATACCTTAAACCATTTCACATGGTAAAACACAATTTGCAGATCTCACTTAGACTTTTTGAGAGTCTCAGCTCTCATCCCCTTTAAAAGCCAGTTGCGTCAGCGCTATGTCTAATCCCCATTTACTGTAGGTGACGGACTTGGTAAACTGAAAAAATAAGCGGTTGGAAGAAGACCACCAGTTTAAGAATAATGTAAATGTGTTGTTTTCATTTTTATTGAAATTGTCATTTTTTATTAAAACCTTTAACTCATTCACCGCCAGCCTTTTTGAGAAAAGTTGCCGCCCTGCATTTTTGTGATTTTAACAAAATTTTCACAAAATTGCTTGCAGGAAAAATCATTTTCTATAAATATATACACATACAAATTATATCAAATTAAAGAACACACCCTCTGCTTTCAAACAAACAATAAACAAACAAACAAACAAACAAACAAAATGGGGAAAAAAACGTTTCATTATATATTTACTTTTTCTACTTAATTTAACCACTGAAATATGGATATTTCTCTTCAAAAATACAAAATTTTTAGCAAAAAGCTTAAAAAATAGCGTTTTTGTAAAGGAATTTATGTTAGAGATCAGACTCAGAATGACTATCAAACATAAAGGCAGTTAAAATAAATAATTAAATCTTTTTAACTTCCGTTTTTGATAAATTTGGTTTGGCGCCATCTGGTGGACAAAAGCGGTATTACACTTTCACTTTGAAATATGTCCAGAAAGGCATATTTATTAGTTAAATATGAACTCATAAATGACGAGATAACTCGTCAATGGCGGTGAATGAGTTAAAAGACATTTTCCTTCAGGATAGAAGTAAAAATAGCAGGCTTTTAATTGCTGTAAATGTTTTGATATTCTACATTGTAATCTCATAAAATAATTTGCAAATATGCAAGAAAAGGTTTGTACTCTAAAAATACAACCAAGAGATAAAGAACTTACAAATGTGCAGAGAGCTGTTTCAGCACTCAGACAGGGCCATGAGTTTTTTTTTTTTTTAAACTACTTAAAAGAGGTTCTCTTCTCATCATATCCACAGGTACAGAGTCTGGTACAAATCTGTGGGGAAGCATTTAAAAAAACATTTAAAAATAGATGCATTTGTTTAAAGCAAAGCATTTAATTATTTACCAGGCTACAGGTGAAGCAGCTCTTTACACCTTCTAACGTCTCATAATCGGTCCTCATTTATGCCCATGGGCACAAAATTGGCCGCAAATGCATTTGCTATTTAAACAATGTGACGCTAAACGTGAAAATTATCATTGTGCCGGGTTGAAGCTAGCAAAAGACACTTGCGTCGCGCATTGCGCTGGGTGTATGATAGAGCCCCATGTGTTTAGATCATTAAAATAGGGCCCTTCATCTTTAATGGATGCTTATCTGGTACTTTGGCAGCACAGGTCATTGGTTTAAATAAATGTATAACTTAAATGCACTGTAATCTTTTGGAGGCTCCATTGTGTTTGGAGCCTTTTAAATATGCTTTAAAGTGCTGCCCAGAAAGGCATCTCACCCGATTTTGAACCATAGGCTTTTTCACTTATTTTCTGGTTTTCTCTTTTCTCTATTCTAATGTTGAATATGTAAATGCACTTAATTAGCCGTATGTGAGACCGCAAAGTGTGTGTGTGTGTGAGAGAGAGAGAGAAACTGATACGGCCTTGAACATTTCATCTGAGGATAATTACACTCAAGGTTGGGTTGATCTCCAAATATACATTTATAGTCATCATCCGACGCACTGCTCTGCTTGTCTGTCTCTCTCTGTGACAGTTAGACATTGCCATAATGTTTTTTTTCCTTCGTTTGATCTTCAGCAACCCTTTCTCTTTTTCTCACTCTCTACAGTCCACGGTCCTGTTCTCAGGGGATGAAGAAATATACCTCTTTATCAGTCCTTTCAATGTGTGAAAGAGGAATTATTCATTTGAGCCTCAGAGAAAGAGAGAGAAAGAGAGAGAGAGAGTTCAGAATAGCACACTTACATACTACTCATACTATTTTTGCTGTATACTGTGATTCATATACTGTTGTATCCTGCACGGGTGTACATTTCATCTAACAGTGGGGGGGGGGTCTCTCCAGAGCAATTTTTGAAGGGGATACGAATAATACAGCCAAAATTTTACTTTTTGTGTACACAGAATAAAAGCCTAATATTCTTCTTCAAAATGTAATTTTATTGCAGTGTTTTTTAAGTTGTATACAATCAAGGCACCAAATAAATTTGAACTTAATTTTAAACGTAATGACGTAGGTAACATTATAATCGCTAACAAAGCAGACTATTTACCTAATAAGGTAAATAAGGTAAAGTGAAAAAGCATGCAGTGAACCAAACCACTGTAAAGAAGGGAGAGGGGACTCATGATGTTTCGTAAAATGCATTTTTCAAGCACGTTTGCATTTATATTGTTTAACTACTTACACAATTATTTAAAGTATTTATGAAGAGTTTGGTTCCAAAACACAAAAATTTCATTTTGACTAATTTCGGTAAAAACGTGATTTCTATACCAAGAAAGTGACAAGATAAAAAAACACTATTTTCTGTTACAAACTTTCATATAGCATCTTTAGATTATACGTATAGACATAAAAAATTCAAATCCATCATTTGATTTTCAAAGATTCATTATAAAAACTGATTATTTTTTCAGCAAAATGCTATAAATCTATTGAATGAATATATAAATGTGCATTCATCTTTGCCATGTTATATTCATTTAGTTGACTTGTGGTATACACTGATTAAAAAATAAACATTAATGGCATACCAAGAACACTGTCATTGCTGTGGTTATACTTAGGACGTCATCGCTGAACTTTTTTGACAGCGATCAGCTGTAAAATGTTTTGGTCCTGCTCGATTTTCGTTGACTTTGTGTAAAACAATGTCAATTTTTGATAAGATCATTTGGGTTCAATGTGTTAGCATGACAGAAGCTTGATGCTGTCGGGAGAGCAAGCAACAGCCAACATTTTTCCATCTCCCGAGTGCCTCTCACGTAAATTATTAGATGTTGATGGCTTACGTTTCTTCCCGTCACAGAAAACCACCATAGGTTTATCAATGCCATCAAAGTATTACTTTTGTATGTTTGTTTGTTGATCATGAAGGACAAGATGAGGAAAACTAGAATTCAGTGTGTATTCAACACGCCGCCATTGTTTGCGCTGTGATTTGTTGAGCGGATTTATTGCATTCTGTAGAGAAGTACTGGCGTTGAGGAATGTTTATTACATTTTGGGAAAAAAGGGAGAAAAGATGACAAAATAACACGGCGTACATTGTATTTTGCGTAAAATTAAGAATTTACTTTTTAATACTGACCTGATATAATACTGATTTTGGCAGAAACTCATTTTTTTTAAATGGCGTTTATCGTGTTTTGGAACCAAAGTCTTTATATCTTTATATTAATTCTAATAGACATGGTTTTAATGATAATTCTTAAAGGGAAAAAACTTAGATGGGGCACCTGTCCCCCCGACCCCCCTGGGATTCCACCTATGGTATCATATTGTGAAATTTCTTTTCATTTCTTCACATTCAATCATGTTTTTAGTTGTAAAAATATATTTTACTTTTCAATTATATTTTCAATTTAGCTTATCATTTAAAATCATTTGCATAGTCTATAAAGTTTGCCATATTTCACAAATAAAAATCTTGAATATTGATGTCATTACAGTTTGCATAGAAAAATATTTTACTAAGGTAAGGTTTCAGTCATTTATTGTCTGATTTGACTGTGTAATGCCCTGGGTAATAGGCAGTGTATACTGGGAAGTGTGGGAAGTGTGTGAGAGAGAGAGAAAGAGAGAGAAAGCAGAGACTCATTTGCACTTATATTGGAATTGATGCGCATACAGTACATCACCGGCAAATGACATTGTGTGTGACTATACTGTATGTGCATATTTCATCACGTGTACCTGTGTGAATGTGTGTGTGTGTGTGTGTGTGTGTGTGTGTGTGTTGTACTCACAGGCATTGTCTGGCTTCCATGCAGCCCACTGATGGCTGACTGAGCCTCAGTGTGTGTTGAAAACTTTACAAAGGCACAACCTGCAAAACACACACAACACACAAAAAACTATAAGAAACACTAGCCAGGACTGTTGTGTCTCTGGTGACTCCTACAATGGAGATGAAAGAGAAAACACACAGACTTCCATAGTTTCTCTTAAAAGGACAGTGACGTGTTTACCATTTTGGTGGCCCTTAGCAAAGTCCAAGAACCGGGGCCCCCCATGCCCCAATATTGTCCAAGGTTTTTCATTTGAATTGCACAACAATAATATTCAGTATATAGAATTAAGTGATATATATATATATATATATATATATATATATATATATATATATATATATATATATATATATATATATATATATATATATATACCTACCAGGTATATATATATAAACCTGGTTTATTTAGTTTTTTGCACTGCTTAAAATAACACTAAATTGTTAGCTTGGTATGACAACAATTCTTGGTTTAAAAAAAATGTCAGGCCCCTCTCAGATATATCTTTTGCTTGCAAATGTATTATAGGATGTATTTAAAACAATGTAATTAAAACTGCAACTTCAATGTCTGACATCCTACTAAAAAAACTGAGCAGAGGTGCGCTTTCCCGTAGAGTTTCACTCATGAAGTAGCCTATATGTGCCCTCGCGAGGATGAGCGCAAATATTATTCTACGTGCATACTCGCACATCTCTCGCTCGCGCGTGCTTAATCCGTACCTTAGATTTGGGTCTGAATAAACGTAACATACTTTCGCACACCTTGTGGCCAGTAAGGGGGTCCCCCAAGCCCACGAGGCCCCACGCAATTGCGTGGTTTGTGTGGTGGGTAAACACGCCACTGTAAAAGGGTGAACTATCCCTTTTAAGGTGAAGTATGTAACCATCAGCATCACCAAACAGAATCACAAATGATTAATGACAGTCTTTACTAGTTGGATTGTGCCACATGCCATTTACCAAAGACGTCCCTAAGACTTGTATTCATAGATTTAATGCCCATCATTGACAAGCGCACATGATACGTGCTAAATTTATAATGAGAACGTATTAACACAAGCTTTGTTCTGCTATAATATATAAGACTATAAACAATAATATATGTAATTTTATATACAAAATATAATTCTATCTTGGCATGCACATTATCTGGTTCATGTTGGTCCAACTTATTGTTTTAGTGTATTTATTTTCATTTAGGCATTACATTTATATTTAGTCATTTAGCTTTTATCCAAAGCAACTTACAAATTTAGCTTTCATTGTAAACCTTAACCCGTTACAGTGTTTCCCATACATTGATTTACCTGTGGCGGCCCGCCACAGAATCAACACTGGCCACCACAAATAGATTTTTCATGATTCCCATTTACATTTTTATTTTACTATTTAAAACGGTTTAATATATTGTAGCGAGCGCTCAGCGTGCCTCCTTCTCTCTCTGTCTCTCTCTCTAAAGAAAGAGCTGATTGGATTAAACAAGGAGTTACTGGGTCGTGGGTCGTTACTATATTATCTGTTCTATTTTATAGACAATAGAACAGATAATATGTAAAAATAGCATTCAGTTGTTAAAATGCAATATAATGTGACAGATCAAGGAGTAAAACATGACGCAATGACATCAAATATATGCTAATCGGCGTGTGACGTCATCACCGCCACAGTCTCTTAAAATCCTGTGGGAAACACTGCCATTAACTGGAGTGGGACACCTAAGTTTACTTCAATATTTTTCATGTAAATTTTAATTTATCACGACAAACTATATATTGTTGAAAAGGTCTAAGAATGTAGTTTTCATATTTTAAAACCGCAGTAATAATAGTGCAGTAATTTATTCATTTGTGACAAGAGTATGCAGTAAACCTCACAGCAAACCAACACAAACCTGATTTTTTTGATAATTTTATGTATTTAAAATAATACTATATTGCAAAATATCTATTTTCACCTCCAGACACTTCCGTAAAAATGTAGAAGTGTGTCCTTTAAACAAGACCAAAATTAGTCTTCTAGACCAAGTTAAAGGGTTAAAAAAGTAATTATTTGCAATTTTGTAACATTTAAGGCTTAAATTCTCTAATATATTTTTAAAACATTTAAAATCATTCCAGATTTTTCAAAAAAAAAAAAAAAAAAAAGTTTGCAGATTCTGCACTGAAAAAAATGTTTCATTGAATTTAATACATTTTTTTAGGTAAGTGGTTGCAATCAATTTATTTAAGCTACATTTAAACAAAAAAATATTAGTAAAGTAAAATAAAATATAAAACTTTTGTTTAAATGTAGCTTAAATAAATTGATTGCAACCACTTACCTTAAAAAATTGATTAAATTCAATGAATCATTTTTTTCAGTGTGTTTGGTGCTGATATCGTAGCTCTGTATGAGATTTAAATCAAATTTACAAAAAGTGAAAGATGGGTGGTCATCGACAACATTACAGGATACTGCCAGTATGTTTTTCATATGACAACAAACTACTTATTTCAAAATATCAAACATTTCTAAACGTCTTATCATAAGGGTTATCTATTTTTAGAACACAAGCATTTCTCATCCTCTTAACGTTAGTATCCGTGCTGAAGGCATGAGGGCGCAGGGTCATGTGATCATACGGTGCCACATCGAATCTTCAGGATTTCATATTAACACACATTTCAAACGGGTTTGACCTCTCTGACATCCGATCGTGTGTGTGTTTTAATGGACACAGTTATCAGTGCCTGCATAAACACTTCCTGTACGATGGGCCGGGGCTTGCGATGCGTTTTGTCAGGTGATATTGGCACCCCGCGGCGCAAAGCTTCACCCAGCGCCCTCCAGAACGAATCCTGACATGTTAGTGTCGAGAAACTCCATCGCGGAGAGTGTCAGCACGGCGTCAGGTTGATGTGTGTGTGTCTGAGTGGACTGACGTGGTGAAATTGAATGTGTAAATGAAAGCGGCTTTGTCACACCGCTCAAGGTTGAACGCAGCTTTTCTGTTGCCTGTTTGTTTGTTTTGTCTTTGACTTTCCGCAGAAGGTCACAGTTCTTAAACTGCTCAGAATCCGAAATGCATTTTCACTCTAATCGGATAAAAGCTCGTGCGGGCGTCTGCCGTTTACCAGCGTGCGTGCAAAACCACATATTTGTGGCAGTTTTTTATGTGCTCGACAGAAGGTGAGTATGAGAATACTAAAAAAAGATGAAAGTGCTGAAAGAAAACTTTTTACTTTGTGTTGTCTAGAGGCTGGAAAATGCCAACTTTTGAAGGTGGGTTTCAAAGAGTAAGTTTGTGAAAACTATATTACTAATGTATTGTATACCACCCAAGTAAACAACGTGAATCTGTGAGAATTGTGATGTCATGTGCATGCGTATTACGTATTCAGACATCGTGTGACATCATCATCAACTATATTTACATTTCAGCACACACTGTTAAAAGTGAAAGTTTACTTCTTAATCTATCACGACAAACTATATATTGTTGAAAAAAGGTCTAAGAATGTAGTTTTTATATAATAATAATAAAGCAGTGACTGTAATTTATAAATTTGTGACAAGAGTATGCAGCAAACCTCACAAACTTATTTTTTTACAAGTTTATGTATACAATTTTTGTAACAATTTTTTCTTATTTAATATTTTCACATCCAGACACTTCCGTAAAAAAACTTTAAGGTGTCTTTTTTAAAATAAATCCAAAATTAGGCATCTAGACCAAAAAATGTCAGCGTTATATTAATTTAAAGGGGTACATAACATTTTCTACCCCACTTAAAAAGGGCTGCGCCAGGTAAAGGGTTAAAATTTTACTTTAATTGGTAACACCTAAAAAATTCAACTTACATTTACTGTTAAAAATGTAAGTAGATTTTTTTTTTTGCATTATTATTATTATTATTAATAATAATTATTATTAATTATTATAAATAATATTTATAATATATAAAATTATTTTATTGTTATTTTGTGTTTTTTACAGTGGATTTATCAGAAGCGACTTAAGAAAAACAACAAAGTGATTCGTCTTAGGGAGGCAGTAAAACTACTGGCCTGGCATGCATAATAAAGCATGTTGAGTCGCATTTGTGGATCTCTTTGATCTGGAATTTTCTGACAATGTTTTGACAAAACTATAAAAAAATGCACAGAAAATATATTTTTTTAGTACATTGGGTCTCATTGACTAAGCATACCCACGAATTTGTGCGGTAAATGTGCATACGGACATTTTCACCAACAAAACCTAATTCGACAAAAACTTTTTTCTAAATGTACCTAAAAAAAAATCAAGAACAACATGTGCTACACATATGTAATTATCATTACAATCAAATGCTATTAATTGTAATGTATATATTATTATAATATACAATTGATATATACTGTACATCATAACTTTTTATACTGTATAAATAATATTTTTTCTACACATGTATAAAAAAAGATGTAATGACAATCATTCATGCTTTGCTTCCTGACTTTTTCAAATCTGTCCAATATGGAAGCGTTTGCTTAATGCCTAAATATAAACGCAATGTAAATGTAATGAGAAGTCCAAACATCAATCACTTGATTCATGCCTCCTGTCTGTTTTATTTAGATTTACACATAGCACAACTTGCTTCCTACACCGACAGCAAAACCTTCCAAATCGTAAAAGCAAAGCAAAACAGAATTTTACTGACAATGAATATGATAATGCATTTCTTTTTTAGCTCCTTTTGCTTCTAAGACATACTTTCTGTAAAAAGCCCTGCGTTTGCGAGTCCTTATACAGTATGTTGCAGGTTTGAGTGTGTTTTATGCAAATCTCGTACACACGGCCGCACATTCAGGACACTAGCGTAAAATCGAGTTTGAGAGAATATTCATGTTGTAAATTAGGTGGAAATTTTTCGTGAGAAGTTCAAATGTGTGTATAAAAAAAAATGCATGCAATTATCAGTGAATGGGACCCATTGTTCTTATGTAAATGTATTATAATCACCTTTACTGTTTCCATCAGGGCCTCTTAATACTGTACACTCTTCAATAACTCCGTAAGGCTCGAAAAGACGATAAACGTCTTCCTCCGTCTGCTGCTTATTCAGCATCCCCACGAACAACTTCCTGTCCTCTGCAACACAAACAGAAACTTCCATCAGAACATGTGATGGTTGATTCTTCAGAAACATTATCGCAGAAATTTGCACCATTTCCACCCTGATATGTTGTTTCCTAACTGGCAGAAATCAATCGAGTGAAATCAAACGTTGATGCTCCCAATCTCATTATTAGATTATGAGACTTTATCCTTAAATGGGACGTATCATGAAAATCAGACTTTTTTCATGTTTAAGTGCTATAGTTGGGCCCCCAATGCTTCTATTAATCTATAAAATGTGAAACAACTCAGTAACTTAGTTTTGGTAAACCATTCTCTGCAATCATGTGAAAAAATAGGTTATTGAAATTTGGCTCCCCCTGTGATGTCAGAAGGGGATAATACCACCCCTTTATCTGCACTATGCAACCACAGCACTGCCATTTAGTGCAGGGATCAGCTCATTTGCATTTTAAAGGACACACCCAAAAACGGCACATTTTTGCTCACACCTACAAAGTGGCAATTTTAAAGGTGCAGTGTGTAATTCCTAGAAGGATCTTTGGACAGAAATGCAATATAATATACAAAACTACATTATCATGGGTGTATAAAGACCTTTTTTATAATGACTTGTTATGTTTTTATTACCTTAGAATGAGCTGTTTTTATCTACATGCACGAGGGTCCCCTTACGTGGAAGTTGCCATTTTTGTGCCACCACGTTTCTACAGAAGCCCTTAACGGACAAACATTTTTGTCTCTGACGATGACATGTTTTTCCGGTGGCGGCTACTGTAGCTTCTCTATGCATTTCAAAAGCGAGGGGTGAGCAGTGGGCTGAGCCGTTGGTTGCAATTCGTAACCTCACCACTAGATGCCACTAAAATGTACACACTGCACCTTTAACATGTTATAATAAATTATCTATATGATATTTTGAGCTAAAACTTCACATACGTACTCTGTGGACACCAAAAATGTATTTCACATCTTATAAAGCCTTGTGAAACGTCCCCTTTAATTTCACAGACAGGGTCAGGTTAAAGGTGTAATTTTTTAGTGGCATCTAGCAGTAAGATTGCGAATTGCAACCAACCTCAATTTCGAAACTATGGTAGCCACTAGGGGTGTGCAGCGGAGTCAGTATTTGTATCTGTACCTGTAACAATCTCAAAATAGTTTGTATCTGTATTTGTATTCGGATGAAACCGGAAGTGGGTGGGTCTTAAACCGGAAGTTTGTCAAATTACATGAAAATTACATTTTAAATGCATATATGCTTTTTATTATAATTATAACTTCAATAACTGTAAATATCTATTACAATCTATTCTATTAAAAAATAATAATGCAAAATGTTCATTAAAAAGACAAAAAATGTAATTCTGTTAATTCATTTAATGAAACTCGCAAGTGCGCGCACCGACATATACTAGCCTAGGGTGCGATTCCCGAACAACGACATAATTCGCTGGTGAACCACTATAGTACGATGCATAGTTGGAGAAACTAAATACCTTTGAACCATATTGGTTTAACAACATAGTTGATGATGTCACGTGGGAGGCGAAGTACTAATTAATCTGTGCAAATCGATTTAATGTCAGATTATTGCTGTAAATAACATATATTGCATCGAAAGACTGATTTTGTTATCGTGATTTCGTTTCTGTTGTTTATTTTCAAGATATTTAATTAACGCGCAAGATCCCTCTTGCAAGGTCACTCCTCCCAGGGATTCCCCAGGGTCTTAAAGCTCGTACGCCTGCGTTTTCAAATGCAGCGCTTTAATTCTGTTTACAAACTTAAAGACGTAAAATAAAATTTGTATATTTAGAATGATGGATATAGAATGTACTACATGTTTTTTGCTTAATTTGTCCAAAAGCATGATCAACGTAAGTCTAAGTATTAAAATAACAAGGAACTATGCTTCTAACGACAGGTGAAGAGCTGTCGTTCAAACCACATAAGTTTAAAATTTCAATTTAATTTGAATTTAATTGCAATTCATGTCATAGTAATCTTCAGTTTAAATTTTGCTTTTTAAATGTTATTCATGTCAAAGATTGCACTCATTCACTTCACACACATATTATTCGTGCTTTAAGGGTTTTAACGTGAATTGCGTCGGGCTGAATATTTTTTCTGTTTTTCGGATGAATTGGTTATTGGTTTTGAAGCCATTATCCGTGCACTTCCGAATAACGTATTCGGCTTTGGGCTCATCCCTAGTAGCCACCACAGGACAAACATGTCGTCGTCTGAGACAACGTAGGGACAAATGCGCTCCGTAGAGCAGTTTGTCCGGCGACTTCCGTGTAAGGAGACCTGTGGTGTATGTAGATAAAAACGTTATGTATATCATATTGCATTTCTTTCAAGAGATCCTACTAAAAGTTACATATTGCACCTTTAACTGAAGACATGGTGTGATGCATTATAGTTGATAATGATTTTGTTTTAATATATCTAACCGCTTCATAAGTCTGACACAATACAATGTGAAATAAACACAGACAAAGCAGGCATATATATGCGTATAAAACAGCACATTCCTATCATCCGAGCACACATTCCCAGCACTTTTACACTTCAATCCAAGTTGCATCATCTTGTGTGAATGTGCGTATGTGTGTTTAATGGATGCAGCAGGCCTTTGAGGTGTCTGTGTCTATCTCGCTGGTTGCAGACTATTGCAGCGGAGTTGCACCGCTGTGGATTTGTGACCTGAAGCCTTTAATGAGAAACGCACACACATATACAGCGCTCGAAACAGCTGGAAATACACTGAAATTCTGTGGTAACTGTCACTACAAATCTCTAAGGAGAAATGAACCCGTAAAGACGAAAATCACAAATGAGATCTCTTTATTATCTCAATTGTTTTTCCTAGACAGCAATATGATTAATGGAGTGCAAATGGAGACTTTTGCCTTAGTCTCCCGCTTGGTAGATTTTTCTCTCCAGAAAATCATTGCAACAATTCATCTCCTGATAGAGAAAATGTATCTCTTTTAGCGTTTCAAAACGTCTCAAACCGTGCACAGATTGCTCAAGATACCAAAGGCTTACATTTACAGTGTTTTGTTTAAATGCATTAGCAACAGTTATAGGCTTTATAGCATTTATTAATCTTCGTTAATGTTAATTAATGCCAACACAATGGTTCATGTAAGTTCATTGTCCAACTTTTGATTTAAATTTCTATATCATCATGCATTCTGACTTACAAACACTGTTAAAGTGTTGGCTTCTCATGCTAAACATATAGGCAAAGTTTAAAAAAAAAAACACTTGGACATATGGCCGCGGTACAGAGGAAGTCCTTTTATGGGCACTTCTCAGTGAAAAGCGGCAATCAAAATGAGAACAATAGCACGGCCATCAACGCGGAGTAAAACTGCATTAAATGTCTGTTTTGTTGACAATCAGAGCATAAGTGCTGAAAATATAGTTAATCAAAAGTTATCCAGGGATAATGCGGTGATGTATTGGATATGGTGCATGCTCGTGACTTGCTCCGCCCACGGTACGCCTCCAGAAGCTCGACTGTTTTCGGAAAGAAGTAGTACAGCTGATCTTTCTTTCATAAATCTGACAAAACTAAAGACTCTTATGATATGAAGGATGCAATACTACTCTATAGGTACCCAAGATTAAAATAAAAACCGTGCGTGTGTGTGTTATGTGACCTTTAACTAAGATTAATAAATAGAAGTTATGTTAATATGTCAATAAAAGCAACCGTACTGTTAAAGTGTTACAGATATATACTTTTAACAAAAATTCACATTACAATAACGTGTCATTTGCTATGCATTCCTCTGGGTGAACTGTCACTTTGATTGATTGACAGACAGACGTAATCGCTGATGATGCAGATAAATGATCTTACTACAGAGACGCCGTATTTACAATTTATATTAGACCGCTGAAGCGTCTGTCTCGAGCGTGCCAGATCGTTCCGGCCACAATTCTAATTATCCACACAGACCCCTCATTTGCTTCTCATTAGCATGTTGAATATTCATGACTCGAGTGTGTTAGCCCCTCCCTCCCAGGGGACTACTTCAATTTACACACACAAGCTCTGTTCCAACACCTAGTGAGCTGCTTCACAGTCTAATGCCTACATAAAGATACTTTCAGTTACAACACCAACATCTGACTTCTGCTGCACTGGCAGAAAAGATTGCCCCAAGCTGTCACTGGTGCAGTACCTTTTAAAAAGGTCCTAATATGTACTATTTAGGTATAGAAATGTATACATTTGGTATTGAGTATATGCACTCTTTGGTACCAATATGAATTGTTTAGGTGCAAAGGTGTACATTTTAAAAGGGTACTGCCCGTGGACAATTTTTTGATCATTTTTTCTGTTGGTTTGCTTGTTGAGGTTTTCCTGAAAATCAATGGCACAGCCCTGTGGTGGCACCACAAAAGTCATGAATTTGAATTCCCAGGAAACACACAAGTCAGATTTTCATGCCATGGCCCCTTTAATTGCAAGATACTGTGTAGGTAGGCAATGCCATAAAATTAGAGACAGAGCTATAAATCTACTTCTTAGCATCCATGGAAATCTGCAACAGATCTATACGCCACTCAGTGTTTATTACATATTTCAGCTAAATTAGCTATGTTGGGGGGGTTTGACGGTATTTCATGCATTCTGAGTTATTAACACAAAAAAGGGTTGTAATCTTCATGCTAAACAAATTCAAAGTGTCAAAAAAGCAGTTGTGCTTGTGAGTATTTCTGGGCCAAACGTATGCCTCATTTTCCTACAATTTCCGAAAAGTTTTTTTTCAAACATGGGTACCTGTTACGTATCATTGACCCCATATTCCTTTTATGGGCACTTCCCCCAGAAAAGCACACCCACACATAAATCAGAGTAAGAGCAAATGAGGAAGCTCATTAGAATTTTTTTTTAATAAAAGTCACAGGCATCATTTCACGCGACAGCTTTGTTTTATATCAGGACTCAACAATGGCGTGAAAGAAGAAGATGTATTTTTGGATGTAAGGAGAAGAAAGCCTTGATTAGCTTTCCAAGTAAGCCAGCCTTATGGAAACAATGAATATAGTTTGTTTATCTGGGGTAGCAGCAGAGTTGTGCGTGTGTTTGTTTGTTTAACACTGGATTTTGTTGAAATGAGTCGGTCCCAACCGGGTCATGAGTCACAGGCGGTAAGTAAAAATGCATCAAATGTCTGTGTTTTGTTGGTGATCGTCGCGTAAGTGCATATACCATATTTTCCGGACTATAGACGGTTTCAGCAGTAACAACATAAACACACGGCTTTCGTGGTCATCACGTAACTTCCGGTAAACTCTGCGAAGAATAAATAACAACAAAGTCTTTTTAAAGTAGTTTATTTATATAACAAGCAAATAAACAACACATAGATTACATAGGAACCCAAAACATTTGTTGTTTTTAACGAGGTATTTGTTAAAGAGTTCAGTTTCAGCAACTAGTCAGACAATTAAACAAACAGAAACCGGAAGTAAAGTTCGGACCAGACGCTTATCGCGTCACCGCACATGTGCCCGATAAAACGGTCTGTAAGTCGCTCCAGAGTATGAGTCGCATTAGTCAATAATGCATTTTGAAGAGGAAAAAACATATAAATCGCAGTGGACTATACGTCGCGTTTATTTAGAAAATGATTTCACAAAATCCAAGCCAAGGAACAGACATTTAATCTGGAAAGGCAAGTTATTCAACTAAACAATAACACAGAACAGCAGACTGAATAGATGTCTGTAGATGTTAAAGTAACACAAACAGTTATTTACACAATAGCATACAGAACATACATGAGAGGCTGAAATAATATAAATTAACACAACAAGCCAAATCAAGTTCAAAAAGGTCCAGAAGTCATTCCTCATCACTGAATCCATTGAAGTACATAAATACAGAAGCAGCATAGAGCGGACTCTCACGGCTGTAGATGGTATGAAATAATTTATGTAATAATTTTGACGCATAAGTTGCACCTGAACTTAAAGCTGCAGTCGGCAAGATTTTTGTGATCATTTTTACTGAAAGCGACAATATGCTCTGATAGAACAACATAAATTAGACTGTTTAAGAGAGAAAAACTGCACGACTTCTACCTCCACCTAGTGCGTGTTATTGTTATTTTGTTGGCAAAAATCCACCGCTCCCGGTTCATCTGGTCCAATCAGCGCAGGGCTGTGTAAAATCTGCCTGTCAATCACAGTTCCTGCGCGCCACATATCCCCCCTTAAAATATCACGTGCATCCGCCTGAAGTTTACAGGTGTGTTGGATTGAACGCAGCGTGATGTCGGAGACAACATTCACTAACAAATTTCCGATTCCTCGGTTAACAACTAGAGTTGGGAAAACAACCAATGAAAAGATGGAAACAAAGATAGAAAGCGACTGTACCCGTAATAAAACTAGGATCAATATCATTTGAAAGGTAGAGGAATGTACGAGATTTTAAAAGGTTAAAGCTGGATGCAGAGCTTGCCACATTTCTTCTTGACAGGTAATTGTGCTTTATCAACCATTGATTATTTCTGAGTATTATGTAAGTAATCTAAGTATGCTTGCTAAGTATGCGTTCACAAAAAATACTGGTTCACACGCACTGACAAGGACAAGCTCATAGGAAGTAGTGTTGGAGGGGCATGAAAATTGTAAACATTAGAATTCATCCCAATCCTTCAAAGTTGCCGACCGCAGTTTTAAGTTCCAGGACCCGCCAAACTATGAAAAAAGTGCCACTTAAAGTCCAGAAAATACAGTAATGTAAACAACACGAACATGTAGCGAATCATGAGTTACCTAGAGATAGTGGGATAATGTTATGGAATTTCCTGCTTTTCCAGAAACAATCGCTAGAGCTGATCTGTCTTTATAATCTGATTTTGAGATACGAAAGATGTACTACTCTATAGGTACTCAAGATTAACATGAGATGAGCAGAAAGGGAGTGTGTTATGAGCTTTAAATCCATTTCACCGAAACCTGCACAGAAAATGCAATGAATAAATGCAGCAGATTCCAACTTAAAGCAACACTTAGTCTGAAGAGGTTTCTAGCACTGGAAAAACACAGCAGTGTGTATTTGTGTGAGGAAAATAATTTTGTGAGTGCTCTCAAAGAAGAGAGAAAATAGACCTCAGAGAAATGAGAAGAAAGATGGGAAGAAACGGTAGAGGCTGCAGGGCATCAGTCGAGAGGAGAAGCGGGATGATGCAAGGATGAGCCAAACATGTGCAGTCCGGAATCGCACGTCTCTGTGCCGAAGGAATTTTCATGTTCAAGAAAATAAAAAGACACACACATGCACACACGCGCATGTAGTGTACATTTATTAAGGCCCTTGGGATTTGGAGATGAAAATGGAGATTGAAAGCAGTGTGTGCGGCTTAGTCTGAAGGTTACGTTTTTAACACACATGCTGAACATCATGTTTCCTTTATTCATGAAAGTTGCTGTGAAATGTGCGAGCAAACGCTACAAACGTCTACAGTTTGAGGAGAATCTTACTGTGCATGTTAGTTGATGTATTTGCAACTATCTAATAACACATTTTGTTTAATGCAACACATATTTGAAGGTAATTGCATGAGATATGGTGTAAAACTCCAAAAGTCCTGCCATTCGACAATGAAACAGCAAATGTGAAGTCAGCAATGCTTAGAATGACTGACAGGACTTCTGATTGGCCGAACAACAGCGCACGGGTCAGATTGTTTTTTGCTGTTTACAGGGTGTTGGGCTGTCACAGAGACAGGTGCGATTTCTCACTATTTCAGCGATATATGTCAAAGGAATTGCCTACAGACCCTTTAAATAATTTCTGCAGGATTTCGCTCACATACTCTCGGTTTGGAATCGAGGTCTGCTTGAGACTGACAGATCAAATGAATGCCTTTATTAATAAATCACAAGACATTAGAGCCTGTCATACAATGTTTGATGAAGACAGAGCTGTGGGCAGGGATGCTACAGCACTCGGACATTTTGATCATTGTTATCATTCTCTTTCTAACACATACAGTACTGTAATGTAATGTCAATCACATCATGTTATCAGAACACTCAATGCACTCGTTTGAATATATCGGCAAAGAAAAATATTTTTACATTTATGAATACAATGCAGCTTCTCCAAGCAAACTTTGCCAACACAATAATGATGTGTATGCCATATTGGTGAATGTTTATGTAGCTCAACTAATAGAGCACTGCATTAGCAACGCAAAGATCATGGGGTTGATTCCCAAGGAACACACATACTGATAAAAAATGTATACATTGTAATGCACTATAAGTCGATTTGGACTAAAGTGTCTTTCAAATTACTAAATGTAAATAACTTTTCTTTAGATTTGTCCTATAAAGTCGCTAAAGTGATAGAAAGTTGCTAAATCTAGCGACAAAGTGACCAAGTTGCTCAGACGTTTTTACACTTCTCGCTCGGAGTCGGACTGTCACTGTGCGTGTCTGTTTGTGAACTCTGCCTCTGGTTGGCTAACGATGGAAATTAAGCCAATCATCATCAGCTATGTGGTTCTCCCACCCCCTCTAACACACACACCAATCATAATCAGTTATGTTTCTGCCAACACACACACACATACACACACAAGAGAAAAACTGTGTTTTGCTGAGAGAGCGAGCATACATGGGTGAAAATTACTACAGTGAGATCAATTTTAGTAACGCGCAACATTTTAATGTCAGTAACGATAACAGCGTTATAACGGGGGAAACAGTAATTTATTTGATTACTCGTTACTAAAAAAAATAACGCAGTTACTAACGCCAATTACTTATAACGCCGTTATTCCCATCACTGTTCCTTGTAATTGGATTTTGCCAACAAAGCGGATTTCTGAATGAATGGCCTGAGGCTGGGATCAGGTGAATTTGAAGCGAATGTATTTGATGAACGTATAATATGTGCCGAAAGCATTTGGTTAATATTATGGATGCACCGATATGATTTTTTTAGGCTGATACCGATTTAAACAGACATCTTTTGGCTGATACAGATATATTAAACACATGTATACAATCCTATACAGTTGGCCTATAAGCTAGTTTATTTCTGCATCAAATTATTTTTACTGAACATGGATTTGATCTATTTAACATTCAAATGACCAACATAATAAGAGAGGCACAAACTAATTTATAATAAATTTTGGCGATTTTTGGTCTTTTTTCGAGATTTTGAAAAAAAGCTCAGACCACAGACATTTTCCCGAAATACCCTTACGATACATTCGCACGGGCCGTTAACGCTTGACGGAAGGCTTGTCTGAAGTGTGGCCAACAACCAATCACAGTGGCCGCAATATATGCTCCGGTCTTACATAAACGTAATTTGCATAAGGCAATCTTACTATTTTTCCACCATCTCACGTCTAACAAACTATAATTTGTACGGATTTTATTTTGTTTTGGGATGTATTTCAAGGACAAGTTCGGTATTTTACACTTAAAGCCCTGTTTTCAGATTTGGATATATGATGCTGGCCCGAGAATTTTCGGGTGTTTGTTGTATCACCTCCCACCTTTACAATGGCTGTATAGGTGCACTGGAACAATCCTTCCTAAAATGCATTAAACTTTCGTTTACAAAGACGTGAAACTCACCGAGTGGTCAGGGGTGTTCACTGGTATGCTCACACAAAAATCGCTGCAAAAGATGCTTTCTAACAGGTTTTATCGTAGTTTTTGTCCAACTCCATTGACTTGTATTAGATGTGCTGTGAGGTACTGTATTACTCCACGCTGGGAACTTTGTTTGTATTCTTGCAATTGGCAATGGCGGATTATCGCCACCAACTGGGCTGGAGTGTCTATTATTCAAGCGCTTAATGGAAGAATATACGGGTGTGAGGCGTTTGGACAAATAGGTCCACAAGTTTACAACGCATGCTAAAACACCTGTTGGAAAGCATCTTTTGCAGTGATTTTTTTGTGAGCATATCAGTGAACACCCCTGACCACTCGGTGAGTTTCACGTCTTTGTAAACAAAAGTTTAATGCATTTTAGGAAGGATTTTTTCCAGTGCACCTATACACCCATTGTAGAGGTGGGAGGTGATAGAACAAACACCTGAAAATTCTCGGGCCAGCATCATATGTCCACATTTCAGTCAAAACTGTTCTATTTCATCATAAACAATCTGAAAACAGGTAAAATACCGAACTTGTCCTAAAATACTGAAATTGGCAAGTTAATTAATAAACAATCGGTATCAGCCTTTCTCGTGCTATTGCTGATATTTCCAGATGGTTTCAACGAAACATATTGGCGTCCGATACATCGGTGCATTAGTATCATTATCTCATTTTTGACTGAGGTGGCATTTAGAGGCTTTTGCATCTAAGCTCCTCAAATACCATAACCTAACCCAAACCCACTTGTTAACTATAACAGAAAACATTTTTAGAATAATAAAAAAATGAATTCGTGTATTTACTTTATTTACTATATTTTTATAGTGCATGCGCGCACACACACCATACTTGCATCCTAAGGAAATCTATCAGTTGCCCTTTTCACCCACATATCAACAAACAGCAGAACAAAGACACAGAGTTCACAGTTGCTGATCTGGAGACAGTCAGTCCTGTAGGTGGAACTTATATAAATCTGCAGAACAGCAGGATTTCAGACTTCAAAGCCTCGGGGTGTCTGTTCTCGACTTAGAACTGCTCCTGACACACAAATCAAACCGGCTCGCGCGTGTTTGTGTGCACAATACAACAGAAAGAGAAACTTTACTGTGTGAGCTGCATAGTCAGCATTTTAAAAACAAAGAGACACATTTACAAGTTGTGAAAAGATAGACAAAGGTATTTATTTAAATCCTTGTACTTGAATATAAACTTAACTCTAGTCTATGATCTTGAGTGTAAACCTTGATTACAATCTTGCCCAAAAGATTATTTAATAATTATGTGGTTTTAAAGTTAAACAACTCATAGAAGAAATTGGTAGAACATTACTTTAGCAACAGAAAAGTAAAGGGGTTCAATTCCCAGGGAACAGATGTACTGTACAGTATATACCTTGTAATGGACTGTCAGTCGCTTTAGATAAAAGCATCTGCCAAACGCATAAATTTAATAAAAATATATAAGTAGTGCCCTACTGAGAACCTAAGTTTTAATTCAGCCTATAAGATTCCTCCAGGTGGTTAGTAGCAAAACATGAACTATTAACTTTCTATATGTTGGAAAAACAGATATTTTTTTAAGTATATTGCTCACAGAATGGTGTAGTATGTAGTGTATGGGTTGTGTTGAGTTGGTATTGTGTTGTGTTGAGGGGTGTTGGTATGTTGTGCAGTGTTGAGTTGGGTTAGTATTCTTTTGGTCTGTGGTGAGTTGTGTTGGTATTGTATTAGGTTGTGTTGAGTGATGCTGGCATGTTGGTTAGTGTTGAGTTGGGATAGTATTCTGTTGGGTGTTGAGTTAGTTTGGTACTGCGTTGGGTTGTGAAAGTTTTGTGTTGGTTATATGATGAGCTGTGTTGAGGTTTGCAGGTGCTGTATTGGGTTGTATAGGTTTCTCTGGTTGTATTGAGTTGTTATTGTGTTAGGGTGTGTTGAGCAGTGCTGGTATGTTAGTAGTATTGAATTGGGATAGTATTCTGCTGGATTGTGTTAAGATGTGTTTTACTGTGTTGGGAAGGTTTTGTGTTGATATTATGTTGGGTAGTGTTGAAATGTGTTGGTACTGTGTTGGGTTGTATAGGTTTGTCTGGTTGTATTGAGTTGTTATTGTGTTAGGATGTGTTGAGCGGTGCTGGTATGTTAGTAGTATTGATTTGGGATAGTATTCTGTTGGATTGTGTTAAGTTGTGTTTTTACTGTGTTGGGAAGGTTTTGTGTTGATATTATGTTGGGTAGTGTTGAAGTGTGTTGGTACTGTGTTGGGTTGTAAAGGTTTTGTGTTTATATTGGGTTGTGTTGAGTGGTGCTGGTATGTTGGGTAGTGTTGTTTTGGTACTGTGTTGAGTTGTGAGGGTTTTGTGTTGATAATATGTTGGGTTTTGTTGAGTGTGCTGGTATGTTGGGTAGTGTTGAGTTGTGTTGGTACTGTGCTGGGTTGTGAAGGTTTTGTGTTGGTATCATGTTGTGTTGTGGTGAGTTGTTTTGTTAAGTTGTGTTGGGATTGTTTAAGGTTGTGCTGGTATGTTGGTAGTGTTGATTTGGGATAGTATTCTACTGAGTTGTATTGGTACTGTGTTGGGTTGTGAAGGTTTTGTGTTTATATTGGGTCATGTTGAGTGGTGCTGGTATGTTGGGTTGTGTTGAGTTGTTTTGGGATGTGAAGGTTTTGTGTTGGTATTATGTTGTGGTGAGTTGTTTGTGTTGGTTTTGTTTTAGGTTGTGTTGACTGATGTTAGCATATTGGTTAGTGATGAGTTGGGATAGTATTCTGTTGGGTGGTGTTGAGTTATTTTGGTACTGGGTTGGGTTGTGAGAGTTTTGTGTTGGTATTATGTTGGGTTGTGTTGAGTGGTGCAGGTATGTTGTGTAGTGTTGAGTTGTGTGGGTACTGTGTTGGGTTGTGAAAGTTTTGTGTTGGTATTATGTTGGGTTGTGTTGAGTGGTGCAGGTATGTTGGGTAGTGTTGAGTTGTGTTGGTACTGTGCTGGGTTGTGTACGTTTTGTTTTGGTATTATGTTGTGGTGAGTTGTTTTTTTTTAGTTGTGTTGGGATTGTGTAAGGTTGTGCTGGTATGTTGGTAGTGTTGATTTGGGATAGTATTCTGTAGGGTTGTGTTGGTACTGTGTTGGGTTGTGAAAGTTTTGTGTTGATATTATATTGGGTTGTGTTGGGGGGTGCAGGTATGTTGGGTTGTGGTGAGTTGTTTGTTTAGTTTTGTTGGTATTGTGTTAGGTTGTGTTGACTGATGTTAGCATGTTGGTTAGTGATGAGTTGGGATAGTATTCTGTTGGGTGGTGTTGAGTTATTTTGGTACTGGGTTGGGTTGTGAGAGTTTTGTGTTGGTATTATGTTGGGTTGTGTTGAGTGGTGCAGGTATGTTGTGTAGTGTTGAGTTGTGTGGGTACTGTGTTGGGTTTTGAAGGTTTTGTGTTTATGTTGGGTTGTGTTAAGTGGTGCAGGTATGTTGTGTAGTGTTGAGTTGTGTTGGTACTGTGTTGGGATGTGAAGGTTTTGTGTTTATGTTGGGTTTTGTTGAGT
Source organism: Misgurnus anguillicaudatus (assembly GCF_027580225.2). Lineage (NCBI taxonomy): Eukaryota > Metazoa > Chordata > Actinopteri > Cypriniformes > Cobitidae > Misgurnus > Misgurnus anguillicaudatus. The sequence goes on along the minus strand of NC_073338.2, from coordinate 48,744,160 downwards.
GGGCTGGTATGTTGGGTAGTGTTGAGTTGTGTTGGTACTGTGCTGGGTTGTGTACGTTTTGTTTTGGTATTATGTTGTGGTGAGTTGTTTTTTTTTAGTTGTGTTGGGATTGTGTAAGGTTGTGCTGGTATGTTGGTAGTGTTGATTTGGGATAGTATTCTGTAGGGTTGTGTTGGTACTGTGTTGGGTTGTGAAAGTTTTGTGTTGATATTATATTGGGTTGTGTTGGGGGGTGCAGGTATGTTGGGTTGTGGTGAGTTGTTTGTTTAGTTTTGTTGGTATTGTGTTAGGTTGTGTTGAGTGATGCTTGCATGTTGGTTAGTGTTGAGTTGGGATGGGATTATATTCTGATGGGTTGTGTTGAGTTATTTAGGTACTGTGTTGGGGTGTGAAGGTTTTGTGTTGGAATAGTGTTGCGTTGTGTGTTGGAACTGCACTGGGTTGTGTAGGTTTGGCCTTTGTATTATGTTGCGTTGTGGTAAGTCGTTTTACAGTAAGTTTTGTTGAGTAGTGTTGGTATTGAGTTATGTTAAGTTGTAGGGGTGTGTTGGATTGTGTTGGCTACTTTGGAGTTGTGTTGGTTTTGTGCCGAGTTGTGTTTTACTGTGTTGAAGTGTAACTCCTGTCCTAGAAACTACAAAGAGAACTGCAGATGTCACTGTCAAGTACTGTACATCACACAACTGTAACACTGTCATTTCTGAAGTAGAAGAAGATTAAATATTCATCCTCGCAAATCTATCACAGATCACATCTCACACACGCCTCGACATCCCGGCTTTCCGATGCGTCCCATGCTCTCGTCTTTAAAACAAGAGCAGCGCACTCCCAGCTGAGCCCCGTGCACACATTTACAGTGACTCCGGTCTCAGGCGACCCGCTGGGAAGATCCAGCTCAGAGCTGAAGTGTAATTATTCTGTTTCAAACCACCAGATCCAGGGGAATAAAATGGGTTTAGTGCGATGCAACTACAGTATGATGAGCAGCTACTTCACATAAGCAATGATGACAGAATAAATATTAGCATGATATAGATTACTGCCACCCTACTCTTTAAATGTTGTATTGGCCACTGTGAAATAGAGACTCCATCTTGCATATATGCATCAAATTGGTCAGTATATATTTTGCATCTACTTACAATAAAATTAAAGCACACTAAAGGGAAATTATTTACCATCTCTAAAGGTTTTGCAAGCATCCCTCTGCACAGTTTTTAATGGAAATGCACCTGAGAGATGTGCAGTACAGGACCGGGTTTCTATGCACACACCGTTCACAAAGCCCAGCGCTGCTTTAACATCAGTGAACTCGCACTGGAGTGCCATCCATCATCGTCATGGCAACCTGACAACAGGCCTTATGAGGGACCAGAGATGCTCATGGATGTGGCAGACAAACAGACACAGTCCAGGAAAAGCAATAGAGGGGTTGTAATGAATCCACACGGAAGGAAAAAATGGTGGGAAAATGAATTCATTTGTTCATATTATCTTATGCTGACATGTGCAGTGATGGGCATCACCACGTATTTAAACACACACACACACACACACAAGGCTCCCTGTAAACAGTGTGTGTGAAAATAAATGCATCGACTGTTGAAATTATATTTATTGGCAATGCTGAGAATCATTCATCAAATGATTTGCGTCAAAATAAAATACAATTTCATTTGCTGCCTGTGTGTGTGAGTGCCATTACATGCGTGTTCTCTGGGATCGAACCCATGATCTTTGCATGTGCACTAATCCAATCGAGCTACAGAAACACACATCTTAGTAAGGATTTTCCAGTGACTTCTACTGTTGTTAAACTAAGCTATGGATATGTTTATTCCCTGAACCCACTCTCAGATTGTTTTTGGATAGTAATTAAGAAACTGTTTTGACCTTTATAATATATTATTACGTGTCTTGTTGTTGTTGTTTTTGTATGTGTGTACTGGAGGCTTCATTTACCGAGGGAAATTCATTATGTTATTCTGTTTTCTATCTTTACCAAGCTGTTTTTCTCATGAGGACTGTTGCCTGGTTTTAAACACACACACACACACACGCACGTCACTTTGTTTTTATACATTATGGGGACTTTCCATAGACGTAATAACTTTTATACTGTACAATCTGTATATTTTATTCCTAACCCTTACAGAAAACGTTCTGCCTTATAAACACATTCCAGTAAACTTAATTTAATATTTTTAATAATCAATCTGAATTGTGAGGACTGGCCAGGGGTGTGTGTGTGTGATAAAGCTAATGGTTGCACTTTATTTTACAGTACGTGTACTTACCTTGTACATATATGGTAAATAAGTTGTACGTACCGACAAATGTGTGGTACTTACTTTCAGGTATCTACATGGTAATTAATTGGTATCATTACTGTACTTACCAGTAGTACATACTTGGTAGTTATTATGTAACTCTAGGTAAGTACTGGGTAATAACATATACATACGTATAGTGTAAGTATACTGTAAATAACGAGAAACATTACTGTACAGTACTTTAAAATAATGTACAATATAAGTATTTAGTATTTACAGGCAAGTAAGGGGAAATGACAGGTATTTATAGTGTACATATATGATAACTAATATCAAACACTACTGTACTTACAAATTGTATATAAATGATAAGTGTGTGGTACCTGTAGGCCAGTGTAAGTTAATGAAAGGCACATATGGTGTATGTATACTGTAACTAACAAGAAACACTACTGTACTAATTGTATATACACGATAAGTGTGTGGTACCTGCAGGCAAGTGTAAGTTATACTTATATCATACGTATATAATAACTAAGAACAAACATTACTGATTTGCCATTTTGGTACTCAGACTCAGTATCTTTGTCCTTTAAACCAAGCATTAAATAACCGTATGCATTAACTACTGGGTACATTCACTAGTACGTCCATGGTTACTAAATGGAAACAGGACTGTAAAATAAAGTGTTGATTTTTACACAGCTATTACATAGGACCTACCACCTAAGATATAGCATCATATACATGTCACTGTGAGGCAAACCCAACCATTGACTATCATACGCATAAACTACTAGGTACATTCACTAGTACGTCCATGGTTACTGCATGGAAACAGGACTGTAAAATAAAGTGATGCTTTTTACACAGTTATTACATAGGACCTACCACCTAAGATATAGGTGAGGCAAACCCAACCATTGACTATCATACGCATTAACTACTGGGTACATTCACTAGTACACAGTTATTGTGTATACAATTTGTAAGTACAGTAGTGTTTGATATTAGTTATCATATATGTACACTATAAATACCTGTCATTTACCCTAACTTGCCTGTAAATACTAAAAACTTAAATTGTACATTTAAAGGTAAGTACAGTAATGTTTTTTTATTTAGTTACAGTATACCTACACTATAAGTATGTATCTGTTATTACCCAGTACTTATCTAGAGTTACATAATAACTACCAAGTATGTACTACTGGTAAGTACAGTAATGATACCAATTAATTACCATGTAGATACCTTAAAGTAAGTACCACACATTTGTCGGTAAGTACAACTTATTTACCATATATGTACAAGGTAAGTACACGTACTGTAAAATAAAGTGCTTCCGCGCTAATAATATACACTCTACAATGCTGGGTTATTTTCAACCCAGCTCTGGGTTGTATTTTAGCTGGGTTGTTTCAACCCAAAATCCTTTTAATTACAACTCAGAGGGCTGGGTTCATCCCTAAACCCAACGCTGGGTTGAAAATATCCCAGCATTTTTTAGAATGAAGCTGAAAATGGAAAAAAAACATTAGTTTACTTGCTATATAATTTTGGACAAATCAGACTCGTATTATTTTTAGGGCTTTTAGTATCAATTACGTTCACTGTAAAAAATGACAGCATTACTGGCAGCTATTTGCCGGTAACTTACTTTAGATTTAAATGGATGTTATTTACTAGCAACAGTTTGTTCAAAGCTAAGTGAACATTAAACATTAACAAGTCTTTACAGAACAAAACTAAAATAACAGCCTCATGCAAAGGATTCTGGGAACCAAAATCTGAAGGAAATCAGGATTTCTGGTTTCCAGAATGCTTTGCATGAGGCTATAAAGAATAAGATAAGTAAATAAATCACCCATTATCATAGGGCTATAATTGATATTATGGAAGGGCTTTTACGTATTGAAATCAAATTTTGTACATGAATTTGGGTCTCCAATGTGAGGATGCACAACATAAAAAAAACATTCTAAACTTTGCGCCGCCAAACAGGAAGTCGTTCATATCTCAGGAACACTTTCACGTATTAAAACCAAACGTTGTATATGAACTCACTTTGTCCAATGTAAGGATGCACAAGATAAAAAAAATTGGCGGCACCAGAGCAAGCACACTATCGCACTATCTGCTTAAAAAACATTTTAAAAAGTTATTTTCGATGTTTTCAATTTTTTCCAATGGAAACGCTGCATTTTTCTCGGCGAGCTTCCTGAGCACAGAGAATTTAAGAATATTTAACTTTGAGTGAAAAGCTCAGCTCGTTAATGTCAGTTCTCATACGGCCATCCAATCACAGTGGAGGAGGGGTGGGACCAATTCGACGTCCGCTGGGTGTTTTCAGCTGTGTAAAAAAGCTTTGGTGTGCAACCCCCCTAAAAAACAGAGGTTGTGGCGCCTGCGCCACCGCCAACTCCTGGGAAAATTGAAAAAAAAATTCAATGATTTTTCCTGGGAGCAAATCGGTTCCCAAGGCACAGTTTAGTAGACACACAGACACACACAACAGCTTCAAACAATCGTAACTCTTAATGGCCATCAAAGCACTCATTGGTTTCTTATGAGATTCAGTTCAAATATGCCTGCAACACATTTCATCTGTAGCTCTCTTCTCGGAGATGCTAAGAAGAAAAATGAGGACGGATGCTGAAAGCAGATGTTTAATTGGTTCCATTTCAAACATTTCTTTCCAATTACGGTACTCAAGTGAATCTCAAAAATAGAGGATTTAAACTGCTCATTTACCAGAGCCTGCTGTCAAAACATTCAAATGACATCATGACCCAGAAAGACCAAAGAGCCACCTGAACCCGCTTTATTCAGCAGGGGAAACCCAGGGGTCCCCAGAAAATTTCAAGAGAAAAGAAAAGCAAAAATGTAGAAGACTACTGTGTAGCCAATTATTTAAGTTTGTAAACAATTTGCTGTTTTATAATGTCACAATTTATTTATACACTGAAGAAAATATTTTCACATTTTTTAAGGTAAGTGGTTGCACACAATTAAATAATCTAAATTTAGATACAGTATATGTATTTAGTTGAACTTACTCAATTGTTTTTAGTTACATTAGCACAATTAAATTGCGTTGATCTAAGTAAAAAAATGTTTAATTCATCAATGACACGATTATCTAATCATATAAGTTCTACTTAAATTTAGAAAAAATTAGAATAGTTATTTACATTTAGAAGACGCTTTTGTCCAAAGCGACTAACAAATGAGGTAAACAACAGAAGCAAGTAATTAGGGTCAGAATAGTTTAAACAACAGTTTAAAGGTTGTTAAATGTGGGATTCCCTGTTGGTTTAATGTTGTTTAGAACAGATGATTTTCAGCCCTTATACAGCAGGAAAGGTTTGGGCCCTATGATACACCGAGCACAATGTGCAACACAATTGTTTTTTGCTAGTTTCAGCACGGCGCAGTTATCATTTTCACTTCGAACGTCACGTTTTTTAAATAGCAAATGCATTTGCGCCCTTTTGTGCGCCCATGGGCGTGCTGTCTGAAATCGAGGTTCAGGCGGATTGTTGGCGCGTTGCTATTTTGAGGCAAATAAAGTAGACTACTCCATTGACCAAATGAAACCTGGTCTAACGTCTATAAAGTCAATGGCGCAATATTGTTTTTGTTATTTAATAAGCGCATTAAAAATATTCGCCTTGAACGAGAAGACAACGTGTGTTTGCTTATTACACACATGAACAGCACACAAAAGTTTTTAAATATAAAAATTAAAGGATTAAAATCTAAAAGATTATTATTGACTCTCTTGAAAATAAATGAGGACCGATTATGACACGTTAGTAACCTAATTAGTAATTTATTAACCTAAGTAAGTAATTAAATGTTTTGCTTTAAACAAATGGAAATATTGCATTTATTTTAAATGTTTTTTTTTTCATGTTACCCCATGGGTTTATTGTATATGATGACTTTGTACCTCTAGATATGTTAAGATGAGATCCTTTTATAAGTAATGCTTTTCAAAACCCTCACGGCGCTGTCTGAAATGTTTCGCCTCTAGACGCGTTTGTAAATTCTTTATCTCCTGATTGTTACAAATACAGTATTTTTAGAGTAAAACCTTTTCTTGCATATTTGTAAATTAATCTTTGAGATTACACTGTTCATGTAGGCTATTCATACATTTACAGCAATTAAAAGCCTGCTAATTTTACTTCTGTGACTGAAAGAAAACGACTTTTAAAGAGAAGCAAAGATTTCAATACAAAAATAAAGATTTCAATATAAATTAAAACAACGCAATGTTCATCAATCTTAAAATTGTAGTCTTCTTCCTCCGCTTAGTTTTTCAGTTTACAAATTCCACCATCTAAATAAGAAATTGGCATGGCGCAAGCACAACTGGCTTTTAAAGGGGATGGGAGATGAGTTGCCCCAATACACACCCATTACTCATTACTAGAATAGGAACAACCCCTTTAGACTGTGCACTAGGCGCACAAACCATTTTCCCATAGTTAAATAAGCAAAAGTGGATTCGGACACGCATATTTAGACCATATGCTTGGATCGTTAAAATAGGCCCTTGGTGTTTTCAGTCTTAACAATTTTTTAGGTTTATCACTTTGCCGGTGTCAATCCATCAAAGTTTGAGCCTCAAGTTGACGTCTGCATGCGGCTCGCTTTCAAACTTTCTGTCTTTGTCATTCTCCTTCAAACACACACATACACCCACAACACACAGACACACATACACGGCTGTCCATCTGAATGGCTCCCTTCACAGACGTAAATCCTGGCGTCTCCCTGCCCTTCACGCTCCAAGCTAGCCAGATCAATGAGGGCTTACATCCTCCATTTATCTGAGGAAACACTCACACCTGGCTAACAGGCTTCAGTCTGTATAGCAGACCCTGGGTCGTAGTAAATGTTTAACATGCGATAAAATGACAGAAGCTTGTTTAAATAATTCCCTTTATTTGACCCAGCGTGTTCGAATTCTCATTTCGTTACGGAAAGTCATTGCATCTAATGAGAAACATTTGCCTTATGCTTGTATTGCTTCATTAGCATTTAAAAATAAGCAGGGGATAATAATGTGGTTAATGTTCTTTCTATGGTACAAAACAGTTAAAGAATAAAAACTTTAAAGATGTATTGAGGAGCTTGTGCCATTTTCATTGTGCAATTTTGCAAGTTAGAAATACTTTCATCTCTTTTTTACCTTTTGACCCAGTCTGTGAAAACCCAGCTAAAGCATTTATTTTGTGAAAACTCTTTTTTTTTACATAATGTAAAGAACATTCTGTGAAAAAGTCATGTCAAAGTGCGTATGAGTTTTTTATCAGCATGTGTGTTCACTGGGGATTGATTGTGTTAATGGTGCAATGCTCTACCTATTGAGCTATTAACCCATTGAGAGTGAGTAAATATTGTCACAAGTGTAATAAAAATAACCTAAAATAGTAATTTTCTTGCACTGTTCTGTAAATGATTCATCGAGAAGATTTGTACAGCGTTACTTCCATCTTTACATCTTGTCTCTCGCTAATTTGCACCTCTCAAAAATATCTCGCCGCAGCGAGAAAAACACGGAAGCGCGCGGCATGATGGGACAAGATACGCATCGCACATAACAGCTCTGAATGACTGACGACTCCAGATGGAGAAATGCTTTCAGCTTTTGGCTTTTACAGAAAAAGAAGAAGGTGAAAGGTGGTTCTTCTCGGGGAGCTTTTATGTGAAGGCAACAGACAGATGCTATTGTAGCAAAATAATTAAAACCATTTTCTATAATTTTCGATGAATCTCTCTCTACACATCCTGTCGTGTGTCTTTTCAAAGTGGCATGGGCAGCCCAGAGCCTGCTGGGAAGAATTATTATGTATAATTACCGTGTCTCTGACTATCACTTTCATTTCAACCGCAAATACAATTTCAGCTCTCATAAAAACATAGAAACAGGACGCGGTAGAGACAAAGAGGTGGAGAGAGAGAGAGAGAGAGAGAGAGAGAAATATCTTCTCCTAACCCAGGTCTTGTTTACTTGGTGGGATTGAGTTTTTTTCTTTTAGTATGATAATATTTGTTTGAATGCGCAAATGAATTACCGGGTGAACAGTATTTCACATTGTTTCTCAGTTGCTCAAAAAAACCTTCAGATCTCTGAACATTTAATGTCTTGTTCACATCATATCGGAATTTCTTGTTGATTTATGCAAATTGCAATTGTGTTGGCACATGTGTGCAAAGAGTAAGTACAATTGTCTACAGTTTGCACAATAACTAAATGCATATGGCTCGTTGTCAAAACGGATGAGTTGATTCTCTGAAGTAATGTTAACAATCGATCTTTGATTAATTGTCAATACTAATGAAATCGATAAAACTTAGCGATGGTCGAGAAAGCAAGGTCATGCACATGTGTGCGCCGCCTACACAAAACACATTCAGCCGGAGAAAAAAATGAAGCGAGCGCGCAGAAGTTAAACTAGATCACAACAATGCTCGATGCCAAACACACACCTGGGCTTTTAACCTCATGCAAGACGAGGCCGGCTGCCAATGCAACGAAATGGCAGTGAAAACCTTCACGATTTAAAGACCACTTGTGTGAAAGGATGCCTCCAGACAAGAGGTGTCTAGAAGCTGTAATCACCAACAAAGGCTTTTCTACAAAGTATTAAATAAAGTGTGTTCAATACTTATTCCCTGTGTCATTTCACTTTATTTATTATGACTCAACTTGGATACATAAATGTTCTGATTTCTTTGCATGAATTCAATACTTGGTTTGATGGCTACATCTGGTGGAAATTTTGTGTGAATAGACCACTTAAGGGCTTATTATAGTCATGCGTAGGTCCTACGGCGTAGGTTCTGCGTCGGTTTTCATTTATACTTTTGCGTCGTCCTTTGCGTCAACTTGCAAACACGCGCGCAAACCGCTGGTAGGCAGTATCCACGCGTGTAACCACAGTAGCAGCGCGACCGTCAGAGAATGCTGATGTGTCAAATATGTATTTTCCCCACTGTAGACAGACAGACAGACAGACAGACACTCTAAACCAATGACAGATAGACGGACGGATGGAAGAGCAGACAGACAGACAGACAGACAGAAGAGACAGTTACTGTAAACAAATGATAGACAGGCAGACAGAAGAGACAGACACAGTAGACAGATAGATTGACAGACAGATAGATGCAGTATATACTGTATACTATGCAGTATACTAGTCTTCCATTCTTAACACAACCTAGTGTCTAGCACACAGAACTCACTTCACTTCAACTCGTGGCTGATTTTCAGAGTCAAACCTTAGTTCATCTGTCTTTTGTAACAAAATTACAACGGTAAGCCAATTGCACTGCTCGCTTCAGTGGTTTCCATGGTGACGGGATGCCTGTAGGCTGCAGCAAATTATATATGTGATGTGCATGTGCGTTCTGTTGTCTTGGCGACGCTCGTAAGTGATACGTGTGTGAAAAGAACCAAACAGTCGGCTGTGTCTATTACAAGAGATGTGCTTGCAAGGTCTCGACCTCAGGGATTCTCACAGCGCTGCGAGAGCTTGTGCATATTAAAAGAATAAAAGAAAGAAATGAAAACACACTGAAACACACACACACACACACACACACACACACACGTCCCTTGATAGAGACTCGCTCGATTTCTTTGGTCTGAACCATACAAGCATCAAAGCAGAACAAATGTTAGCTAATTATATCCAAAATAATATGAATGCATTCTGTGACCGTGAAAAATTCGTCCTGCTCAGCAGGACAGACACACAGGCGGCTCTTTCTGAGGGCTTAACAGAGTAATGCAAGCTGTGGTTACATGGCAAAGGTTCTTGATCGGTTTATTGAGAGTGTTAAACACGTCTGCCATCTGTCGTGCAGGGCCAAACCACTCCGCTCACCCGCATTTATTGATGCCATACATGATATCGGTCTAGATGTTAGGAGATTAATTTTTTGAACAGTTGTACCATTTTAGCACATGCGGGGAAAAAATGGATAAACCTGCTACTTATTAATGAATTCAAATCTGGCGATAAACTTGACCAGCTGATATTAAAATTCAATTCTGATTTAAATTTCAAAAAAATTTTGATAACTTGCTAAAAGTGCAATATACTGTATACGCTATGCGATACGATAATACTTTTTAAAAACACCTAAAATTCTAACATATGAAGAGTTGGGTACAAAACCAAACGCGATAAGTGCCTTTTTTAAAATTAGTTAACGCCAAATTCAGTGTTGTATCTGGTCAGTATTAAAAAGTCAATTTTTCATTTTACGCAAGTACACAGTGCACCATTCCACGCATTGTAAACAATAATGGCGCCGCTTTGAATGCACATGTAATCCTAGTTTTCCTCATCTATTTTGTACTTCGTGATCAACATACAAAAAAAATAAAATAGTAATTTTGATGGCATTGATAAACCTGTGGTGGTTTTCTGTGGCGGGGAAGAAACGCAAGTCATCAAAATTTACGTCAATCATAATTTACGTGAGAGGCACTTGGGCGAAGGAAAAATGCCGGCTATTGCTTGTTCTCAAACGGCAGGATCAAGCTTCTGTCATGCTAACACTTAAGGTGCGTTCCATTCGACTGTAAGTGGATTGCGAAGTGGACTTCACAGGGTATTCCGCCATCTTAAGTGAGATTCCAATCCGAAGGGAGCGAACATGTTCAGTTCGAAGGGCACTGCGCACGGCATAGGGAATCAGGGAACATCGATACATCACTTCACAGGAAGTGGAGAGCGATAATCACCCAACTGTCATTGCGCATCACGTGATCACCAATCAGAACGGTCAGACCGCTATGCAATTATATGATAATCGTTTAAAAACACATAAATACAAATAGTTAACCAAATAAAAGTTTACTTTCATATGTGCATGACAGTAACAGCAGGGCTTCAATTCTGTTAATAGTCAAGTAATAGCAGCAATAGTCAATTAAAGTGTGTAACAAACATACCTTTTTCATTACGTTGTACTCAATGTTTTTTTATTGTATAGTGTACATATTTTAAATGTGAATAAAAATTAAAATATGAATGTACTCCTATATAAATTTATGTTATATAAATCTGCGCGACCCCGTCATTGACTTTCTTTGATGACGTTTGAAGGCCGTTCCAAATGAGCGGTTATTGTCTGTGAAGTCCACTTCAACTGATATACCGTGCTCAGGGAGTAGGGAGCAGTGAACACTCCGCAGGGACCCTGTCGAATGGAACGCACCAATAGATCCCAGGGGATCTTATGAAAAACTTTCCATTATTTTACTCAAAGTCAACAAAAATCGAGCAGGACCAAAACATTTTACTGCTGATCGCTGTCAAAAAAAGTTCAGCGACGACGTCCCAATGATGACAGCAGCAATGACAGTGTTCTTAATATGACAAAGTAAATGTTTTTATTAATGGCATTAATGTTTATTTTTTATTCAGTGTGTACCAGTAGTCAACTAAATAAATATAACATGGCAAAGATGAATGCACAGTTATATATTCATTCAATAGATTAATAGGATTTGATAAAAAAAGTTATTGGAATTTTTGCATTTTGCGGAAAAAAATTATCAGTTTTTATAATGAATATAATACATTTTATAATAAATAATTTGAGTTTTTAATGTTATTAAAACCTAAAGATGCTATGTGAAAGTTTGTAACAGAAAGTAGTGGTTTTCATCTCGTCACTTTCTTGGTATACAAAACGCATTTTACCCAAATTAGTCAAAATTGATTTATTGCGTTTTGAAACCAAACTCTTCATATATTGAATGCCCTTTAATAAACTTTCTACACCATTGCTATATGTATATTTGCGATAATTCTGTAATTTCGATATACACTGGGAAAAAAAAGATTCATTGAATTTAATACATTTTTTTAAGGTAAGTGGTTGCAATCAATTTATTTAAGCTACATTTAAACAAAAAAGATTAGTAAAGTAAAATAAAATATAAAACTTTTGTTTAAATGTAGCTTAAATAAATTGATTGCAACCACTTACCTTAAAAAAAATGATTAAATTCAATGAATCATTTTTTTCAGTGCATCTTGCAGTCCAATTTTCAGTCTAAATAACCTTGTTGTAAGATAACGTTGTGTTCAGCAATTCAGCACTTAACAGAGTCGAATCAGGTGTGTGGATAGCAGTTGAAGTTTATGCTATACAGAACTGATGATGGTTTAGTGACCTGCAACATCCTCCACAACCCGAGAACAGGCCAGCAAAATTGGAAAGTGAGCTGTGAAAATTGCATTTTTTAATGCGTTTGGGCCTTTGCCTGATATGCATAATTCCTTTAGTGAAACCGGTGTTAAAATGACGCAGACGGGCCGCATGCAAATAAATGACGGTATCAGTGATTCATACTTAGTGAGCTCTCCAAGGACCTTTTCACATCAACTGCATGCAAATTACCTTATGAGCCGCAAAATTTCATTGGCGGGCCAACCGGGACGGGGCGGTTCCCCAATAAACACCAGCTTATGAAATTCCAAGGTTTGTTTTGTGGAAATCGTGCATTGAATATTCCATTGCATCTCTCTTCATTTGTATGCAATTATGATAATAGCGCATATATATCATGTTGTTGATAATCAGCATGGAAATAGGAGAAAATCTGAGTGGTGAGGGACTTACTAATGAGGGTTTCTAAAATCTCTGATGTGGTCTGATCCCTAATGGAAAGCAAATTGAAAATCAGTGGTCCCACTGGGCTCTGTGTTAACTTCACACACACACACTGTATGCTCCCATCTCACTGACGTCAACAGACCCATCAGGGATGGCGTTAACTCTGGGAAAGCAGGATTGACGTGGTAATCTGAGATGCAGATTGCACATTTGGCTACTATTGCTACAGCATTACATTGGCAAAGATCCTACGCTTTGGAAACTCTGATTGCATGTGGAATATTATGTGCAAAAATTAATTACCATCTAATTGTTGATACGTTTACATTCAGGCATTCAGACAACATTTTTATCCAAATGTTTTGGACATCAATCAATCTAGTTAATAACATTTATCATTTTTATATTTTAAAATAAACAAAAATCAGTTATTGAGCAAGTACATAAACCAATAGTGTTTACAACCTAAACTTAGATTATAATAATTGGGCCGGATTTTGCAAGAAATGTGTTGTTTTTCAATAAACGTGAAGATAAGTATGTAAATTACCCTGCAATTTTATGTTTCAAACAGAGATGGCACCAGAGAGGCAAAAGTATGAAACAGCAACTGTGCAGAAGGAAATCTAAACATCCTTTTTTATAATTTACTCACCCCTATCCAAGAAAATGTCTTTCTTTGTTCTGTCGAGGACAAATTTTTTGAGGAAAACATTTTTAGGATTTTTTCTCCATATAGTGGACTTAAAGGGACACTCCACTTAAAAAAAATATGCTCATTTTCCAGCATATTGGTTATTTTTTTAGCGTGATGCTAATGGTCTAATCAGATTCAATGGATTATGCTAAGCTATGCTAAAAGTGCTAGCGCCAGACCCGGAGATCAGCTGAATGGATTCCAAAATGGTAAAAATCAAATGTTTAACTCTAGCGAAGCTAAAAAATGAGCATATTTTCTTAAAAAAGTGGAGTGTCCCTTTAAGTTGACCTCAATGGTTTACAGTTTCAGGCTCTAAACGATCCCAACCGAGGCATAAGGCACGGCAAGTTTATTTGTATAGCACATTTCATACACAGAGGTCATTCAAAGTGCTTTACATAAGGGTCTTATCTAGGAAAACAATTGTAATTTTCACCAAAAAAAGTACTTTTTAACCACAACATCTCATACAGCACTAGCCTTGTGATGCGCCAGCATGACCTTGCATATTTGTAATTGCATCTTTGTCTCAGTTTATTGTTTAAAATCGTCCGCAAGTGTGCGTTTCACATATGTAACGTGTGACCTTTCAACGTGATTACGTAATACATAAGGTCACACTGGCACGTTACACGGCTCGTGCAAAATAAGAAGTTGTGGTTTAAAAGTATTTTTTTGGCGAAAATGACAATGGTTTCGTTAGATAAGAATCTTATTCATCGGTTGGGATCATTTAGCGGCCTTTGAAGCTGCATTGAAACTGTAAACTGTTGAAGTCCATTAAAGTAAGGTTTTCCACAAAAAAACTTAATTTCTTTTCGACTGATGACATGGGAGTGAGTAAATTATCTGGATTTTTTAACCTCTTGAAAAGCACCCCCACTCTGGCCCAAACCATGAAAAGACCTATTTTGACTAAAAGAGTTGTTTTTACAAAACCATTGAGAAAGAAGAAACTTTGAGCTTCATTTTCCAGGTTTCAAAATTATTTTAAGATAAAAATTAAAAAAGTTAGAGAGGCTGAAGTAAATTGTAATCTTTTTTAATACTAAAAATCTTAATGATAAATATGTGTGTGAAACCTAGAAATGCAATGATGCCAAAGCCACAAGTCTGAAGAAGTTATGTCTCACGTTTGAGGTCAATAGGCCCAAAAATTAGGTTCTTGCAAGGGTTTTTGTAAGACTAGTGCCTTTTCTAAATCCCAGTCAGCCCCAAAATAAAAGTCTTTTGTTTACATGCATACACGTTCGTTCTTATTATTATTTATCTTTATGTAAGCGTATAAAATGCCGTTTCCACACAAGGAAATAAAACGTCACACAAAAATCATTGGATTCGTTATCTAACTGGCTACACGTTCTATCTATCAATATTTCCATGAAGTCATTGGAGGAACGAGCGAGTCAGATGACGTCACGATATTTGACAGCGCTGTTTGGATATTATGTACTCCCACCTACTTTTTAAAACAAAGTTTGAACGCGGGTATGAACGCGAGTGTAATCTCATATACTCGACGTAACGTTACGACGTAAATAGTCCTCAGATTGTATATTATATTCTATTACAAGACGTTCATGTGAAATCTGATGTAAACAATGGACAATATATCTATATTTCACGAATTATACGCATTTGTGGACAAAAATTGGATGTATTCTATTAGACAGTTTTCATGAGTTATTCACACATCTGAAACAGACTGGATTTGACTCGTGATCGTTATATCAACACAAAGGTAAGGAGTCCGTTTTTATTTTTTTCATGTTGTCATCTGTAACAAAATACTACATTTATGATGAGCATCTGTATCTCAAAACAGAGACCATACATGCTAAACCCGTAGACCTTTTAAACGATGTATAGTAATGTTAATATTATTCATGTTTGTAGACAGTAGTCTATATAGATATTGTTAGCAGCGTTAAAAAAAACGAATGTCATCCCGCCCCCCAGCTAGTGCGCGTCGAGAGGTTAAAATGAAAATATCCATATGAACTATATTAACAACAGCCAAATTTTAATGTACAACGAAAGACAGACGAAAACCAGGTATAATGTAATGTCTGAAAAACAACCATACCCTAAGAATAAAATTTGTCATTTAAAAAAATGTCATTTTTTTCCCAGAGTTCCCTGCAGCGTGACATGCTAATTGAAGGTGGGCAGCTGTTATTTGAGTTTGTATTAGATTTGCTGTAATGTATCACGGCAGGCGGTTATGGTTTCTCTGGATCCGTGATCTACGAATGTCGTCGATAAACCTCGGTGGAATTCTGTACATCATCTACTACTCTCGCTTCTTCCACTTCATTTCATTCCTCCGATTCCCAGTTTTTCTCCTTTGGAAGTTCCCGCTGCGCCGGTGAAGTATTCTCGTGTATCTGTTTCCTCTAATTCAGAAGCTTTATCACTGGAACACACCAGCAGGGACTCATTTTCATCAATAATGCAGCTAAAGTGCCTCGATTTTTCCTGAGCGTACACAAATCACCTATACTGTCGTGTTGCTGTACTCGCCAAGTATGAGTAATAAGCTACTTCAAATCAGTGCGTGTGTGTGTTCTGTGCAGTGACCTATATTTAGGCGAAACCGTGGGGCATGCGCTGATTAAATATGTGAGAATGTAGAAAAGTGAACACAGATGTGGGGCGATGTACAGACGAAACATGCTGTGCTGCAGCTGTCAGTTTGGGAAACATTTGACGCGGTACAGTAAACGTGTTCAAGTCAGTTCATCTGCGCTGACTAAACAGCACATTTACATGTATGCATTTGGCAAATGATCTCATCAAAAGTGAATTTGGGGAATATGTTTTATTAATCCAGGTGTTACTCATGATGACCTATAAGTGTTGTTAGATTAGTTATCAAGTTAATGTAGCTTACAGTATCAAATGTTTTATTTCTGCTTGTCTTCCTCTGCACAATGTGTTTCATTCCTGTTTGTTTGACTTCTCCTTTTGTTTTTGTTTCTCTCATTCATTTAAATTTTTGTATCTTTCTTTCAATGTTTTATTTCTGTCTTTTGTTGTTGTATCTGTCTTTCTGGTTCATTTATTCATTCACTCACTCACTCACTCACTCGTTTTTTTTCTATTTTTTATTCGTTCTTTCTTTTGTTGTTGTGGCTTTTATTAATTCTTTCACTTCTTTTTCCCTTTCTTTCCATTTATCTACCAGTCCTTTCTCTCTCATTTTTTTCATCTATTCATTCATTTTCTTTCTTTCTTTCTTTCTTTCTTTCTTTCTTTCTTTCTTTGTATCTTATTGTTATTCATTCATTCATCTATCCCTCCATTCATTCTGTTTCTTTCTCCTTTCTATTTTTCTCTTTCATTGTTTCTGTCTTTCTCATCTATCTATCCATCCATCCATCCATCCATCCATCTATCCTCTATTTATTTTTCTTTCTTGCTTATTCATTCATTCTATTTCTTTTTTATTTGTTTGTTTCTCCTTCATTTATTCATTCATTCATCCATACATAAATGCATCCATTCATTCTGTTTCCTCTTTATTTGTTTCTGTCTTATCCATCCATCTTCTTTTTTGTTGTTTCTCTCTGTCTCCCTCATTCATTCATTCATTCATTCATTCATTCATTCATTTATTCATTCTCTTTCTTTTTATGCTATTGTTTCTCATTTATTCATCCATTTATTCAGTTTCAGTTTTTTCCTTCTTATTTCTCTCTCTCTTGGTTTCAGTCTTCCTCATCCATCCATCCTCTTTTTTACTTGTTGTTTCTCTCTCTCTTGCTTATTCATTCATTCATTCATTCATTCTCTTTCTATTTTATTGTTTCTCATTCATTCATCCATCCACAAATCCACCCATTTCTCCACCCATCCATTTATTCCGTTTCTTTATTTTTCCTTTCCTCATCCATCCATCCATCCTCTTTTTTATTGTTTCTCTCTGTCTCCCTCATTCATTCATTCGGTCATTAATTTATTTATTTATTCATTCTCTTTCTTTATTTTTATTGTATTGTTTCTCATTCATTCATTCATTCATCCATTCATTGTGTTTCTTTTTCCTTTCAATTTTTCTCTTTCATTGTATCTGTCTTTCTCATCTATCCATCCATCCATCCTCTATTTATTTTTTCATTTCTTGTTGTCTCTGCCTTTCTTGCTCATTCATTCATTCTCTTTCTTTTTTATTTGTTTGTTTCTCATTCATTTATTCATTCATTCATCCATACATAAATCCATCCATCCATTCATTCTGTTTCTTAGTTTTTTCCTTTCTATTTTTCGCTTTATTTGTTTCTGTCTTATCCATCCATCTTCTTTTTTGTTGTTTCTCTCTGTCTCCCTCATTCATTCATTCATCCATCCACAAATCCACCCATTTCTCCACCCATCCATTTATTCCGTTTCTTTATTTTTCCTTTCCTCATCCATCCATCCATCCTCTTTTTTGATGTTTCTCTCTGTCTCCCTCATTCATTTATTCGGTCATTAATTAATTAATTAATTTATTTATTCTCTTTCTTTCTTTTTATTGTATTGTTTCTCATTCATTCATTCATTTATCCATCCACCCATTTATTCAGTTTCTCATTCTTAATTTTTTCCTTTCTATTTTTCTCTTTCTTTGTTTCTGTTTTCTCATCCATTCATCCTCTTTTTTCTTATTATTTCTCTTTTTCTCGCTCATTCATTCTTTCTTTTTCTTTCTTTCTATTTTATGGTTTCATTCATCCATCCATCCATTCATCCATCCATTTATTCAGTTTCTTTATTTTTTCCTTTCTATTTTTCTTTTTCTTTCTTTCTGTCTTTCTCATCCATCCATCCATCCATCCATCCATCCTCTTTATTCTTGTTGTTTCTCTCTCCTTGTTTATTCGTTCATTCATTCATCCATCCATCCATCCATCCAGTTTCTTGATTTTTTCCTTTCTATTTTTCTCTTTCTGTTTCAGTTTTTCTCATCCATTCATCCTATTTTTTCTTATTATTTCTCTCTTCCTCGCTCACTCATTAATTTATTCCCTTTCTTTCTTTCTTTCTTTCTTTCTTTCTATTTTATAGTTACTCATTCAATCATTATTCGTCCATGCATCCCTAAATCCATCCATCCATCAATTCTGTTTTTAATTTTTTTTTCTATTTTCTCTTTCATTGCTTTGTCTTTCTCATCCATCCATCCACTTTTTTCTTTTTGCTCATTCATTAATTTATTTCAGCCTTTTCAGTATTTTTTGTTTCTCATTCATTAATTTATTCATCCATTTGTCCGTTTATTCATCCACAAATCCATCCATTTATTCTCTTTCTTAATTTTTTCTTTCCATTTTTCTATTTTATTGTTTCTCATTCATTCATCCATCCATCCACAAATCCACCCATTACTCCATCCATTTATTCAGTTTCTTTATTTCTTTCGTTTTCTTTTTCCTTTCATTCATTCATCCATCCAGTTTCTTTATTTTTTTTCTTTCTATTATTCTTTTTCTTTTTTCTCATCCATTCATCCTCTTTTTTCTTATTATTTCTCTCTTTCTCGCTCATTCATTCATTCTCTTTCTTTCTTTCTTTCTTTCTTTCTATTTTATGGTTTCATTCATCCATCCATTAATTTGTTCATTTTCTTTATTTTTTCCTTTCTATTTTTCTTTTTTTGTTTCTGTCTTTCTCATCCATCCATTCTCTTTTTTTCTTGTTGTTTCTCTCTGTCTTGCTTATTCATTCATTCATTCATCCATCCATCCATCTTCTTGATTTTTTCCTTTCTATTTTTCTCTTTATTTGTTTCTGTTTTCTCATCCATTCATCCAATTTTTTCTTATTATTTCTCTCTTTTTCGCTCGCTCGCTCACTCATTCATCCATTCTCTTTCTTTCTTTCTATTTTATAGTTACTCATTCATTTATGGATGGAAGAGTAATGAATCATTATTCTTCCATCTATCCACCCATCCATCCATCCATAAATCCATCAATTCTGTTTTTTATTCTTTTTTCTTTCTATTTTTTTCTTTCATTGCTTTGTCTTTCTCATCCATCCATTAACGTTCTTTCTTTTTGCTCATTCATTCAATAATTACAGCCTTTTCAGTATTTTTTGTTTCTCGTTCATTCATTTAATCATCCATTTGTCAATTTATTCATCTACAAATCCATCCATTTATTCTCGTTCTTTATTTTTTCTTTCTATTTTTGACTTTTATTGTTTCATCCACCCTCTCTTCCTTTCCATCTTCCTTTCCATTCGTTCTCCATTAATTCATTTTCAAGTGATGATTCAGTACAAAGCTGAATTGTTAAATAACCTTAACCTTACGGATTCAAATAAAAGCCTCACAAGTGCATCATCCAACATTACGCTATGACGAGAAGCAAATACAGTACAGTTGTCCGCCCCAGTTTGTGTGGTTTGTAAAAGTAAAGTGATCTGTCGTGGCATTTCCGTAGCAGTATAAAGGTTACATAAGCGTCTAGACATCAATGACAGTTCAAAGGATTCATTGCAGCAAAAAGTTAATTAGCTACTGATTCCTCCCCCCATATTCTCATCAGCTTCTCTTCACCTGTGTCTTTCATCTCTGCCGCTTCCCAAGCACACGGCCCTGTTCCAATACCACACGGGATTGTGGCTCCCGCTTCCCTGTGACACACTTACAACTGAAGTGTTTTCTAGCCGAGAGATCTGAGACACGGGTGAGCTAAACCTCTGAGCTATTTCAGCATTTGATTTGATATTTCATGCGTTATGTAAGGCGATGAAGAAGAGGCCGTATCACGCAAAGCAGAAAGATTTTTCATTTGAACAAGCTGGATCAGATTAAATAAAGTTTTACACTGAAAGATATTAATTATGTTATTGACAAAGGTGTCAAATATTACAAACACTACTCAGTGTCTTTAAAACTTTTTTAATATAAGCAAAAAAATCTAAGATATAAATATGAACTAAAACATATTTTGGCAGTGTATTTAAACCGTACATTTTATCAGCGCGTGTTCCCTGGGAATAAAATTCATGTAATGCTCTACCAACTGTGCTACAGAAACATTTCAGAAGAAACATCAAAGACAAAGTGCATACTTTGCTCAATACTAAAATACAACAGAGAACTCTCTCCAGCCTCCAGAAGAAACATGTTATTGGTGAAAGACATGTCAGAGAAGGTCACTGAAAAATGACCCTGAAAACATCTGTACAACCATCTGGTCAACCCCTAACCTTTTGAAAGACATCAGCTGTTCTGGGCACACACAGCAGCTTTATAGGAGCTGTCCAGGGTCCTGAACACAAAATAGGCGTCTCTGTTAATGCCTGCATGGACCAGGCGCTGACCATAGTGCTGAAAATGATATAGACGGTTTCAGAAGTAACAAGAAACAGCTTTTGTGGAACAAACATAATTTATTTTATTTTAGAAATAGTCATTTTAGAGAAGTTTAATTCTGAAGCAAAATAAATAAAAAGTAGATTACCTTAGTTCAAATCATAGCTAAAGTGTATCAAAAACTACACTGAGCTAACGTTGGTGTGTCAAATGTGTTCTATGTAATGTATGCAATGTTTATTACAGATCGGCTGCCAAACCTTTCTTTACATCGCCGTCTCCCCTCGTCTTTAGGAAACCAAAACATTTGTTATTTTCCACGAGGTATTCGTTCTAGAGTTTAGTTCAGCCACTAGCCAGAGCATTAAATGGAAGTTAAGTACCGTCCACAAGTGTAACCGCGACAACGCCATGCGTCCAATGAAAGCGTCTATAAGCTGAGTCTCGTTTCAGAAGGCTGCATCCTTCGGGGGTTGCATCCTCTTAAAGATGCGGTATACGGAGGGTCCTCAGCCTAAACGAGATGTCCTTCGTAGGACATACGGGCAAAAAGGAAACAGGAAATATGTTTCCATATGTTGCTATGCCAAAATGTTAACAGCGTTGTTGCGCCCTCACAGTTAAATAAAGGGAAATAATTTGGAGTAATTTGTGCAATGTTTGAGCTACATATAGCCGATATTTGTTAGAGATCTTGCAGAGATATTAAGAAGAATCAAGTTTACCTGTGTTACCAAAGATTTGAGGTGTAGGGTAATGAGACAATAATTATATGTGTATTATATAATTAGTTATACATAAATTCACTATACTGCACATTATATACACAAAAAAAAAACAAACGATTCATTCAAGGTAAGTGGTCGCAATCAATTTATTTAAGCTACATTTAAAAAAAAATTGAATTACAAAACAAAACAAAAAACCTTTGTTTAAATGTAGCTGAAATAAATGAATGGCAACCGCTTACACAAAAAAATTGAGTAAATTGAATGAATATTTTTTTCAGTGTATAGTACTACAGTTTTTTATTATTATAGTTGATCCAACTGTCTGTAAAAGTGCTACAAATGACATATGTTATTACTATAATTTAATTTGGTGTTTATTATTTTTTAAAGACAAACTCGCATTCCTTCATTAAAAGTTTAAACAGTTTTTAATAGTTTTATATCACCTGATATAAAAAGATGCATTATTTACTATGAACAGCTGCCAGTATGTCAAATGACATTGAGAAATGATGTTGTTCGCGGTATTGCAAGGAATTGTGGGTTATTTGTAGCAGCGAAGGATACATCTCATGCAATTCTCGTAAAAAAAGGCCGCATTCGAATGTCGCATTCGGACTGTCCTACTTGGTTATCTAAAATGAGACAGCCTCCTTGACGTATGCAACCTTCAAATGTGACCTCCGGAGGATGCAGCCTACTGAAACAAGACACAGCTATATTTTTTATTATTGTGGGACCTTTAAAATCGCTCTGGAAGCAAATCACAAAATTCACTTGACTTCCTATGTGTTGACCTGCCCAAAACCTGTGCCCTCCCGAGAAGGCCTTGTAAGATGAACATGTCATATACTATACAGTATAATTTAAATCTACTGCTTGTGATTCCTGAAGAGTAATTATTAAATACATGTGAGTAGTATTTGGATGTATAAGCTGCATTAAATGCATGTGAACTGTGAAAATATATATAAGCAAGACACAAGACCACTGGGGTGCTGTTTTACTGTTATTCAAGCGCTTCAACAAATATCAAAACATTTTGCTCTGTTGAATTCTTTGTTCACTCAGAACAAGAAAGAGAGAAAGGGAGGGAGAAGAAACGGGATAAAAAAGAGGAAGAGGAAAAAGAGAGAAGTAGGGGGAGATGGATGAAGCTATAAGCCGATTAAAAGCTGTAAATAGGCTTAAACATTGACACAACTAAGGGCCCAAACAAATATGGCTCTTTTTTCTCTGCGTGGACCGAAAATCCTAAGCGCACAAACCATTTGCTCATCTTTGCTGGTAAAGCCCCTTTTTCTTTGAACAGATAAACAGACTTTGTTTTCTCCCTGGGTTATGTTTTTCTATTATGCTAAGTAGTTGTCCTACAAACAGAAGCATCTTGCAGGTGGAGTGGAAGTTTACACCTTCATCACATTCCCTGCGTTTTGTTTGCTCTGTGTGCATTCTGCTGGGAATATCTTTAAAGCAAAGCCTTTCATCTTTGTTTGTTTTTAAAAGCGATGACACTGGATGTTTTTATTTAAGACAACTGCAGCACAGGGAGTGTGTATGTGTTTATGTGTGTGCGTGTTGCAGAGGAATAAAGCACTACAACATTTAACCCACGTCAACAGGAAAAATAAAAAAGATCTACTTTTAACCACAACTTCTCATCTTGCACTAGCCGTGTGATGCGCCAGCGTGACCTCATGTAAATGCGTCATCACATCAAAAGGTCAAAATGAAAATTATCGGTCCAGTGTTTACATGTGTGGTAAAACAGGAGCGTTCAGACATTGGTGTATGTGAAATTATGTTAATTAATGTCTTTGTGTCAGTTTACTGTTTAAAATGGTCTGCAAGTGTGCATTTCACATGTAATGCGTGACCTTTCCTGCAATTATGTAAGGTCGCGCTGGCGCATCACACATCTGGTGCAAGACGATAAGTTGTGGTTTGAAAGTGCATATTTTTTTCTTGCCGTAAACGACAATAGTTTTGCTAGATAAGACCCTTATGCCTCATTTGGGATTGTTTAGAGACCTTTGAAACTTCATTTAAACTGTAAACTGTTGGGGTCAAATAGTCAATTAAATTGAGAAAAATCCTAAAATGTTTCCTCAAAAAGCTTAATTTCTTCTCGACTAAAGAAAGACAACAACATCTTGGATGACATGGGGGTGAGTAAATTATTGGGATTTTTTTCTTAAGAAAGTGGAGTACTCCTTTAACAAACAACTGTATTATAGACCATTTCAAAAGATGTAAACAACACTGGTCCAGAAGCACTTCCTGTTTACGTTTTTTAACACTAGATAAACGTTGGGATAAAATAAACCGAACATATAAACCTGAATTAACTGAAGTTAAACAAACATCTTAAAGATAATAATATATGTGAAATAAAAAAATAACTGTAACAAACTGTGTTTATGGACCAGTGTTGTTTACATCATTTGAACTGGTCTATAGTATAAGTAAATTGCTTTGAATAACAGTGTCGACAAAATTCCTAAACGTTATTTAAATGAACAAATGATTCTAGTAACAGATATTGGGTCTCATCCATGAAACATTCATAAATATATGAGTAAATATGTGAGTGATTTGCGCATACATTTAAAAACTCTCCTCCAGATGCACAAATACTTCATAAGCATCAGATTTAAAGGTGAAAGGTGTGTATGTTAATGAATTCCAATTATTCGTTAACTCTTTCCCCACCATTGACGACTTATCATCAATAATCGTCAATTATGAAAACATTTGCATGAAAAAAACATCTTCCTGATGAGTTTTTATGGTTATCTGTAAATGGACTTACTATCCATACTCGTTCTGATCTGATCTCTAACAAAATTCCTTCACAAAAATGGAATTATTTTGTCTAAAAAAATATTTTTGAAGAAAAATATCCATATTCAAGAGTTTATAAGCAGAGAAAAATATAGATACGATGAAAGTTTTTTCCCCCTTGTATTTGTCTGTTTATTGTTTGTTTGAAAGCAGAGATTATTTGTATGTTTATATATTTTTAAAATAAAAATTTCCTTCTAGCGTGCATGCAACAGGACGTGCATGCACGCACATTCACAATTAGCATAATCCTTGCTACAGTATGCTGTAATCCTCTGGACTCCATTCTCTGGTTTGGCTTCATTATATTGCATGCATGCATACGAGACTAATAGCTTACATGCCTGTCAATAAATGAATAATTTAGACTGTGTCCAATAAAGTGTTTTAAGCAAGCTGAAGTAAAACCTTGTGCTCTTCTGAAAACAACCAACATGGTGGCGCTTGAGAGCGCTTTGGTAGCACTGCGTGCTATTCTGAAGACGGGTTTGTTGCTGTGATTTGGAATATCCACACCATATAATTTTGAACAATATTACTGTAGTAATATTACAAGAAATATTAACTTCTCCATTGCACAGTACAAGTATGATTGGTCAGTGCTTGTCCCGCCCCACCTCTACTGTTATTGTATGGCTGTGCAAAAATGTGCTTTTCCCAAAGTTAAAGAGTAAAAATTAAATAACATTAAAGACATCAGCACAAAATAACTTCTGACATGTCATTTAAGCAATATCACTCTCGGAGTCGTGTGATATAGCTCTATATCATCACGGCTGTGATTAGGCCAGAGGCACGAGGCCGAGTGCCGGAGTTATAAAAGTTAATAAAACTATACTTGTATAACGTTACTATTGCTTTCCCATTTACTCTTAACGCGATACGAGCACTCGATTATTATTAAACTTTTTACAGGTGTAAATTTCTTTTGTACCAACTAACATTTTGAAAATACGAACATTTTCATGAATCCGAAAATTTACGCCATAAGGACTTTACGAACGATTTACACAAAAAATCCTTCTGCTCGTGTTTCATGAATGAGACCCAATGTGTGGAAAGCAATGGCAAAAGCAAGAACCTCAAATTCATATCTCCGCTATCCACTGGGTGGCGATCTTACCCAACTTAAACACTGACGCATTCACTCAACACTATAAACAGCGTGTTTTGATCAGGCTCTGAATCTGATCTCTTACAAAAGTTATTCACATAAACAGAATTATCTCTGCTTTTAGCTAAAAAAGTTGAGAGGTGATAAGAGAACAAATGGTAGGATGAAACGTTTTTTTTTTTTGGTTTATTTTATAAAATGCTGCTAACGTTATGCAGATGAAGTAACCATTTTTTAAAAGCAATAACCCCCGCAAAGCAGTGGGGTTACAGTGCATTTTATAACAGCTAAGGGGGTTTTAGGCACGACGCGAAGCGGAGTGCCTAAAACCCCCTTAGCTGTTATAAAATGCACTGTAACCCCAATGCTTTGCGGGGCTTATTGCTTTATTACATTACGTAGGATGATTTATGTAGAAAACAATAAACCACAAATAAATTACTTTAGATGAGTTTTTTTTTTTTCACAAAGAGGATCACATATCAGCTGTTTTACTGTTGCTTTTAAAAATGGCATTAAACTGCACAGCAGGAACTACAGTATATGTTTTATAAATGTAAATAATTGTCAACTTATTGCATTTTTATATCTATACTTTAAAATGGTTAAAATATGTACCCCAGCTATTATTATGCTGGTACCCTTTCAAAAAGTACAGCTTTGGACATATAATTATACATATTAGGACCTTTTCAGAGGGCACAGCCCCACATATTTTGGTCATTTTGTCTAACAGTGTAAAACATATTTCTACAAAAATCTTTGCAAATATATTTGGCCTCACTGAATTTTTTCCCACACTGCAAACCGTCACGAGAAATCAAATCTTCTTGGCTGACCTCAGAACAGAAAAGTGTAGATTTACTTACTAATGCACACAACAACAAGCGGCTCTCTGAGAAGGTCATTTATCCTTTGTGAAACTTTATTTGACTTCACCCGAAGAAAAATGCTTCACAGTAACATTGGTCCTGCAGCGCTGTGCATCGAAGGTAAATGAGAAGAAAAACAGATAGAAGCAGAACCTCTACATCTGCTCATATTACTGTAAACCTTGTAAAGGTTTTTAAATGTGGCGTGTGGATCCGTTCGGTACGGCAGACGCGTCTCGTTCTTTTAAAGTGGATGTGGAAGCAGATGAAAATCCAGAGGCATAACGTGGCCCAGATCCCTCACATCAGGAGATATGTACAGAAATCCGAAAAGAAGGGCCGGGACACACGAGTAAAGCGCATAATTTATAACTCAGAGCTATAAGCAGTCTACTGTTACTCAGGGCCGTGCACAGACATTTTGAGGGGCAGTGGCCCAAACCAAAAAGGGGGCACGGGGGGCACAATTTATATGGTTTTAACAATATGATGTGTTATAGATTAGTATCAAATAATATAAGTGATTATAATGGAAAATAGACTTTATAACAAGATTTAGAGTATGACAAAACTTCTTAATATTCTATATGATTTACATGCTGAAGCTTTGAATCCATGTTTGCAATTTTGAACAGCTTTTGCAGCCTCCCTTCCAACTCTGTCTTTTTTTTAAAAACATTGTTTTTTATTTTTTGTCGACAAGGTGTGCCAACAACAGCAAATTTGGTGTTATTTATATTAGATCTCATCGGGTACATTACTCATTAGACAATCACTGTAATTCTAAAAATGTTTGTTAAGTTGTTAGCACTTTAAGAAGACAGAGAGCAAATCATCCACAGAAATACAAAAACATAGGAAAGCCGAGAGAGTCATCCATATTTTTATTTTTGCTGCTTGTTTTCTCACTATCCAGACATAATAATCCAAATGCCATAATGTAATTTCCTGTCCATAATATTTCATTTATTTTGAAGTGGACTGCTGATGTATAAGTCTTCGCCGTTACCACAGGTAGCTAATTGTCGATAGACTTAATAAATAAAGTTTGATGTTCGTGAATTTAGGGACCATCTCTAAAGTGCACTGTACACGTTTCTATCTTCAATAGTATTTAACAGTTTATTTGAATAAATATAACACATCTAAAAAAGTGTGCATTATAGTTGA
Organism: Misgurnus anguillicaudatus; assembly: GCF_027580225.2. Taxonomy (NCBI): domain Eukaryota; kingdom Metazoa; phylum Chordata; class Actinopteri; order Cypriniformes; family Cobitidae; genus Misgurnus; species Misgurnus anguillicaudatus. The sequence goes on along the minus strand of NC_073338.2, from coordinate 48,716,491 downwards.
CAACCACGAACACTTTACAGTTGGTTTAGTGACTGTTCGTTGACTTTAAGTTATTCCATTTTAATGATGTTTAAAGTAGAAACGTATATGGAGTACTTTAAAGACGGTCCCTAAATTCACCGCGCTATCAAATGGTCAATTATTGGCAAATCTTCTTGAGCGAATCCCTGATGTAAGTAAAATCTCATTTGTTCATCCATGCTAATTTGCTAAATATGCTTTTGCTGTCTAAAAATTATGTTCTATTGAGTACACGTAAGCTTTAATCACATCACAAGAATACAACTTGTCATGTCGAGATCACGAGAAAACAAAGCTGCTGTTTTCTCGAGATAACGAGAAAATTAAGTAGTGATCACTAGAACACAAGCAAGCAAAATTAAATAGAGAAATAGACCTCTCTCGGCTTCAAACTACCAAATTACTAATTGAGCAGCTTAACATCTGAGGTAATGTAATGAATCTACCTGTTAATACAACAAACTGTCGTCTCCGCCCTTCAAATAGTGGAAACAAAATGTGAGAGATGCTGCGGGGCGGGCGGGAAATCACGGAGTGGATTACCAGAAACAGTGGATCTTTAGACGAGCGGTACCAGAACACTTTGACTGGGGTTGGCGAGAGGGGCACCTCAGCCGATTAGGGCAGAAGGGCAGTTGCTCTAGCCACCGGGCCACCCCCCTGTGCACGGCCCTGCTGTTACTACAGCTACAGTTCATCTCGCTGTACAGGTGAAAACGTGCACCACTAAACATCTCTGAGTGGGTTGTTTTAACCTTGTTTAGATGATTTACTCTGTTCCTGTAGCTCAGTTGGTAGTGCACTATGTTAGCAGCGCAAAAGTTCACAGGTTTGATCAGGAAACACAAAGAGTTCTGATAAAACGTATAGCCAGTGCGTAAATGTGCACTTTTAGAAATAATGGGTTAATAATGCCCATTATTAATTATTGGACAAACTGATTAATTCAGCTGTGTCTGATTATTGTTTTTGTGACTACTGAGAGGTCAGGCACACCTGGATTAATCAGTTTGTCCAATAATGGCAGACAGGAAACAAGGAGCTGGCTGAAGTTCAGGAAGTAGTGCAGCTGGGCATAAAGCCTATTGAGGTACATATCACATATTAGGACCTCTTTAAAAGTACCATCCTATTGACAACTTTTTTACCTTTACAGTGTACAGTGATTGTCGCTCTAAGACATGTAAACACAACCAAGACACAACTAAGACTAAAATAATTTAAACATGGTAAAATGAATGTTATTAAAGTGAAATCTGAAGTTGCCCTAAATGGAAACTATAAAATCAAACTAGAGCAAACCGGACCAGAGAAACTAAATTACACAGCCCACAAGCCTGTCTGATCCTAAATCCACATTTACGTTTCAGATAGCTAGCTCCGTCCAATACAATCCATCACAAGCCAATGACCTCAGAAAGGCTATAACAAAATCTATGATGCAGGCTTTAATACAATCATAACGTACAATTAGCTGCAGTTTGCGTCATTAACGCACGGCGCGGTATGGAAAAAGCTTTCATCCGAATAAGAAAGCTAATGTTCAGTCTAGTGACCCTTAAACACTGGAACAAAATGTCAGAGTTTAACAAGCGTGTAACAAATATCCCTCCTCATTTGTGTGCACTGTGATTATGAGATTTTAATGGCGTTTCTTTCTTTTATCTTTTCTTTTCACTGACCAGACGTCTCAATAACATTTGTACAGATTTTATTGGTCCTGACGAAGTTACTACCATACTTATTACTCAATTTAGTTTGATTCGTAAACGACGCTATTGTAATCTTTAGTTTTTGGAATGGAAAACAAAGAAATGACATCAGTTCGACACAGCAGACGCCGATCTGAGTCAGTCGAGTCTCGACTTTACTGTCTATTAAGTCTCTGAAGCTGAAGAAACCAGCTTCGCATGTACAAAGCGCTCCCAAAAACAAAGCACTTGCTCAAATATGAATCACAAGGAATGCAATAAAAGCACATCATACTGAAATTTTTATGGGTTTCCGAGGTGCCTGTTTAGTATTCCAACACGATAACTATTTCTAACATGGAAGAGTTTGGGGATTGCTCCCAAATGCACAGTAAAACTCTATAATGTCTCTCTAGTTTCTTTCATCTATTACCGCTTCTCCCAAAAAATAAAACATTACCAGCATACGGACAGCTGTGATAGGTGGCCCTGTTTTTCCCATCATACCTCTGGGAATCATCAGCGCGAGCCTTTTCGTGACCGGACGCGAACCTGAGCACGTCTAGCCCCGGTGCTGACCGGGCCAAAGGCACGACTTAGAGAGCCAACGGGCCATTTGATTTGATTGTAGATCAATAACTGAGAAAATGAAGGTTTTCTTTATTATAGCCATAATGTGTCAGGTCATCTGTTCCGTGACTCCGCTAATGACCGCAGCCGGACCTCTCGGCCCCCATCGTCTCCGCGTGCCATCCATCACCCCGACCGAACCAGAAGCCCCGCTCTTTCGCTACCGCGGGGACCGACTCATCTACAAAAGCTGAGCGATGAGCTGCCAGCCAAATGGATTCATGAAAGGAAAAATTATCATTTGAAATAAACGCTGGGGTCACACATTAAACTTAAGGGCACCCAAACTAGTTGAATTTCAGTCACAGAACAATTCATTGAGAACACATGTATTAAGATGAATCGGGACAGTTATTCTAGGAAGAGGGAAAGATACATGATGGAGGAGAGAAGAATAATTATATAACGGAGGTAAGAATGAAATATTAAAATCTCATGCTCTTCAACAGAGAAAAATACAAAATTGAGAAACGAGAAGAGGATTATTGAAAATGTGCCGTCATCATTTTTACCACACCTCACATCCCACAATGTTCCTCTCAAATATCATACTGTAATTCTGCTGAGCTCATTTCATACAGTACAAGTTTTTACTACCATACTAAACTCTTACACAGGAAATAAATGTCTTTCAATGGTAAAATTTGTGGGCTCTTTGAATTGCTTAAATATCCCAGCGTTGGTTTAAAAAGAGATGAACCCTACCCATCAGGTAAAATATTTTAGCATATGCTAGGTGATTTAATCCAAAAGCTTGTGTGTTTTTATCTCATTGTTGGGTCAAATATAAACATACTGGGTTAATTTGACCCAACGGCTGGGTTTGTCCTATATTTTGACCCGATCCTGAGTTGAAATTACCAGCATTTTTTGGAGTACAGAACTTCAAGTCCGCCTGTAATCAATAATTGTATCACTTAAAGGCGGGGTGCATGATCTCTGAAAGCCAATGTTGATCTTTGAAATCACCTAAACAAACATGACCCTACCCCCAAAAAAATCTGGACCCGCCCCACACATACGCAACACAGACAACAATGTCGGTTAGTACACACGCCCCTTACTGCTGATTGGCTACTGAAGTGTGTTTTGGTAGTCGGCCGACTCTTTTTCCAAAGCGTTTTTCAGATATCGTGCATTCCGCCTTTAAAGGAATATTTCACTTTCATAAAAATATTTATGAAAGTTCACGCATGTGAACCATTCAGATGTTGTTGAATGTGGAATGATACTAATGAATGTTATTTGCCAGTTCATTGTTTAAAATGAGCAAGCGTGCGTTTCACATACATAACGATTGACAATTCGACGTAATTACCGTATTTTCCGGATTACAAGTCGCATAGTTTGGCTGGTTCTGCGACTTATAGTCAGGTGCGACTTATGTCAAAATTTATTCATACTGACTAACATGAACCATAAGAAAACATAACCGTCTACTACCACGAGAGGGCGCTATCTGTAACTTGCTCCTGTAGCGTACCCCTGAAAAAAAACTGTTAACTGAAACATTAATTTAAAGAAAATGGAGAAAGACTTAACAAACAAAATGCCTCCAAAAAGAATAATAATTTTCTAAATAAATGTGACTTATAGTTTAGTGCGACTTATATATGTTTTTTCTCTTCATGACGCATTTTTTGACTGATGCTACTTATTGTCCGGAAAATAAGGTAAGTAATACGCAAGGTGGCTGGCGTGCCACACGGCTTAGTACAAGACGAGAAGTTGTGGTTTCAAAGTACTTTTTTGGTGAAAATTATGGTGGTTTCGCTAGTTCGCTAAGACCCTTGTGCCTCGGTTTACAGCCCTTTAAAGCTGCATTGAAACTATAAACCGCTGAGGTCCCCTATATGGAGAAAAATCCTGAAATGTTTTCCTCAAAAAACTTTTTCGACTGAAAAAAGAAAAAACATAAACATCTTTGATGACATGAGGTTGAGTAAATTATCAAGATTTTTTTTTTTTTGAAAGTGAGGTAACCCTTTAAAACTTATCTTTGAGCATCATCATAGCATATGTGAAAGTTTTTCCTGTTGAAAGTTTCTTCGTGCTTTAAAACAGCTTGAATGTAACTCTACACCCTTGCCTTATTTAATATACGCGGATATATGAATATGCAAATAAGTCCCCGCCTCCACACAAATGCATCAATTCAGACCATAGATATATACATGCATAGATGCTACATTCGGCAGTTTCCGACGCAAAGCTGCTAAATGCGGTATCCATTATATCTATGGCTTGAACTACTCAGTGATGGTGTTGAATGATGAATTTGCACATGGTTTGGCTAACATTTTTAGTTATGCTGGTTAAAACTCTCCTCACATCCTGATAGCAGTCACTATGTTAAGTTTTTTAAATTAATTTGTAGACATTTATGTCATCTGTGAAAGGTGAAGGATGAGAAAATGTTCAACCAATCATAGATCTCGTTCCGAACGGATGTTGCCGTTTTTGTACCTTTATCCGTAAGCATAATTTGAATGCCACCGTGCAGCCTTTTCACACAGACACCATACGTCATTGGTGCGTTCATGCGTTCTGTCTGTAAACAGAGGGAGAATGGCAAACTTTCCTGCTGAATTGACAACATGCACAGGAGCCACAAAACGAAAGACATGTTTTATAACAACAACAGCAAAAAATGCCTTGATCAGCAAAGAGCAAAAACCCAAATGAACATCAGTGACTTTACTGCTTTACCACAAGATGCAAACAGCTGCAGGAGGCAAAGGGTCTGAAAGGGTTTATTTTGGTAAGGTAGGTACGCGATATGTTTGTATTGAGATGGATTCAGATATTCTACTTTGATGAAACATTGTGTTGCTTATGAAATTTGTGTTAGTTTACGGATTAGCGTAACTATATAGTTACTACGTCTACACAACCGAAAGTGTGCTTTAACTAATTCTGATGTAAACCAGTCGTTTATGTTGGTTATTTTGGTAATGTTTTTCACTTTGTACTGCAAAATATTCTCACTGGTGAATGAGACATGAAATGTGACCTTCTGATCTGTGCGTGTTCATGTGTTTTGAAAGAGCCGAATCGTTAGCATTTTTCAAAATTAGATACCCTACCTTTAAAGCAAAAACACGACACAGGCATATAACACATATGTTTTGGATCCACAGCAAAAAAAAAAAAAAACAGAATGTATTAAATGTTGTTTATCATACACCTCTTACTGCTTTTATATTACAATAGTGCAGCTAGAAGGTTTTCTACTTACATGATTCTTCTTATATTGGCAATCCAGCTATACTATTTGTGATAAGACACATCAGCCTGAAACTAAAACGAGGAGGATACGAAAAAATATAGAGAAAGCGAGTGAAATAGAGACAGCGAGAGAGGCAGGTGAATGAGTACAGTGATTAAAACGTATTCAGGGCTTGCTGAACTGGACATAAATGATGTAGCAGCCTGTCAAAAGGAGTCAACTTCAAAGCTGAGCGAGATAAAGAGAGAGGTTGGGGCGAGAGTTGGGTTTCATGAAGAGAAGTTTCATTTAGTATCATACGCTCAGAACAAGATTCAACCGGCTCCACATATCACACCAAACCACTTTAATAACACCAGAAAATGAAACACATCCAGGAGTGTGAGAGAGAGAGAAAGAGCAAAATTGCTTTAAAATATAGTGAGCTGTATGCCTAGACAGCATATGTGAAGATACTGTAGGTAACATAACTACTATAGATTACTTTATTTTCTATAATATATTCTTTTGGCCAAAGTACTAGGGGGTCGCACATACGGCACGCTCTCTCAGTTTAACGTCGTTCAATAGGGTGCCAGATTTCTATAGAGTATGCCAGGCGAAAAAACGGCTTAAACACACTGTGTTTAAGCCGTGTGTTTTTTAACATTAAATAACTTCATATTTGTCCTAAATGGTTAACGATTAACATAGGCTGCAAACGCATATTCTTGAAAAATACTCTGACTAACCTCAGGCTATTTAACGTGCACGTGCGGATGCCTCGCAGCGCTTCTCAACCCGGTGTGCGACCCCCTTGAAGCACCTGGCTAGATTTTCAAGGTATGTGCAAGCAAATACAAAAATTAACAGACAGTCAATGCTAATGTAAACCCTGGTTGGATAAAGATTTAAAGTTGGATATGAAGATGAAATCTGACGCAATTAGCTTCATTGTTAAAACTAATAAAATAATTGCTGTCTGTGGTTCTAAAAGGGGAAAAAGAGCTCTAAATTAGTTCATTTTTGGAACTGTGAACTAGTTCAAAATTTTGAAATATGAACTGAACTAGTTCATTTTAAAATTTGTGAACTGAACTAGTACATGTAGAAAGTGAAATTTCCCAACACTGATATGAACCATAATGCTGCGTTCAGACCAACCGCGGTAGAGGCGTCAAGCGCGAGTGATTTGAATGTGTGGTAGACGCGATTCCACCTCATTCACGCTTCTAGCTTGCGCGAATGGCACGAATTAAACATGAAAAAGGAAAAATTGGAACTTTGGCGGAAAAACGCGCCAACTTAACCAATCAGGAGCTTGCTTTAGTTGTGACATAATTACAAGGAAGCGAGCAGAGTCGCAGAAGCTCCTCCCATGACTAGAATTTCACGCGTGGCTTTCACACGCAAATGAAGTGAGTAAACTCAAACCGTTCAAGCGGCAAACTAGTTGTGGTAGACGCGAATTCGACGCCTCAAACGCGGCTGGTGCGAACCCACGGTAACGGCGTGCTTTAAAACAGATTCAGTCAAAGCACGAGCTTTATAACATGAAGCAGATTTAAGTCTTTTGTTATCATTTTAGCAATTAGCTGTGTCCTTTCGCCTGTTCTCAGTCAAGATGTAATGATCATATGGCTCTCTGGTAGCCTAGAAATCTAGACGCACCCTAGCGGCCGCAAAATATATTTGCTGCCAGGGTTTAGTCTAGGCACTCACAATACACTTAACAGCTCCAAAAACCAAAATTTGGTCAGGCCAATCACATCGTGTGTAGCGTCTGTGGGGCGGGCTTAACATGATGACGACAGAGCTGCCTGCGACGGTTCCTACTTGAAAACAAAGAATGGCTGCTGCTGCTGGCGAACAGCTTTCTTTTGAAGCGGCTTTGGCCGCGACTCTGGAGGACTTAGACTTATGTTTTTCTTTGAGAGAAGAGCAAATAACCCCACTGAAGTCCTTTTTAAGCAAGAAAGATGTGTTTGGAGTTTTGCCGACTGGTTACGGTAAAAGTTTGATATACCAATTAGCTCCACTGGTGGGGAAACGCAGGGGACTCATACGTCACCTTCTTCATTGCTCTGATTGGTCATAGCGCTATCCTATTGCGTGCAGAGGCATTTTGAGGGACAACCTTATATCCCGCCCCTTGCATTGAGCCGTTTGTGTGAAGAGTTGCCAGACCTTACATCTTGATATAGGTCTGGCTAACCAGGCTAGCTCTCTGGTATCTCTTGACGTTTGATGTTTAAATATGAGATGATATGAGGGAACTTATGACGGCGCTGTACATTTTGCACCTGACTGACTGTATTTTCGTCTTACCGAAGTGAACCAAACATTACTGCATCCTTTTAACCTGTTAAAACCCGAGTGCCTCAATAATGTGAGGTGTGTTCGGCTTCACAGCGTTGCGTGGATCAGCAGGGTTGCCGCGGAAACGCACAGGAAGCTTTTGAATCATGCATGGAATACGTCGGTCTGCGCAGCTTAAGTGACGTCAAACACGCACACAGTCTTTACTACCACATACGCTTGTAACGGTAACCAGATATCCAATTGCTGCCATAACCACAAAAAAACTCACACGATCATTGTTTTCGTGATCAATCGTCGATGCCACATTCGGGAAGTCGAGCAATCGATTACTCGTGCCCATCCCAATATACAAAGATAACATTTTTGACTATTTTACAGAATACTGGTGTGAATCTTGATGTTAGATTAGCCACATGCTAATGTCAAACTCAATGGAGTCAATTGTGCAGCTCACTACATTTTAATACAGAGCGTATATGTATAACACACACTTTCTCATCCTCTGTTTCTGTCTTTCTAACTCCCTCAGTTGCACATTTCATCTCACCAACAGGTTCTAATTTGTAATAACAGTAAAAAATTGGTCTATGACGCATGTTCACACCTGTTTCTCTCATACAGCTTGCGTCTACATTATTACACCGCACACGCGCGTGAACAGCCATGCACACACAAGAAAGATGATGCTCTTAATTAGAGAGAACAAAAGTGTGGTTACACTTCGCCAAAATGCATGCTGACAATGCTTGTTGCCACAAGTACAACAAAACTTTTGCTTGTAAGTAATTTGTCAATGCACCTGTCAAAAGTGCATCATGTGGAGATAGAGATCCATTGTTTTTGACTGTTTAACTTTCTCCAGTTCATCTCTCAATGGCTCATCAGGTATGTATGCTAAGTACTAACAAAGATTACTTGACCTCATAGGGCCCGTCCCAATACCTCCCCTTTCCCTACATAACCCTCGCTTTTGGGCGTGCACTTGTGGGGCATCCCATTACTTTAGGGAGCAAGACGGAGTGCTATTTTTCCCTTAAAATCAACCCTCAAAATGTAGTCAGGACCGATGCAGGCTTAAAACGAAGTGGGAGATGAAATTACCCAGGATACCTTGCGAGCCCAGTGAGCTGGTCAAACTTTTCGACCAAGATGACGGACGCCGCTGGAAAACAACAATGATATTTTCGCAAATAAGCATGTTAAAATTCTGGAAATTATGTTAGTGTGAACACGAGTTTTGTGTTTGTGAAGTTTTGAACACTAATGTTAGAACATATTTCACGAAGCTATCTGACGATGTCTCCCGATTAATAACAATCAAGCTGCGCATGACGTAGGTGAGCACGTTCACTACGCTACGTTCCATATAGTGGTGGTGTCCCATTTCACAGGGAAAGATTTGAACCCCCACTTCCCTTGTTGAGGGTACTTTACTGTTGAGGGCATTCAAAACCAAGTGGAAGTTTTAAGGGAGTAGAAATGGGACGGGGCCTTAGACTCATGCTAAACATGTGTGTCATAAACTCTATTTAAAATGAGTGAATGTAAATCCGATTAAATTGGTTTCCTTTGATGTGTAAGTGTGTATTAGTACATGTTTGCGATATGCAAAAGGTACAAACCCCAAAGTAAACAATGATGCGAGTTATCGTCTCCAACATAAATGTCTTTTCTTGGACTACAAGAAACACATGGATTTTAGGCAACAATTTACCAATTGGGATTGGTGACGTAGACAAGACCGACATTATCATAATTCATCGTGCTTCGGACTCACAACCTGTAAGTTAACTCCTGTTAGCATTGCATTGTGAGCGAATCTTTTAAACATGGTAAGGAGCATCACATTTCCTCTGATGTCAGAGGTATTCAAGCCAATCACAACGTACAGATTAGCTGGCCAATCAGGAACACATCAGTGCAATCAGTGCACAAAATCAGTGCGTTTAAGAAAGGCAGGACATCTGAAGCTACAAAAATGTACGGTATGTAGAAAATAATGTGTTTTTTAACCATTACCCACACTAACACATTGTATTATACCAAATACACAAAATAAAGTTTTTTTAGCAATGAAATAGGTGCACTTTAATTCATTTTCTACTTGTGTTTAAAAATTTTAAATTTTCTGTTGTGAATTATTGTTTATTTTGCATTAAGCAATGTTAATTTTGTTCCTAATTAGTTTTTTTATGAAAAAAAAAGTATCAATACCCAGCAATTTTGCATTTAGTCATCCAAACACAGCCCATGTGTCTAGGCAAAAACTTGGCCATATTTGGTCTGTCATTGAAAATTCAAGACATCTAACCTAGTGGTTATCAAACTTTTTCATTGTTCGGCACCCCTTGTGTACGGTGCATCTTTTCGTGGTCCCTCAAGGAAAATTGATGACATGCAACATTGTAAAATTTGAAATAAAAACATATTAAATTATACAATGTAGTGCTGTTGTTTAAGTGCCTTATTTTTCTAAGGTTTAATTACACAGAATTTATGATTATTTAATTTATTTTATAAAATGCCATAAGACTGCACATTCTCACGGCCCCCAAGGGGAGAGAGAGAGAGAGAGAGAGAGAGAGAGAGAGAGAGCGAAAGGCTGAGCAAAGATAAGGGTTCTCCAAAACTAGGGCAGAAAATCAGACATTGGGCCGAAGCCAGGCAGTGAAGCATAATACAATCTCCCTTTGATGTCGCTAGAGAACACACACACGCGCGCACACACACACACCACACACAAGTGTGAACACTCAACGGTAGTCATCACACTGCTGTCTATCCCTCATTCTCACTCTGTAAGATGTACAAGGAAAGACGGACGCTCGCTTTACCTACATCATCTGCAATCTGTCATGCAATCTATATTTAGTTAACTTATGATTCTCTTCTTTTATATTACATCATATTATTTTATTCTATTCTATTACTTGATTATGAACGGTTTCAATGGCGACAACATAAACAGACGGCTTTTGTGGCTCAAACTATGTATGCATAACGCTACTGTGGGTTCACATCAGACGCGAGTTCAACGATTTGCGCGAGTAGATTACATACAAAGTCAATGCAAAAATGCGATCAGTCGCGTCCTCGCGTGGGGGCAATGCGAATGACGCAATATGGGCGGCGCTTTTGCCGCGAAAACAGGCGCTATTCACCTCTTTTTGTATGTGAATTTTGTATGACATGAAGTTAAATCCCGCGGGTAATCTAGAGCAAGTAATGCGCGTTTGGTGTGTACGCAGCATTAGATTTGCATACTATATAGATAAATTAACTAAATTCGAATTGGATATCAAAGTTACTATGGATGTTCATTTTAGTAAATTTTCCAGACTGACAACTGCAGCTTATTTACCAACATTAACCATTAACTGATAAGATTTTAAGATTAAAGGTGCGGTGTGTAATTTTTAGAAGGATCTCTTGAAAGAAATGCAAAATAATATACAAAACTATATGATCAGTGGTGTATAAAGACCTTTTAAAATGAATCGTTATGTTTTTATAACCTTAGAATGAGACCTTTTTATCCACATACACAGAGGGTCCCCTTACATGAAAGTCACCATTTTGTGCCGCCATGTTTCTACAGAAGCCCTTAACGGACAAACCTTTTTACTAAGTTGTCTCCAACGATGACATGTTTGTCCGGTGGTGGCTATCGTAGCTTCGTTATGCGTTTCAAAAGCAAGGGTTGGGCGGTGGACAGAGCCGTTGGTTGCAATTCGCAACCTCACCACTAGATGCCACTAAAATTTACACACTGCACCTTAAATTGTCATTGAGTAAAAATACAGTTGACGATTGTCTGTGACCCACTAAAAACAATAGAAACATTTTATTTAATTTGAATGTGCAAACAGTAGCAACAACAGAACCAGGATTCATACATTATCAAATTTTCACGCAACATTACATTATCAAAGACCACACGTTCAGTCCAGAGGATTAATATCCAAAGAGGCCCGATTGTCTCTTTTTCATCTACCACAGTGGCCATATCTAAAGCAGAAGACATTTTAAAAAGTTTAGCTTTTGTGTCGTCTTTCTCTGTTTGTGCAAAAATAGAGATATTTATTGTCAGGGTCTAGGACAGGCGATCAGTGAAGGTCTATCTGGACACACGCGAGAAGGAGACAGACTGAGTGGATGCAGCATGGACACAGTACAAATGATTTATTATACAAATGATTACTTTACCAGACTGCCAGGGCAGCAATAATTTGGTTAATTTTCAGGCCATTCACAAATTAAGGATAGAAAGGTGGCAAAATGTCTTTAGGCATTGTTAAGGTACGCTGTAGACCTGCAATTTTAACTGATACCTGTAATATTAATCTGTCATAAATTCAAGGACCTTTCAAGGACTTTCCAGGTCCAAAACCCTCAAATTCAAGGACTAAATGTGAGCACACATTTCAAGTGAGAGCAAGGATACATCGTATTACCTTTTAAGATACATTGTTACAGTTCCCTTTCGAGGTAACTTGCGCTGCGTCACTGCGGTGACACTTTGGGGTCGCTTCCAGAGGTAAGTGCGTCTGAATGTGTATATCAAATTCAACCAATGGTGAGGCTTAACGATAAAGACAGGGTGACGCAGGAGCCAGGAAGTATATCGCTTTCTGAAATATTGCCAAAGACGGCGTTACAGGGACGAAAGAAGTATGGCAAGGGAGACGCAGCGTCTCGTTCCCTTCTCAGGGAACAACAGTTACATATGTAACCCGAGACGTTTTCATGTGTCAAACACAACTATGCAAAAAAGCATTTTGGTATGAATCAACATTTGCATACAGAAGATATAAGCATTTAAAGTGAACAGAATTTTATAATGTTATGCTACACTACACAGGGAATAATAAGGATTTTTTCCAGAAAACTTCTTGCATAAAATAGATTCAAGCACTTTCAATGATCTGTATATTTTCAAAACTTCCCAGGGCCTTGAATTACTTCCCCCAGATTCACAAACTTTGAAGGATTTCAAGGACCCATGGGACTCCCCATTTTGAGTATGTTGACTTTGACCATGTTCCACTAAAGACTAAAACTGACCGTTATTCAGCCCTGTTTAGACGATAAAACCAACTTTGGTCTGTAAACTCAGTACTGAACAGATGAGCGAGGGTCATTATATAGTAAAAGAGTTTCACCAGAGAGTGATTGCAACTATTTTAGTGTCAATGAGCCACAAGCTGAACATAACAACGTTACACACAGACACGCACCCACACAATCATATATCACCTAGATAATTGCATATAGGAAACAGAAAAAGCTCCGCCCATTCACAATGAGTAGATCCATTATAGCAGTAATCGATGCTCCTCAACGCTTTATCGCCGCTCTGAGACAAACAGTGTTTCGTGACGAATGAGACGTTTTATTAACGATCAGGTCGGGATGGTAAAGGTCAAAGCTTTATGAAAGCACAGCAGAAGGTTTGGGGGAGCGGAGGTTGCATTCTGCAGACCTCATCCTAATGCACATACAGTACAGTATATTTCATCCTAGATACAGTAAGGACAGATGCATCCCAAATTATAAGCTAAAGTATATTTCAAATGTGTCCTACACTTTTCCAGTGGATATCTGAAGTGTGTATTTAAAGCATTGGGTTTAGATTAAAGCATCAGTTAAATAAATAAATGTAGATAAATTACCAGCAATCCATATAAAAGTGCAGGAGCTTTTTGTATTTCTTTTGAAGGTGAAAGTTGATAAATACATGCAATAAATACATGAAGTCCTAAATTAAAGTAAGTATGCATTTTAATGACATATACATGTAAGTGGCACATAAGGGACCTGTGGTATTTTATTATGCTGTTATTGAAACATATGAGTATTCAGCCGCAAAGTAGAAATATGGGAATTGGGATAACAGCATCCACAAGAAAGTCTCATGAATCTCATGATGAAAGTACAGACCATTAAAACACCAATTTTATTACAAAGTAAATTCTCAGGTCTTGAAATTAAAGTAGTATTACTGGGCCTTCTATTGATCGCTTTGATTTTTGGGGTAGTGGAGCTAGAAAGTACCCACTAAAACATCAAAACTCCTCTCAGAGGTTTCTTATAAATGAATGTACGATCAAGTGATCAGCTTGTGTATTTTCACACACACTGAGGAATGCCTTTAAGTTTTTCGGTGTGCACATGTGTGTGAAATGTGGATGTGTAAAATATATGTGTAAAAAATATAAAATGAATTTTGCCTATTTACTTAATTATTTCCCTGCCAGTGTTTAAAAAAAGTGCCAGCCGCGTCAGCCTTTTTATGGTTTTCACAGAAATGTAGTGCCTTAAAAATTTATTTTTTAAATATAAGAATAATATATTAAATGAAAAAACAGACCATCTGATTTAAAAAAAAAAAATCATCCTATCTTCATTTGTTCTCTTTTTGTCACCTCTCAAATATGGGTAGGTTTCTTCAAAAATACAAAATTTTGATAGATAATTGATAAAGATAATAAGATAGGTCTTTTGTTAGAAATCAGATTCAGAGCGATACACAGAGTTTTTACTGTTTTTGGATCAGTGGATGCTTCAGTGTTTTATAAGTTGTGTAAGAGTGCCACCTAGTGGATAATAGCGAAAATATGGATTGCTGTAAAAACAATTTATTGGCAGGGGAGCATTTTCTCTTAATTGACGATATAACTTGTCAATGGTGGAGATGGAGTTAAACGAGACAAGTTATTACAACACAATGTTTAAAAAACAGCTACGAGGGAACACAAGGAAGAAAAGAAAAATTGAAAGATGAAAAACTGTTTAAAAGAGGGTGAAAACATAAAAATATTTTATCGGATGTGCCTTTCGTTTACATGGCAACGGCGTTTTTGGGGCTTAAAAACGCAAAAAATTGGAACCACCCTCCAGAGTGGAAATCTTAAAAACGATCTACCGTTGCATTCCCGTCTTAAGGGTAAAAACGCAAAAGTCTGCTCACGGTGGCTCTTGTCACATACGTGTTTAGGTCACAGGCATGCACCAGTTCAGAAAAATAACAACAAACTTGTCGGATTATTTCCATACGTTGAACCTTCAAGTTGCCATAGCAGCTTTGATAAATATACACGTCCAGCAGTTGTACAAAATATTCACGACTAGTATTAGCCTACTGATCAGAGAAGGCGCATTAATTACCTCCATCAAATTGTTGATGGGCCATTCGTCGGAGGAAAACCAGATGGCTTTGGACGTGACCTGGGAGAACAAGGAAGAAGGTTGTACGCAGGCGCATTTACTTGGTGTTGTTGTGTGTCAGTGCTTCACATTTCTACCTAGCCGCCTGGAGTGCATACTACATTGAATATCACACACTTTTGCGTCACCATATGATGCAGATTTCCCCCTCAAAACGCTCGTATAAACGCGGAATAAAAAGAGATAACGCAACGCCACTTTTGCGTTTTCTTTTCAGATCGTTTCCGTGTAAACGTAGCCTTAATTTGTGTTCTGAAGATGAACAAAGGTCTTACGGATATGGAACGCCATGAGGGTAGGGCTGGACGATATGACCAAAATTTCTAACGGCGATATACTTTTACATTTGGGCCGATACGGTATAAATCCAATAACGGTGTGAATGTTTAAAAAGCTTTGGGATAAACTGCAAAGAATGCCACAACAATTGTCTGTACCTAAAAACTTCTAGTCTATGAAGTCTATGAAGCATAAAAAAGGAAGCTAGTTATTAGTTATAGTTATAGTATATATATATATTTCCTACAAAATCACATCATCCTCAGAAGGCCTTTATTAAGCCGTTGGAGCCATGTGGATTACTTCTGTGAAAGATGGATGCACTTTTTGAGCTTGAAACTGTTTTGAGACCCTGTTTTCTACCCTTATAAAGCTTGGAAGAGCCAGGATATTTTCTAAAATAACTCAAATTGTGTTTGTCTTGGGTCTTGGGATGGCTTGGGTCATTTTCATTTTTCGCTGAACTGTCCCTTTAATGTTATTTCCAGACAAAGTAGATTAACATTGAGCTGCTAACTGACCCTTTGTTAATTACGAGGAATTAGTTTAAGCTAATCTGATCATGTCCTTCATCACTCTCTTCCTTCTGATAAGATATCGACAGGATCTTTCCTTTCGCCTAGACAACCTGGAGATCTGCCGATATCAGTGACATCAGAGAGTGAGGAATACTTCATTCATTTAGTTGTGAAGTGAGTCTGTAGCTGTGTGGTGAAATACCTCTACGAATATGTTTACATTAGTGCATGTTCGTTTTAAATGCACACTTTAAAAATGTCTGGGTTATTTTTGACCCATAATGGGTAAATATTGGACAGAACACGTGCTGGGTTAAAATTGGACCCAATGCTGGGTTATTTTAACCCAACTGCTGGGTTATTATACCCCATGGTTGCATAACAACAACCTGGGTAATTTTTAACTCAGCACGTGTTCTGTCCAATATTTACCCATTATGGGTTTAAAATAACCCAGCCATTTTTAAAGTACATAGTTTTTGCTACGGTAATGCCTGGATTCCAGACGGCTTGTTTTTTTAGTACAGTTTTCAACCCTTGTAATTGAAGACTTTTGCTAATGCTGTAGACCCTGTTTTAGTTTGAAAATATCTTTCATCTTCTAAGTCTCAAGGCTTTAAAATGTTTGTATAATTATTGCATTCGTTCCAATCTCCTATAGTGCCTATGTGATCTCAGATTTTGCTCTTTCAAACATCAGGAGATTTTATGAAATTCTCACTTGTGTTGAAATTGAGTGTCAATTTGAACTCAGATTATTTTTCCAAAAATCACTTAGGAGAATTGAAAAAAGAAAGAAAATGAAACAATTGAAACAATGCATTGAGTATGCAAAATAATTCAGATATATTGGAGTTTTTTGCGAAATTGATGTGTTTCCATTGGACGAATTTTTTAATTTGCATTGTAAATTTGCACAACGTTAAGAGTAATGGAAACGCAACTATTGATGTGCATACCTGTAAACCCTCACGTTTTTCACGGGATTCTCCCGTATTTTACCATTCTATCTCGCTTCATCCCGTTTAAACAATTTCCGTATTTCCTCTGTATTTTTAGTCTTTCTATAAAATCCCTCTGGTGGTATTTGATGTTTGCCAAATTCACCTCCGGTAAAGCAGAAACATAACATGTCACTCAAATAAAACCCGAAAAAAAGCTTCCCGAGGATGGGTGGAGGATGACAAGTTGTGCGCAAAGCTACAACCGCCACACAAATTAATATGCATGTACACCTGCGTACACAAACTCACACATTATTTTGGATGTGCTGGCTGATACATGTGGTCTTGTTTTAAGTACAAATATCTAAAAATTCTTAACCTCTTCCTGGATGTCCACACACTGCAAAATATGATTTTCAAGAAAAAAATTCTTAGTATTTTTGTCTTTTTTTCAGTAAAAATATCTAAAAATTCTTAAATTAAGATGCTTTTTCTTGATGGGCAAAACGACCCAAGAAAATAAGTCTAGTTTTTAGACAAAAAATATCAAATTGAAGTGATTTTGTGCATAAAACAAGAAAAAAAATCTGCCAGGTGGGTAAGCAAAAAATCTTGAACATTTTCTTAAACACTAAATTTAAGAAAAATTTAAGAAAATGTTTCCTTACCCCATTGGCAGATTATTTATTTTTTTTGCTTGTTTTAGCACAAAATCACTTCAATTTGATTTTTTTTATCTAAAAACTAGACTTATTTTCTTGTGCCATTTTTAGATATTTCTACTTGAAAAAAAGACAAAAATACTAAGATTTTTTTTACTTTTTTTGCAGTGCATACGGACATTACATTTTTTGATGTTTGCACCATAATACTTAATTCTGTGTAACTGGAACCTGTTGTACACAAACGTGGACAGTTAAACTGCTTCATTTTCAAAGAAAATATATTTGGTTATTATATTCAGTGGTTCTTCCTAACCTCAAAATAGCTGGAAGAAATCTGAAAAAAAATTACTTAGTATTTTTGTCTTAAGCACAAATATCTAAAAATTCTCAAGGCAAGATGCATTTTCTTCCTGAGCAAAATAACATAAGAAAAATGTTAAGCGAATTTGTGGATTAAACAAGCAAAAAAAAATCTGCCAATGGGGTAAGCAAAACATTTTTGAACTTTTTTCTTAAACACTTAATTCCAGAAACAATTCAAGAAAAATTTGCTTACCTTATTGTCAGATTTTTTTTGCTTGTTTTATCCACAAATTCACTTAAATTTGATACATTTTGTCTAAAAACTAAACTTATTTTCTTGAGTCGTTTTGCTCATCAAGAAAAATATCTTGATTTAAGAATTATTAGATATTTGTACTGAAAACAAGACAAAAATACTAAGTAAGAAAGTCATTTTTTACAGTGTTGGATGTGCGGGCTTATGCATGTGGTCTTGTACAAATATCTAAAGATTCTTAATTCAAGATACATTGTCTTGATGAGCAAAATTACATAAGAAAATAAGTTTAGTTTTTAGACAAAATGTATCAAATTTAAGTGAATTTGTGCATTAAACAAGCAAAAAACCTTTTTCTTAAACACTTTAAGAAAAAATTACTGGCAGATTTTTTTTGCTGGTTTTATGCACAAATTCACTTAAAAAAAATATAGATTTATTTTCTTAGGTCATTTTGCTCATCAAGAAAACGCAAATTAATTTAAGAAGTTTTTGATATTTGTACTAAAAACAAGACAAACATACTAAGAAAATCATTTTTTGCAGTGTAGTTTTAGACAAAAATATCAAAGTTAAGTGGTTTGGGCTTAAAACAAGCAAAAAAATCTGCCAAAGGGATAAGAAAATATTTATTAAAACAAGTTCACTTTTTTCTTAAACACTTAATTCAGATTTTTTTTCTTACCCAATTTTTTGCTTGTTTTAAGTACAAATTCACATAAATGAATTACTTTCTTAGGCCATTTTTTTCATGTTTCAAGAAAGTGCATCTTACATTCTATTTTTTTTTAAATTTGTACTTAAAACAAGAAAAAAATACTAGGGCGGTGGGGTGGGTGTGGCTGTTAGGGTCCGGGAATTTTCCCTTATTTTCAATGTCCAAATGTTTACAGGTATGGATGTGTATTAAATATATCTCACATATAAACCTGTCCAGGAGGCGTGGCTTTGGGCGGAGCTCTGAAGAATGGTTGAGATTTTCCCCTCAATTTTGAAGCTTTATTGGATGCTGCTAGCTGCTACTAAACTGCTAACCGTAGCTTTAACAAACAGCACTAATTAAGAGCTCAAAGCAGTTCAAAAGCACGATCTGAACATACGCTGCATTCAAACAAGACAGTTTCTGTCTCAAACCTCTTTTTTTACCACCTTATTTTTCCTTCAAAAAACGAGGCGTCAAATCAGAGTACAAAGGATCTCTGAATGGTGCCGCATTTGTCCTGTCAGAGCTCAGATTTGGAGACCCATAGCTGAGAAAGCTCTTTTGTTCGGGGCGCTAAAAGCATTTCAGTATTTTAAACACATCCCTCTCTTTTCTGCCTCAGTGTAGGTGGCTGGAGGAAGATAAACGGCGTTTATGACAGAAAAAGAGTGCATTTGGCCCTTTGACAGAATGTTCTCACCACAGGTCTTTATGTCCATCAAAAATATTAAGAAAGACAAATCTTAAGTTTGTATATATTTGTGAAGAGCTTAGATGCAAAACCCTCTAAGTGCGTCTGACATGTTTTTTTGTAAATTAAATTTTTTTTAATCACACTCTTAATGAATTCTGCCAACAAACCATCATTTTTGAATTACTGGAGGCTTGGATTTAAAGCTATTTAAATAATTTGTGACCCTGAACCACAAAAGTTGTCATGATGAGCGTCAATTTGATATTACGATTTATGTCTAAGCTTTACATTGATGTATGGTTTGTTATGATAGGACAACATTTGACCAAGATACAACTATTTGAAAATCTGGAATCAGTGGGTGCGGGAAAAAAAATCTAAATATTGAGAAAATCGCCTATAAAGTTGTCCAAATGAAGTCCTTAGCAATGCGTATTACTAATGATAAATATATTTTTGATATATTTAAAGTATAGGAAACTTACAAAATATCTTCATGGAACATGATCTTTCCTTAAAGGGCACCTATTATACAAAATCCACTTTTACAAGGTGTTTGGACATAAATGTGTGTCGGCAGTGTGTGAACACAACAAACCTCTATTGAAAAATCTATCTCCTTTTATATAATCCCTAAACCAAAGTAGTCTCATTAGACATGCTGTTTCGATACAATAGTTGTGTCCCAATTCAAAGGCTGCGACCTTCTAAGGACGTATTTTAAGACCGATTGCGTCACAGCCGCGCAACTTGAGGCTGGTAAGGCCGTCCCAATTCAAAGGATGCTTAGAATGAAGCCTCAAAATGCGTCCTCATTTCTCCGCGCTGTTAAGGATAGAACGAATGGATCCTTAACAGCCGAGGATATCCCAAAAGTCATTGTGCATCTTCAACGGCTGCATATAATGGATGGATATTCTAAAATAAACAATTAAAACCTTTATTAAATAAAAGTGTATTTATGGTAAATGGTAAATGGACTGCATTTATATAGCGCTTTTAACAGACCTATGGCCATCCAAAGCGCTTTACAAGTTTTACCTCACATTCACCCATTCACTCACACATTCAGAAAACATTTTTTTCTTGTCACTGTTTTAGTATTATAAGTTATGTTTTCTGTTAAAGGTGTAATTTGTAAGATATTTGCAGTAAAATGTCCAAAAACCACTAGGCCAGTGTTATATATTTTGTCCAGCTGATTACTATCAATATCTGTAATGTTTTCAACTACTTGTAAATCGTGAGAAAATTTCCATTCAAAACATTGTTACGGGGCAGTGCAGTCTCCTGTCAATGACGTTAATATCCATGTGACCCTTTGTCACCGCCTTTACTGACGTAAACCACATGACTACAGTGGTTGAGTTCGAAAAAATAAAATGGCGGCCAAGGAAACGACTGGAGCACAAATTTAGTGTAAATAAACGTATATTTTCACTTTTTACACATTTTAATTGCATTTCTAGCGAGAAATTAGTATTGTAGTTTTCAAATATGTGATTAGTTATCACAAAGGCGCTCTCTCTTTATATTTCAAGCACGCTGCCTTTGAAGTGCGTCGGAAAGCATAAAATTTAAAAAATAAATCATGAAAAAAAGATAAAAAAACAATACTTAAAGTGACATCCTAATGCAAACACCGAATCTAACCCTAAACCAAAGCGTCAATGATTTGAAAATAGGACAAAACAGTTGAGTAACAAATACGTGACATGATGTAAACAGAAATGTGTGACATGTTCATGCAAAAAGATGAAAAACCGTGTCAATGAGTGCGTTTACATGCACAGTCTTACGCCGATTATGCTTAATAAACTGCTAACGTGTGGGGTCATGTAAACGCGTAAAACGGTTTTCCTTTATCGGTGAAAGCCCATAAACGGCGTAAGCAAGGTACAGGTAGTTTTTTTGCTCATTAAGCTGATTTCGCGTGGCATGTAAACACCTTAATTGGCTTTCTCACGGTTTTGTCCATGTGCGCATGTCTCCGCGTATGAAAGATAAACGTCACACACGGAAGTAAGCGCAAAGTAACGCATAAAAGTCTCTGCTTGACTAAGCAGTTGGCAGAGAAACTGTTAAAATAGAAGCTCATGTTACATTTACAGGTTCTGCAGACCCGAGAAAATATACAACAGTACAGCTTAAGACAGATATGCTGTTGGCTTTTTGAACGACTATTGTGTACTATAGGTGGTGACGTCACTGCATGCGAGAAAACTGATAATTCTTCTAGTCCCATGTAAACGCAGTTGTCTGCATAGCCGGCTTATTGATTTGCATGTAAACGCATGAAAACAGTTTTCTATAATAAGCAGATTTTTGATAGTTATCCGCTTATTCTGTGCATGTAAACGTACTCAGTGTCACGCTTAAGACTCACAAATTTACGTGACTTTAGGTACGTGATAAAGGGTTGCTTTAAGATTTCACTTATTTCTCCTAAACATCAATGAGATTAAATTGAGAGCAATGTAAGCTTTTGCTTAAATCTCAGATAAAGACTCAGAAATCTCCATGAGAGTTTCAGTAGAAAGTCCAGCAACGTCATAAACTCAGCTCAGACAAAATTATTGAAGATTTCAACAAAAACTCTTCATGAAATATTTTACCTATACAATCTACATTATATTTTACAGCTCCATACTCAACATACTTTTGCATATTTCAACAAAACCTAACAGCGAGAAACATCCGATACTTTGACGAAACTTAAATGAAACACAACTGAAAACTCCAACTCAATCTCCTGAACTACAAAAGAGCAAAAGCATAACAGCAAAAACATCCTCCGGGATACCGCACTTTAAAATAAGCTGTCATCTCTTTTCTATGTACAAAGCCGTTTTACACACCAAATAATATGACACGAGTCCGTTTGCTTGTCACCTTTTGACAAAACATTAAAAGCTACAGTGAGCATGCTGGGACAAGATCCTACTTCAGGATTTTATCGATTGTGCGTTCAAACCCACCCCCCCTCCCCATCTTGTACATTTTAGAAAAGCAGGCAGGGCATCGGGGGCGTCAGGCTCCCCTTCACAGTGCCAGATCCAATGACTATTTCATTTACAGTCTTATGCTAATGTACTTGGCAGGGGCAGGAAGAGGTCTGTGCACACATCTGCACTCAATAACCCCATCACTCTTCCCAAAATTAATATCCACACAACAGCTATCAGGAAGAAAGGGAGGGAAAGAGAGAAAGAGATGCGTTCTTGAGTTTAAAAACAGCCACGCTGCAAAAAAATAATAGTCTTAATCTGTATTCTTGTCTTGTTTTCCTAGAAAAAACACCCTTAAAAGAAGATAATAATACCTAAGAACCGAATTCATGTAGACAGAGAATATATCATGAAATACATTTATTTTTCTTACTCCACTGGCAAATACTCCCTAGCATTAACCTCAATAAATGTTGCTAAATTATGCTAAAACAAGACAAAGAGCACACATTGTGTGCGTGTGTCTGTGTGTGTGTGTGTGTGTGTGTGTGTGTGTGTGTGTGTGTGTGTGTGTGTGTGTGTGTGTGTGTGTGTGTGTGTAAGTGTGTAAGTGTGTGAGAGAGAGAGAAAGAGAGAGAGAGAGAGAGAGAGAGAGAGAGAGAGTAAGCCAACCAAAGAGGCCATACATCTGCTTGTGCATTTCAAAATCCATGTTTTAACCGCAATATTTATCACATGCCATAAGAAATAGGTCGTTCAAATCCACATGATTCACTTTTGTAGAAAAATGTCGTTCATGATCAATATCACATGCACAAAACAACACAACTATCACAAGAGAATCCAGAGAGAAAAAAGCAAGATGCACAAATATTGTTACCTCCTCGACTCTCACTGTCCGCTGGCTTAACCTGAATAGGCCGTGTCATCTGTGAGAAAGAGAGAAAGAGAGAGAGAGGTTAATCCAGAAGTGTAAGAAAGAGACGGTGGGATGAGCGGATAGGAGCATGCAGCATCTCTCCCGCAACCTCAGCTGTCAGAGTCACTGAAGCTCGGAGACATCAACTCCCAGAAGCCCATGGGGCAGTCACTCACATACACTTGCATTTACATCAGTTATTCCAGTCCCATATCATAACATCTGTGGGTTGGTTTATATTTAGATTTTCCTATGGGATCAGTTTGGAAATGGCTGTTGGTGCATGTGTGATCACATGTTATTAAAGACTATGGGCTCTATCATACACCCGGCGCAATGCGTGACGCAAGTGTCTTTTGCTAGTTTCAACCCGGCGCAATGATAATTTTCATGTTTAGCACCACGTTGTTTAAATAGCAAATGAACTTGCGCCCACTGTGCGCCCATGGACGTTCTGTTCTGAAAACGAGGTGTGTTGCTATTTTGAGGCAACTAAAATAGACTACGCCATTGACCAACTAAAACCTGCTCTAAAGTCTAAAGTCAATGGCACAATATGGTTTTTGTTATTTAAAGAGCGCGTTAGTTATATGCACCTATAAACGGGACGACAACGCGTGTTTGCTTATCACATACATGGATGCGCAGCAGCACAAAAAAGCTTTTAAATATGAAAGATTAAATGATTTAAATGTAAAAGATTATTATTGAGTCTCTTGGACATAAATGAGGACCGATTATGAGACGTTAGAAGGCGCAAAGAGCTGCTTCACCTGTAGCCTGGTATGTAAATAAATGCTTTGCTTTAAAACAAATGCATCTATTTTTAAATGTTTTTTTCACGGATTTATTGTATAGACCGTTTCAGCAGTAACAACATAAACAAGCGGCTGCACGTAGCTTCCGGTAAACTCCACTAAGAATAAATAACAACAAAGTTCTTTAAACGTATTATTTATATAACAAGCAAAAACACAACACATAGATTACCTAAGAAACCAAAACATTTGTTATTTTCGACGAGGCATTTGTTCAAGAGATCAGTTTAGCAACTAGTCAGAGCATTAAAAAAACGAAACCGGAAGTAAGGTTCAGATCCAGACGTGTATCACGTGCTTCCAATGAAACCGTCTATATGATGACTCTGTACCTGTGGATATGATGAGATAAGAAACATTTTAAATGCTTTCTAAACAAACCATGGCGCTGTCCAAGTGCTGAAGGCTCTCCGCACATTTGTAAATTCTTTATCTCCTGTTTCTTACAAATAAAGTATTTTTAGAGCACAAACCTTTTCTTGCATATTTGCAAATTATTTTATGAGATTACAATGATTATAAAGAAAAATCAATACATTTACAGCAATTAAAAGCCGGCTATTTTTACTTCTATGACTGAAAAAATGGCTTTTAAAGGTTTAAATATAAAAAAAAAGAAAAAAAATATTTTAACATTTTTCTTAAACTGGTGGCCTTCTTCCTCTGCTTAGTTTTTCAGTTTAAAATTCCGCTTTCTGAATAGGGATTAGGCATGGCGCCAGGCGCAACTGGCTTTGAGAGTATATTTTCCATAATTTAGTTTTTCCTTACAGTATGTCTCTACTGTTTGTACCAATATTACTATAAACGGTTTTGCAACAATGCAAAAGATGTGAAAGTGCTCTAGAAATAGGGTTGTAACGGTATACCGGTATGGCGGTATACCATGCTATTAACATGTACGTATATCATACCGTTATATAACCTGTTATATAAATGTTCCTCTAAAGAGAACTGTTTGAGAAAAGTCTTTATGCCATTTTCTTTCCGTATAATGCTTGATAAAGCGCTGTTTATAAGCGCACATGTCTGCTTTGTTTACATGGGAATGCTGGTACCCTTTCTACAAGTCAATTTTAGGTTGATTATAAGTAGGCCATATCTAAAGAGAAATAACTTATTCCTTATTTTGTTCAAATGGGAGATGCAGCTTTATTTTTTTTTTATTTTTTTTTAAAGGTTTCTTTTTTCACAAAAAGTTTTATAAAATAAACAAATGTTCAACCAAAAACTATATCTGTTTGCATTTATTTAAGGGTCATTGTAGCTGATGATTATAATGATGGTTAAATATACCATATACCGCGAAACTGTGAAAACCATGATAGTTTTCAAGACAATCATCATACCGTGAAAATCTCATACCGTTACAACCTTATCTAGAAATAAACTTCTAAATAATCTCCTTAACTCATTCCCCGCCAGTCTTTATTAAAAAATTGCCTACCAGCATTTTTTTTTCACAAAAGCTTCACAAAATGGCTTCTAGGAAAATTTTCTTCTATAAATATATAAACATACAATATATCAAATGAAAGAACAGATCTGCTATCAAACAAACAAACAAAACGGAAAAAAAACTTTCACCCTATCTTACTTTGTTTTCCTTTTCAAAAAAAGATACATTGTTACAGTTCCCTTTCGAGGGAACTCGCGCTGCGTCACTGCGGTAACACTTTGGGGACGCCTCCAGGGGTAAGTGCGTCTGAATGTGTATATCAAATTCAACCAATGGTGAGACCCCTTCTCAGGGAACAACAGTTACATACGTAACCCAAAACGTTTTCTATGCAAAAAAGCATTTTGGTATGAATCAACATTCGCATACAGAAGATATAAGCATTTAAAGCAAACAGTTTTGCATGTGTGCTTAAAAAGTCTAGAATTTTATGATATTATCCTACACTACACAGGGAATAATATGGATTTTTTTTTCATTTTCTTGCATAAAATAGATTCAAGCACTTTCAATGGCCTGTATCTATTTATGTATATTTTCAAAAACTTCCCAGGGCCTTGAATCCCCCCCCCCCAGATTCACAAACTTTTAAGGATTTCAAGGACCCGTGGGAACCCTGCTTTTTGATGTGGTTCTTATTCATTTTATGCATTTATGTATTAACTTTGTCTCTGATGTTTCTCCCAAAATAGCTTAAATATGAGAAATAATAATACTCTGTGCTTGTATTTCATGTCAACAATAAAAAAATATAGAATAGGAGAAACATCTGAGCCAAATAATTAATACACAAATTATAAAATAAATTTCCGTAAAGTTTCTTATCACTTGATCCAAGACATTTTTTCTTAATTTCCGTCTAAACTTTGCTATCTTCATCGCGTTTTCTATTCATTTTGCTTGGTGCTCAGAGATGGATGTTTGTGAATTTGTTCGGTCCAGAGGCACGAATGCATTCTGTCTTTCATGAATAGGAAGCGTGTGCCGTGATGCAGAGAAAACTCCAAACAGACACATTTGCATTTGTTCGGAGTAGAAAGACGAGAGAGATGATCTTACACATCTAATAAGTCGACGGCGAGATGTTTCGTGCGGAGCTGCTTTAAATCCGTGATCTGATAACGGTGCGCTATTGTTCTGCATGACTCTACTAGAAAACAGGAAATCACAACAGCAGATGAACCGCTGACAAGGAACCTCCTGTATTAAGTAGATAAACAAAAAAGCGGGAGAATGACACAAAGAAGGAAAAGGAGATAGCTAGATGTGTCTGGTACAAAAAGTGTCACACATAAATCGTCAAATAACATTCACTACGCTTAGTAAGAAAACCGTTCACCGTAACATTGTAATTATGTCACTGATCCAGGTAATAATCTACTTTATCAACCATTCAAAGAAATGTCTGACGAACCACATGCTGTCAAGAAAGAAATGCCAGGGACAAAAAACATAAAACAAAGACGTGAATTCCACAGGGGATAAATTTAAAGCCCACACGTCGACTTCGATACATATCAACTCTCAATGTATCCCATTGTCACTGCCAAACGACTCCCAAATGTAACATTTCAAAGTGTTTTCAGGTGAACATGAGGCCAACACTGCCCTATTATGCTTTATGAAGCTCATTTTATGATAATAACGCTGATAAAAGTCTCGCCGTGAAGAAAAACGATCCATCTGACTTCTCACATACACACATAGGCCTACAGTAAATACATACTGTAAATCTTGATGAATACTGTGTTTATTGTAATGTGCTTACATCTACTCTGTATTACTGATGACTGCAGCAGAATTATGGGTAAAAACACAGACGCCACATATTTTATTCAGGGCTTTCACTAAAAGGAATCCCTGTTTCCTAATGTTTGTCCTGTGTACAAGAAAACACACACCACACAAGCACATTGTTAGCAAGTGTCAGCTGTCTATTCGGCAGGGCGACACGGAGGCAGAACATCGCACAGCTCAGCAGATTTACGCTGAATATCTGGCATTCACAAAGCTCCGCCCCTTCTGTGTTTATTGCACACTGTATGTTGCTCAAATTTAAACTGCATGAAGATTGACTATGCTACCAAGAAAAATGTGAGTTTGTTTATGAATCAAGAAGTAAGGGCGGGCGATATTTAAAGGTCATGCTAATCTCATGTTAACTCTTTCCCCGCCAGCATTTAAAAAAAAGTTGCAAGCCAGTGCCAGCATTTTCACCAAAGTTGAATGCCTTTCGGAAAAATGTCTTCTTTAAATATATAAACATACAGTATATAAAATGAAAGAACAGACCCTATGCTTTCAAAAAAAAAAAAAACTTTTATCACCTGTCAAATATAGGTTTCTTCAATGATACAAAATTTTGAGCAAAAAGCAAAAATAATTTCATTTTGGTAAAGGACTTTAGTTAGACATCAGATTCAGAACGATTATCAAAAATACACAGAATTGTACTGTTTTTGGATCACGTGGGTGCTTCAGTGTTTTATAAGTTGGATAAGAGTGCCACCTAGTGGATAATAGCAGAAAAATGGATTGCCATAAAAACTCGTCATTGGCGTTGAAGTGTTTTCTCTTCATTGACGAGATGACTCGTCAATGGCGGGGAAAGAGCAGTGATGGGCAGTAACGCTGTAATCCGATTACTTTTTTCAAGTAACAAGTAAAGTAAGGGATTACAATTGCAAAAAACAGTAATTTAATTACTGTTACTTCCCCTTAAGCAGGCTGCGTTAATGCGTTATTTAACTTTGATTTTGTCTCGTGTAGTGAGTCGAGTGACAATGACGTATGAGCGCCGCGCCGTCAGTCAGTGTAGTGTTGAACACGAAGAGACAATATGGAGCGCGGAAGAGATCAGCGTTTAATGCTTGGAAGTACCGACATTACTTTGAGTTTAACTTAGTTAAAAGTGACAAAAACATCAGCGTCCGCTCTACTCTCTGCGTGGGAATAAAACTTTTATCTACAGCAAAAAATTCCACCTCAAATCTGAGCAAACACCTAGCAAGCCGGCACAGGAATGTGAAACTTACTGAAAAAAAACCTGAACCCCCAGCTGACATGACCACTGTATGTTCTCATATACGGTGTTACGACGTAAATAGTCCTCAGATTGTATATTATATTCTATTACAAGACGTTCATGCGAAATCTGATCTAAACAACAGACTAAATATCTATATTTCATGGATAATACGCATTTGTGGACAAAAATTGTCATTGGATGTATTGTATTAGACGGATTTCATGGATTATTCACACATCAGAAACAGACTGGGTTCGATTCGCGATCGTTATATCAACATAAAGGTAAGAAGTCCCGTTTATATTTTGCATGTTGTCATCTGGACTTCTGTCACAAAATACTACATTTATCATGCTAGAGCATCTGTATCTCAAAACAGAGACCATACACTGATACTAAACCCGTAGACCTTTTAAACCATGTATAGTAATGTTAATATTATTAATGTTTGTAGACAGTAGGCTAAATAGATATTGTTAACAGCGTTTACAGTGTTTCATTTGATTCAATCTGGATTACTTTTTTGGAGAAATAATCAGTAATCAGTAACTAATTACTATTCCCAAGTAACTTGACCAACACTGGGAAAGATTTAGGCTTAAGTACCTATATAGTAGTATTGCATAACTTCTCATTAGAGCCTTAAGCCGAAAGTATACTGGGGACATCCGTGGAAATGTTGAGACAGGACACTACACTATAAACAATAACACAAAGGCAATAGACAGCATTTGCACACACACACACCATTGTCTTTTCTTCATTTTTTTTCCACTTCTTCCAAGAACAGAAAGCTGTGGAGCATTTCTGTCACTGTATTTCTGTTCTTTGTTTTATGGTTGTTTGTTGTAAACTTTGTTTGCAGTGGTGGATCCACTACTTTTCTTCATCTATCCTAATTATTTTATGTACTGTATGTTGCAAATCAGTGCTGCCCTGATAGTCTGGTAGAGTAATAATTTGAATAAGAAATAATTTGTATTGCGTATACGTGTCCAACGCAGCCATCCGCTTGTAGTCGCGTGGAGTATATTTGGAAAGCTGCGCGGACGCGTGCTAGCGCGAGCCGGACACGGAAAAAAGTATACCCCGGCATTTAGTTTTATAAGATTTAGAAAAGACAGGTCAGTTGTACCGCTACTTCCCCAGAGGTGTACCGCGGGCAGAGCGAGTCACGAGCAAGCAACTCTGGATAACTTATGATTGACTACATGTTTATGTAGTTTACATTATATGTACTTACGCAAAGATTCCCAACCAAACAGACATTTGCTGCAGTTTTACTTACCGCCTACGACTCATGACCGAGTTGGGACCGCCCCATTTCAACGAAACAAACACACACACACACACACACACACACACACAACTCCACTGCTACTCTGAATAAACAAACTGTATCCTTTGTTTCCATAATGCTGGGTTCATTGGGAAGCTGAGTAAGCTAAAAACAAAGACACACATCTTTGGTGATTTCATGTCAGCTCTTGGTTGTTGGGTGTGTATGTGCGCTATTCAGTCTGAAGTGTCGATTTAAGGACTTCCACTGCACTGAAATTACCCGTAAAAGACATAAAACATAAATCTTTCATGTTAAATTTTTTTTACGAACACTGGTGAAGTGCAGAAATATGTCTAACTTCTTTTTTGACACTTTGCATATGATTAGCATGAGGAATTAAACACTAAAAAAGTGTTAATAAGTTAGAATCCATGAAATAGCTTTAAACCCCCTTTAATTCGCCTCAAAGTCTGGAATTTGATGAGAAGCTACAGTGCAGAATGATCTCATAAAAATCATTGATCTATGTTTGAGGAAAGTGAGAGGCTTTAAGTTTTAAATGCTTAGTTTTTTTCTAAATGCTAATTTATATTCATTACTAGTCATATTAAAAGCCAAAACACTTCAATTTTGATTTCATGGGGACTTTAATTGGAGCAGCATTGTAAAAGTGTTTATAAGAGTGATGTGTTAAGGTTTTAACTTCTTGCATAAAAGCAATATCACATTGCAATAGTGCTGTCGTAACGAATACCAGCACGGCTGTGATTACCTGCGGCTGAAACGTCATATTAGCATGATACGAGCTTCTTCTGGAGATGCTCACCAGTGAGGTTTATTATCTTGTTATTTAGGGAGACAGTGAAATGTTCTGAATGCTCGGAGGAAGGAACGCCTCTCCATCTGGCACATGTACGTGTAACATGAATATTTCTGGAAAACAAACCACGGCAGGATTATCTAACCGTAAGACACACGTTTAACACGCTCACACACATGAACACTGAACAACAGAAAAATACAAAAATGTTATTATCTGTTATTTTACTTCTTGATCTCTCTGCTGTGAAATTCCTGACCCCAGCATTCATCTCCGGCTTTTCCAGGCCACATTCCAGGTTATTTTATCTTGATGTTTATTTACGGCAGAGGCCTGTCAATTATCTCTGATAATAATGTTGAGTCGTACCGCAGTCTGTATAAACAAACAGGAAATGTGCTTACAGTAATGCACTTACAATGGAAGCGTAGCAGGCAAACGGCCCAGAGGGTTTTGAAAGCAGAAACGTGAAGCGTCTGTTTTTCTTAAATAGATTTACATGAATTCTTTACTTAAACTATTTGTTATTTGAGATGCAAAGTCATCTAAATAATTGCTCCGAGGTGAAATAGGTGGATGAATCTGCATGACTGATGTAGTTCATGAAAGTGGAATTTCCAGAACTTTGCTCTGCGTAAACCGTGCTAGCCACCACGTTGCAATACATTAATGTCTTGGTTAGATTTTCTGTCTTGTTTTTCAGTAAAAACTTTTACTTGAGAAACAAAAATTACTTGAGAAACAAAATGATTTAAAAATGTGAAAAAAATTATCTGTAAATTCCTATTGTATTTAAAATAATAATAAAATAATGTCTCATCCCTTGTCATTGCCACCTACTAGTAAAATAATATCAGCACTGTCCTTGGTTTCCGCTTGTAGTAACTATGGCAACATGAGTGGACAAATGCGAAAGTGATGGTTATACCAGTCTGATGCCACGAGAATTTGTACGTATTATACGAGTTGGCTAATTCGTATGAATTCGTGCAAAGTGAGTCATACAAAAACAAATGATTATCATAAAAAAGTTGAACACAAAAGAAGATATTTTAATGATAAATAATGGTGAAAACAAACTAGCTACATTTACATGCAACCAAATAGTCAATCGGATGAAAACCCTTCATGTAAACACCTTAATTTAATCAATACGACTGAGGTGGATCGGATGCAAATTTCAATTGTATTAAAAGGGGTTGTGTAGTTCGATCTGTGATATGATCAGCAGGAGAAAAGTATGCATGTAAACGTATGAATCATAACATTTATTCAATCGGATGCAAAAGTTCACATCTTATATTTTACATCATATTTACATATAACACGATTCTCGTCACAGAAACATGCAATAGCAAAGCAATGCGTACTTTCATAACATTACATAAAGCAATAAAATAATAATATAATTTCATTTAAAATAAAAGCATTAAAAATGGTTTACATCACACTTCCTAAGTGCTTGGGCGCTCCTATAGCGTCTGCCGTTGCTAAGCAACCTAAGCATTGCGTGATGTTGTACCGAGCACCCACAGGTGGAGATGGTGATGCAGGGGTTAAAGTTACGAATCGCAGCTTTAAAAACAGTAGACAACACTATATGCAGTGCTTTATTTAGTGTGTAGTAAATTATTATCCCATTCTGAACATATTCTTTTTTTAACATTTCAATTATTAATTTTTATGAAAAAAAAATACTAACCAACCCTTGGCTATGTATACTGTGTTGTATTTGATGAGACTATTTCCAGTGCACTTATGTATTGCTGTTCTTGTGTTGCTTTAATTGCTTCTATTGTTTACCTCATTTGTAAGTTGCTTTGGACAAAAGCGTCTGATAGGGGACTACATGTAAAATGAGTAAGTTTAAATGAGAAGTGTGACACAAATGGAATCGCATAGATGTCATAAAGTGGGCGCTTATGAACACAACCGTTTTATTTGTGACAGAGCTGATGTATAGTGGAAAAACTGCATTGTATAGAGACTTCACATTTCAACCATAGTGTGAGGTACCTGATGGTAACTCATGTATGTTTCACTTTTAGCTCAAAAATCTGGTCCAGCCCAAAGATCCTGCCTCCCCCTCACCCAGCTGTCATAAATACAGGCTTCAGAAGGTCAGCCATTCAACTAGACTGGCCTTTGTGTGGCCTCCAGCCCCTGCGTGTTGCACGCGGCTCTGCTAAGTAGAATTAATGGATGTATCGATTGCGCTCCCCACAACTCGAATTGAAGGTGGTGAGAGAAGCTCTCGCAAGCCAGCGGCCACTGAGTACGGCCGAGACCTCAGAGCCGCTCGGTGAAAAGAATTCATTTAAATAACACTGAAGCAAGATTGATTAAAGCAGACTAAAGCTTTGGAGTAAAGGCGAGGCTGTTGTGTGGTTCAGTAAAGACTTGAGAGCCACAGTAACCTCACCGAGAAGGAAATTTATGAGGCTATTTTTGCCCAGCCGAAAATGTGATATTCGAAAACGGTGACATAAATCAGGTTTCTCAAATGTAACCATCTACCCGTCCATCAAACCTAAGTTTGCATTTATTTGTATTTATTGTTGACCCAGGAAGCAGACTAAAGCAGTCTAAAATCGCCTTCATCAACTATACGCCTTATGCCGGGTTCAGACCAGACGCTGTAGAGGCGGCAAGCGCGAGTGATTTAAATGTTAAGTCAATGCAAAGACGCAGTTAGGCATCCTGCAGCGCGGTAGGCGCGGCGCAAAACATGCGTTCCGCGCGAATTGAGGGTTGCCACCGGAAACGTGCGAGTTTGAATAATCTGAACTTCTGCGGATTTTAGCGCCGTGTTAACCAACCAGGACCTTGCTATAGTAGTGACGTGATTACAGGAAGCGGGCAGAGGCTCAACGGAGTCGCAGAAGCCCCTCCCATGGCGCAAATTTCCGCATGAATGTCTCGAATGACTAGTATTTCACGCGCGAATTTTAATAATGATTGCTTAATGTTTAATAATGATTTTAAAAAATATGTTAATATCAAAATTTATTTGAGGAACAATTTATACCTTATATATGAGCATGTGATCCCATGGCCCCCGTGAACTCTGGCGATCTCTTCCGTTGTACCAAGATTAATCTAGAAATCTACTATCTTCTATATATATATTAGGGGTGTGACACTTAATCCACGAGACGAGACACGAGATTGGGTTCACGAGAACGAGACGATATTTTTACACTTTTTAAGAAATCCTTAATGATAAAATAAATGAATAAGAAACTGAAATCACGTCATTTTAAAAGTTTTAACTAATCAAGGACTGTCCCTAACAATTATTTTGCTAACTGATAATGAAGTAATTTGTTATTTTTGGGTAATAAAAATATACCCAAGTGAGCACAGCAGTAGCCTTTAAAATTACATAATAACGAAGATGCAATAATAAATGGTTCAAAGTATTAAAACCAAGTTACATTCAACAACATTACATTAACAAACACATTACATTTGTGGCCTATAAATAAAAGTTTTAGGTATGTATGATAACAAATGCCTGCAGGGGGCGATAGAGGACTCGTCTCGCGGACGCTATCTTCACTTTCACTTTAGACGGAGAGAAATGCTTATTTTAAGCCAAACAATGTTTAAACCCATTTGAATATTTAATATATGTCCATTTATTTACAATAGAAATGATACAGCCACAGTCATTTTTTGAGCAAAAACATGCAGACATTAAATCATATAAACTCTGTGTGAGGGTTTAATCTGCTGAGACTTCACATCTGACACTGATCGACAGAAAAACACAACACATCTCAGATTTCACACGAGTTCACAAACGAACATTATTGGAAACCCAAACAAAAAAGCAAACGCTGTAAAAGACAGAATATAATGCATGCACTGTAAAATGTTCAAACAGAAAGATGCATCCTTCGGAGGTCGCATATGCAGGCTGCATACGTCATCAAGGTTTATTTCAGTTAATTATCTGAGCATTACATGCGCAAGTCGTGAGCATATTACAACAATTTGCAATCAACTAAATAATTAGTAAAATTTATAATTGTTAATAGTCTCTAATAAGACAGTCTTTATGAAGTAAATGCAGTTTAAAAATGCGACCTCCGAAGGATGCAGTGTTTTATTTGAGAAACGGCCAGCATTTCACCTCCACAAGAAATCTCGCGAGACACATTTAATCTAGCGAGATCTCGTCGCACCCCTATACATACATTAATATAGTCGAGACTGTCACATTTTAAACCATACATTTTCTACACTGTGAAGGTTAAATGCACATTGGAAATGTTTTAAATGTTTCTGATGATAGCAAAGTGCAGCAGAAAGGAGCCGGCGACTGCGCTCAGATGCTGATGGCGTCTGCGACTACGCTGTTGCGTCTGCAGTACCTGCCGCCTTAATAAAGCAACATGTACCACATTTAAAACCCTATAAAAACGGCAAAACCTCAGAAAAGTTAGAAGGATGCAGCATAGAATTGATAATATTGTGCATATTAAACAGATACAAAGACAAGTAACCGATTAATGGACGATTCTTTGATTTGGAGGTTGCATGCAAAATCCATTTGGAGTTTAAATGGGCATGACGTCTCTGTACAGCTTCTGCCGTTGCTAGGCAACCTAAGCATTGTGTTGGTTGTGCCAAGCACCCACAGGCGAAAAAATGAATCGGCACCTATGGTTCATTATTATCAACTAATACAAAAAATGTAAACTTATCCCTTAAAAATTGTCTACTTATTCCCTAAAGTATATAGTGGACTCAAATGTCATCCGCTATATAGGGAATAGTAAAGGAGTGAATGAGAGAGTGGTTGTGGACACAGAAGCTAGGAACTAAACTGGAATCAGTCTAATAGATAGTTGTGTAGACTTGCTTGCAATTTGCTGACATCACCCAAACCAGCTGTGCATGGGCGAGTAAGTCACTCCTCTAGATATCCACCTCTCTCTCTCTCTCTCTCTTTCATTCACTGTCTCTCTGTTTCTCCCCAAGGGCTCAACTAAAACATATCCGACTCTGCTCCAAATAAAATCAATACAATAGAAACACACACAGCGAGAAGTTCACTAGCTTTCAAACAGACACATTGAGGACGGTGGACTATGACTGCAGGTAACAACAACATACTCTTGTAATCCAGGTCACACACTCCATAAGACAGAGTTAATGAGAAAAATAAAACGCAGACTTGCGGTAAGACCTTTTTAATATCTCAGACAAAATCAACCCCAAATGGAGACATCTCTAACTGAGAATGCCTGAAGCATTTAACAAACACTGTTTGAGGGACAAACACCTAAACACAGAGAGGCAGTGAGAAAGAGAGAGACATCAGTAAAAGCTAACAGGATTGAAAAGGAAAAATTAATGAGGTTGAACAACAGACTAGAATGCGGATGGGGCGAACAAGGCCAGTTTCTTTACAATATAAACTATTTTCACACCAATTTATCTATTCACACTTCTTTAGGCGTGCAGCAGATCTGCTTGTTTGTACTTTTAGGAAACTTAATTTTTAAGTGTACAGAAGTTCACTGCATTTAAAAAGAGCTTAAACATTTCGTCTCTAGCGAGAAGAGGATGAGAGACAGAATATTAATGAACTCTCACTTTTTTTCCCAACACAAGGATTTCATTTAATTAAATAAGTGTCCTGTGGGATGAGAGTATTTCAGCGTTATATTCTTGTTATGACTGGATCGCTAATGAATACATTTTACGGTAATACTTTAAGGCTGTCAACATTAATAAATGAATTAGCTAACATGAACTAACAATAATTCTACAGCATTTTTTAAATCTTTATTCATGTTAATTCCAACATTTACTAATACATTTTTAAATCAAAAGTGGTATATTTTAATATGAGTTAATGCACAATGAATTAACATGAACAATTGTATTGGCATTAACTAATATCAACTAACATTAATAATAAACCATATTGCTCATTGTTAGTTCATGTCAGCTAATGCATTCACAAATACAAATTTACTATAAAGTGTTACCAACATTATTTATTGTATACCACCTGGAGCAAATTCTTACCGTTAAAATGAAAAATCATTATTATTTACATGAATTCTTTAACAAGGTCTTGCTGGGATACAATGAATGCTCATGCATTTGAAAATAAGAGCGTTTGTATTTTCCCTGTGACAGAATGCATGACTGGCTGCAGGCTTATGCATATGTGCCCGCATTTAAACAGCACAGCTGTCAGTGAGAATTACATCCTCTCGCTTCCCATCCGCCCGAGATATGACAGCTGTGATGTGAAGAGGACGAGTCGAATTGAGAGCGGGTGAAGCCGACAGCCCATGAGAGAGGGCAACAGGTTTAGTCTGCGACAGGACAGGCGAGATTACGCTTCACATTCAAATACACCCTCAACCATCGGGCACTAATAATAAAAACTGATGGTTTATTAATAGCTGTATCTGTATTACCTGAGCAGAACAGCAGTGGCTGTGAAACAGCAGGATAGCGTTGAAGCTTACAACAATTATCATAATCACAGTCTTAAAGAAAATCAGTGAAATCAAAACTGACAATTCTTATTTTTTTAAATGCGTATGTCAGGTTTTAGCTCGAAATACCCCACAGATTATTTATTATAACATGTTAAAATTGACACTTTGTAAGTGTGAGCAAAATGTGCCGTTTTTAGGTGTTCTTTAAAAGGCAAATGAGTTGATGATATGCAAACACTGATCACCATAATGGTGATTTGTTTAAATTTAAACTCAATTGTGTTGTCAATTATTTTCTTTCTCTCTGCACTAAATGTAGAGCCCTATAATTTCCGCAATCAAGGAATCGCAGACGGAATCGCGGAATTGGCAAATTAACACGGAATCTAGTGTTAACGTGGAATTTCGCGGAATCTTACATATTTTGAATAAAATTCTGTTTTTGTGTGGGAAACAAACGGTTGTCCGGGGGAAGTAAATCTGGGCGACACACCCCCTCCCCTCATTTCAGACCCCCTCCTTAACACTGAAACCATGGCGAAGCGGCTCTCCGCGACTCTGCTTTCGTCAGCCAAAAATTAAAACGGATAAAACGGAATTTGAAAAAATTAAAACGGATAAACAGAATTTGGGAAAAAATAAAACGGAATTTGGGAAAAAATAAAACGAATTTTATAGGGCCCTATAAATGTCACTGCTGTGGTTGGATATTGCAGATTAAGGGTCGGTTTTATTGTAATAAGATCCCCTTATGACATCACAAGGGGAGTCAAATTTTAATGACCTATTTTTTGCATGCTTGCAGAGAATGGTTTACCAAAACAAACAAAAAAGTTACTGGGTTGATCTTTTTCACATTTTCTAGGTTGACAGAAGCACTGGGAACCCAACTATTGCACTTAAACATGGAAAAAGATTTTCATGATATGTCCCCTTTAAAATTAAATTGTTTGCTTTTTCCTTGCATGATACTCTGTTTCACACGAAAGTATGTCACAACACTAAAGTCGATCGCTACTTCCGGTTCACAGGGACTTGATGCGTAAGAAACCTCTTATGCAACTGTGTTGCGTGTGACCAAAACCCAAGCACATCCCAGCAAGCGATTTTGCATTTAAAAGATGTCTACTAATCAGTGTTGTTTTCGTCAGCGATGACGATAACATTGATTTCGTCGACGCACCTATTTTTTATGACGCTAACGCGACAATGACTAGCTAAAAATGTCTCTAAGATGATGAAAACATGACGAGACGAGACGGAACGAAAATGATTATAAATCTGACGTTCATAATGCATGTCATTTCTGCCTATTTTGCGTGAAATCTGTCTGTTTTTAGCTAAAAAGTATCAGCAATGCTGGCGCTTTCTTTCCTTGTTTTGGGTCAATACAGTCTCACCCACGCCCACCACCAGGCTGCCGTCATGCCGCGCACGCGCAACAAATTTCAAACAACACCACACCTGCGGCTGTGGCGAGTTCGAAGGACCGTAGCGGTGACGCCAATAAACGGAAACGACAACAAGGCACGCGTTTCTCAACTTTATAAGCGAGGTCTCAGCGTAACACAAACTCAACATGAGGGTAAATCAGGCTCAACTTTTTTGTTATGACATGCGCAGAAGGCACAAAGACTAAAACAACGGCAAGCCCTGAGGGACAACCTTAATGCACATTTTAATAGTATTAAATACACCACACTTTTAACCCAAATTCATTTGTTAAAAAATACTTTTTTACTAAAAGTGACTTAAACTTGACTAAAACCTTATTGCGATTTCATCGACTAAAACTAACAATTTTATAAGTGACCAAAATGTGACTAAAACGTAAAGCATTTTCGTCCAAAAGACTAAAACTAAAACTAAAAGGGCTGCCAAAAACAACACTGCTACTAATAGCAAAAAAAGGCAAACTTTTCAAAATAAAAAAAAATTAATAGACGTCCAACCATTAAAAAGAATAATTAAATGAAACAAAACACCTTGTAATCATTGTTGACTTTGCTTTCATGATTGAATATTATACCCCTCACAAGTTATTTTGGCAAAAACAACATTCAAGTTTAACAAAATTCAAGTTTATTTTGGCTAAAAGTGGGCTACTCATAGCCTGACTATAATTGACCTAGACAGTGAAATGATGGCTATTGCTTGCTGGGATATGAAAGCAAACTCACACCTATTTTCCATATAAAATGTTACGCTGATTGGTGCCATGCTAGAATGGACCACACAGCAAATGCCAGTGACCCGCTCTTTACACCCCTGACTTCCTGTCAGGCAGGAAACGCATCATAAATGAGTGCTGGGTGCTGGAGGGCGAGCGCATGCTATAATTTCAGCGTCGCTGGCACCTGTCACACCGAGAGAGCCTGACCATCCGAATGAATGAGGTCATAGCCCATGTGATCAACAAACTCTCATTTATATGTAAATTACTCTAGCACTACAGGCACACACACTTCAACCCTCTCTGCTGGCACACACATTCAACAACCTGGACAACACAAAACCTTTGTTTCAAACCCTACAGATTTTCCCTGCTCACTGCTTACATAAGCAGCTGTCTTTAAAGGGGTCGTGTACACAAGATGCAGCAGAAAGAAAGAAAATATGGATCTAACAAACAGTACAATGGAAAGATGGCTTCGCATATCATAAAACATCAGACATCTGCTCTGAAGTCCAGCTTGTTAAATCCACTCCTAAGGTCTTCATGTCGGCACCTTAACCCTGTAAGACCCAAATATAGAAAAAAATGAGCAACATTTTTTTTGACCTCCCAGATATTGTTTTAGGAGGCCTCTGATGTAGAAATGAAAGAGTTTTCTGATTTTTTACGTTTTAGTAAGTTTTTAGGAAAATGTTGTAAATTTGCAACATTGGGCATTGCTGGGAGCAGAACTTCTGTGTTTGTACTCACTTTGTCTGAACAGATATACAGAACATTTAAGCATTCATTTGCAGGGTTGATTGCTTACTTAGCCCCATAACAGTATATATCATGAGTAATAACCACAAAACAATCATAGTTTTATGAATAAGCATTTATTAATAAAAAATATTGGAAAAAAATATTTACAAAACTTTTCGTAAAAAAAACTGTGGTTTGAAGGCAGTCTGTGTTCACTTACAGTGATAGTCCCTAAAACAGTTCTTTTAATCTGTTAAGCACAGGCGAACATTGCACTTGAAAGCAATCACATCCTGCACACTGAATAAAATACCTTTCTGCGCTGGTGGCATTCTGAAATGGAAAAAGTAAAAAAAATGAAGTTAAATATGTGAATAATACATATGGGTCTTACATTGTAGTAGATAAACTGAAAGAATAGACAGGGTGGTAGACCATGTGGGTAGAAATCTAAGTATTGCCATTAGCATGCCCATAAGTATTATAATTTCAATGAAGTGATAATCAACATTTCACTACATTCCAACAATACTGTCTATTGCAGCCTATTATGCTCTCTACTTATCATACTAAGGGAACACATGCATCCCCCCAGAGCACTTACAGGTTCACATTCAAGACCATTGGCACATGTCCCTGGACAATGCAACAGGCATCCCAAAAATTCCAGAACATTCAGAATCTGTTTTTCTATCTCCTAATGCTACTAACAGCTGCTTGGGCAACATTGAGAAAAAATGGCTCAGGATCATTTAGAAGTTAAAAAACAAACAAAAAAACTACAAAGATACAGGGAATTTCAAATACTGCTATAGATGCTGAAGTTTCAAATATCCCATAAAAATGTTTCATGTGTTTAATAATGGTCTAAACTAAACTAAGTAAAACAATTAACAGAAAAACACATTTAGAGCTTAGTTACAATTAATCATGTAACACTACATTTCTACTACATTTATTTTTCAATTTGTGATAATTTGAAAAGTGCAGTGTCCTTATGTAATGTGTAAGGTGCACAGGGTATTTTGACTACCACTCTGACCCAACGTTGTAGAATTACAACATAGACATAACAAGCTCTAAATCAAATTTGATGAAAGTTTTCCAAAATAACTAAATATGTACATGTTCTAGACATTGTAATAAACACCCAAAAAAATATTTAAGCAATGTTACTTACTTTAATCCTGACAAATCCAGTCATGCAAAAAAAGAAGATGAGCTCAGCGGGAAGTTTGCAGGTAGAGTGAGTTAATAGCCAGATGACCGGACCTATAAACACTTCTTCTATCCAACAGGATTGTGAGGACAAACAATAGGACCCATTAACTATGTAAATGTGGTTTTGAGAGGAAAAAAACATTTGCAGGCATTTTTTTTTAATTGTTAAAAGTGATGTTGTAAATTTGCAACCGTGGGTCTTACAGGGTTAACATCTTTTTATTCAGGCTAAAAATTGAGTAAATGCATACATGGATCCTTTACACGCCTTCGGTTCTTAATGTTGCAGATTTAAGATCAGTAAATAATGAATGTGCTTTGATCCTGCAGTTCGCCCTATTACTGGACCTCTCTCTACTGCGGGCAAACATTTAAAGAGGAAGATATATCTTACTGAAAATCAAATTACACAGGCCTGAGTATGTAAAGTATGCAAATGTGCTGTTTAAAGCCTGGCAACAATGTTTTCCAGCATTGGTATTACTGTACAGTATAGGAAAGTGAAGCAGGTGAACTTTAAGGGTCCTTTTCTACATTTTCTGCATTAAAACACATCCTATTTAGGTTTACACTCACTTAAGAAAGACATTTGTGACCCTGGACCACACAACCTGTCATAAGTGTCCATTTGTTAATTGAGATTTATACACCATCAACGCTGGATATATAAGCTTCCCATTTGTCAAGATACAATGGTTGGTAAAATCTGGAATCTGGGGGTGCAAAAATTTAAATATTGAGAAAATCGAACAAAATGAAGTCCTTGTTTTGTTGTCCAGGGTCACATTTGATTTAAATTTAGTCTCAATTCAAAGTGCTTTACAAAAAATACTAGAGAAATATATTTAAAGTCATGCATATAGTAAATGTAGGTATACAGTCTGTATCTCTTATTATGTACAGTGAGGAAAATAAGTTTTTGAACACCCTGCTATTTTGCAAGTTCTCCCACTTAGAAATAATGGAGGCGTCTGAAATTGTCATCGTAGGTGTCATCAGTAAGAATCCAACTACTAACATGGCCAAGACCAAAGAACTGTCCAAAGACACTAGAGACAAAATTGAACACCTCCACAAGGCTGGAAAGGGCTACGGGGAAATTGCCAAGCAGCTTTGTGAAAAAAGTCCACTGTTGGAGCAATCATTAGAAAATGGAAGAAGCTAAACATGACTGTCAATCTCCCTCGGACTGGGGCTCCATGCAAGATCTCACCTCGTGGGGTCTCAATGCTCCTAAGAAAGGTGAGAAATCAGCCCAGAACGACACGGGAGGAGCTGGTCAATGACCTGAAAAGAGCTCGGACCACCATCTCCAAGGTTACTATTGGTAATACACTAAGACGTCATGGTTTGAAATCATGCATGGCAAAGAAGGTTCCCCTGCTTAAACCAGCACATGTCCAGGCCCGTCTTAAGTTTGCCAATGACCATTTGGATGATCCAGAGGAGTCATGGGAGAAAGTCATGTGGTCAGATGAGACCAAAATATAACTTTTTGGTCATAATTCCACTAAACATGATTGGAGGAAGAAGAATGATGAGTATCATCCCAAGAACACCATCCCTACTGTTAAGCATGGGGGTGGTAGCATCATGCTTTGGGGGTGTTTTTCTGCACATGGGACAGGGCGACTGCACTGTATTAAGGAGAGGATGACCGGGACCCTGTATTGTGAGATTTTGGGGAACAACCTACTTCCCTCAGTTAGAGCATTGAAGATGGGTCGAGGCTGGGTCTTCCAACATGACAATGACCAGAAGCACACAGCCAGGATAACCAAGGAGTGGCTCTGTAAGAAGCATATCAAGGTTCTGGACAGTCTCCAGACCTAAACCCAATAGAGAATCTTTGGAGGGAGCTCAAACTCTGTGTTTCTCAGTGACCGGCCAGAAACCTGACTGATCTAGAGAAGATCTGTTTGGAGGAGTGGGCTAAAATCCCTGCTGAAGTGTGTGCGCACCTGGTGAAAAACTACAGAAATTTGTATTTTAGGATATGTCAGTTTAAGTTGTTTTCAGTTTGGACTAGTCTAATCCCTGTCCGGGAAACCGCTAGCCTGGCTCCGCCCTCCTACGTTCTTCCACTTTATTTTCATTTAGCTTCAGAACAACGTCTGGGACTGCTGTGTAGAGTTTCGTTTCTCCGGCAAAAAACTGCAGGTCCAATCAGCAAACAGCGGGGAGTGGCTAAGAACCCAGATGTTAAGGTCGTGCGCCAGACTGAGTGACATACGTCACGACCAAACGTTAGCGATTGGTTATGGCAGATTTAGAGTGACTCTGTGCAGTAGTAGTAGTCCAATAGTTTTAAACTTCAACAGAGGACCCTCCTTAACGGAAGTAACACTTTGCAATGGAGCGTGGCCAGACTCTCTGTACAAATGAAATGAATGTACGAGAGTCTGGTTGCACCAGGCTGGGAAAGTAAACAAATTATATGTGTTATGATTGACTAACCTTTCAGCAGCGATGTACTGTGGTTCACACCGTTCATAGGGGTGAGCCAAGATAATAAATATCGAGTGTTGATATGTAAATATGCTCAGACAGTATAAAAAAAGAGGTCAGGGTTATGACATTGTTGCATTTCTGAACAACACAATTTTGCTGCTGAACTTTAATAAATAGATTCCAGAATTGA
Source organism: Misgurnus anguillicaudatus (assembly GCF_027580225.2). NCBI lineage: Eukaryota > Metazoa > Chordata > Actinopteri > Cypriniformes > Cobitidae > Misgurnus > Misgurnus anguillicaudatus. Next base: position 48,672,507 of record NC_073338.2, on the reverse strand, counting down.
GTTCAATTCTGCATTAAGTGAAGGAAAGTAAAAGAAGAGATATGGATGCAGACACAAACGTTCAAGTTTATTTCGAAAAATGCTGTGCACGCAACCACGCAAAATGAGGTCTAGCGCACTCAGCAAGCACGACTGTCCACTCCGCGATGACATCATTTTAGTCACGTGTACCAACGGCGGACGCATCAAGTATAAAGCTGTGTGCACACTTTCAGCGACTAGCGACGTTGGAGCGATGCCATCTCGTTTATTTCAATGGAAGCTTTGCGACTTCCAGCAACAAAAGCAACAGTGACCATTGACGACAGGAAGTGGGCATGTCCAGCTTTGCGACAAAATTGAGAAAAGTTCATCTTAATGCAAATGATAAGGGATTTTCATGAGGAAGAATTCCCCGTGGGACGGTCTGTTTTTTTATTAGAGGGCTGATGTTATCATGCCACCGGGGTGAAGGTTGCTGTCATAACAGAGACTTCAGTCTTGACTTGGACTTGAGCTCAGAGACTTGTGAACATCTCTGGACCAAACAAGCGGACCGAGACCTCCTTGAAGAGGTGGTCTCGGTATGCTTTCAAGCAAACTAGCGGTTCGTTTGTGGTGAGAACACGATCCGAGATCGAACCGACCTAACTGCAAAAGTACTGCACATTTTGCGTAAATACATAAAATGACACGAAAAGATGTGTCGTATTAAGTGAACGGGATGGAAAATTGGAATTTGCCGTATGTATTGCACTACTTTTCACACTGCATGCAATTTATACGCAAATGGGCTGTTTGAAGAACATTGCACTACTGCAGACTTATATAGGCTACTGAGGATTTAATTATATTAATTTAATATAGTCAGTTAAACAAGTATGAGTATAAACATTTTAATAAGACATATATTAGAGTATAATCTTCTGTAGGATTGCATTCAGACCGTTTTGTTCATAGTGCTACTAGGCAAATATGCATATCAAATTTTTCATTAGATGTATATTAGCGATACAAACTGTTACAATATTAGTCTGTAATATTGCATTCAGTTATATATTCAAGTACATCTCTCCTTTAACTCTATAAATCAGTGACATTGATTCCAACAAACCATTACAGCAGACAATGACTTCTGCAAGCATTAAGCATACTATAGATCTTATTTTTTTATCTCACACAAAGACATATACAATACGTGAATATCTAACGGGGGTCCAATTACACCCCTCACTACTGAAATACACAAAGCAACACCCAACAATTCCATAAAATCACCATCATTAGTGCCTGCTTTCACCACGGCATGGCAGAACGTCTAACCTCTCTCACCCATAATTACACAATTTCAGCCAAACAATAGCCGGGTTTTCATAAGGAGCCCATGATTCCCTTAAAATGCGAGTAAATAAACTCCCAAGACTCTATCCTACCCCGCCGACTCAATGAGCTCTGTAATTATGTTCGGGAGAAAGCGCCGGACGCCTATTGATACGGCACAAAACCATGGGAAGCGTGCAGAAGTCTGGTGTTAATGAGGAGAGCGGGGTTGTATCTCGGGAGGCTTCTGCTTATCTTCTGTCCCCGAGGGCCGAAACCCAACGCTGCCTGTGTGCATTTAAACCCTTTACAAACGCTCTAATCACCTGAACCAGGGGCTTTAATGGACCCTCTGCCGCTCAGATAAAACCAGAGCCGCTGGTGACAGCCAGAGACGGGAAGAGGGCAGTGGGCACGGAAGCGAGAAGAAGAGATATGCGAGGCGTAGAAAGGAGACATTAGGAGATGAGGTTCAGATTAAAAAGAAGACACATAGGCTCGGTCACAAATGGGACACTTGGAGCCTTGCTGTCTACATTCAACTACCTCAAAATTATGCTTATAAAGAAAGGATTTGAAAGCTTTACATATTTACGGTTAATATTATCCATGTCAGAAGGACAGAAGAATCACACATACTGAATATCAACTGAAAGAGGCATCAACTTTTTTCTATTCAATGTTTCTCCTGCCTCGTCCACCATTTTGGATTAATTGAAGTATTAATGTAGCTTAGTAGGTAAAGCATTGCATTGCAGAGCAAAGGTCATGAGTTTGATCTCAGTGAACGCATATAGTATGAGTTTACACCTTGAAAGAACTTCTAGTAGTTTGCTTTTGATAAATGCATCTGCCAAATGCTTAAATTGCAGTGTGAATGAACCAAAAACCAAACGATCCCGGACAAATCCCATATGCATTTTCCGTGTATTTTCCGTAATGTCTGTGTGAAAAGGGCTATACGAAGCTGACCTGTCAAAAAGTACCATGGTTCTGAGATCTGACACCTTCAAGACAAAGAGAAACAGAAGACAAGTCTAGCATTTGGGGTAAACAGCATTCCTTCCTGGTTTCCTACACTTGGAAAAAGGTGTGAACGATGGATGAAAGCTTTCAAAAAAGCAGTCTCCTCTCCTCAGGCGCTTTAGCCAATCAGATCATCAAACACTTCCACATTCATCTCTGGTTAGCCTGTGGTGGCCAATGACAGATGATTTTGATGGATGGAGTTTCTATAGATTGAGAATCTTGACTGACTGACAGCTCTCATAAACCAGATCACCGATACTGACATCATATCCTGACACATAATAATTTATCATCCAATGGCTTGTGGCGGTACAGGACTTTCTATCTGAAGAGCTTTGACGCAAAACCAACTAAGTGCATCTGGCATGATTTCTTGTTAATCAGCATTTTTTATCAGACACGTAATGGATTCTGCCAGGATCCTGTATTCAGAAGAATGGTCGGAGGGCGGGATTAAGCAGATTTGATGCGAAAGCATTTGATGAACGTATAGTACTTATCCAGAGCATCTATCTATCTATCGATGGTATCTATGGTGGCATAACTCACAATAACAAACATAAATAAATGCTGATAAACTATATTCAGTGTTCGAATTAGGTAAAGAATTATGGGTAGCCTAGATTCCTCCAAAAATCTTTTGGATTAGTTTATTGCAAAATTGGGACAAATACTGGACAGAATGGCTTTGTAGCAGCACAACATGAACATTTTTAATTCATGTGGCATTTTCATTTGAATAAAAACCAGTGGACCCCCGTAATTTATATTTTTGTGCTTTATATGGGGTCCCTTAATGATTATAGGAGGTCCGGGACTACCTCAGACCCCTCTCAATTCGAACACTGCGCTCATTGTTTATGTCAGCATTTGCATTTACTAATATAGTAAACAAATACAACCTTAATGTAAAGTTTTACTCGTACTTTATTTATGCTCTGCAAAAATGCAACATTGTGAAAAGTGTTACAGAATAAAACTGAATTGTGTTTCCTGCTGTGCTACTTTGGGGTGCGTAATAAAATGCGCTATAAACAGGCAGTGTGAGATATTTCCTGATATTGACTCGGCTGTCACCGTGTTCCTGTATCTGCAAAATAAGTGTCTTTGATAAAACAGGTTAACATTGATTAATCCCAGAGAACTTTGGGCTTGAGAAAAGAAATGAACAAGCAGTGTTTTCCTCTAGCATCCCTCAGGATGGGAAAGTTTGTACACAACACACAGAGTCATCTCATTACAGCACCACAGACAACAATGCATCTATGAGTTACTGTAGCCTGTTAAAGCTACACCAGCACGTTCACTTGGGGAAGAAAAAAACAATCGATGCACGGCTGATTTGCCCCAGTGGGATGTTTACAATACTCCTTCCTTCCTTTCTTTTTTTTCACATTCATACTTACATACACATATACCTTATTTAATGATTTACTTTAGCGTTAGCATACTTACATACACACAAAAAAAATGCAGGATTAGGATTTACTTGAAAAAAGCTAGGAATCCATTTTCACTCAGAAAATTCTAGTAAAATTAAAAGAATTGACAAGTAAAGGCTAATCACAATTATCCGCAGCTTTAAATATTTTTTTAATTAATGAATCAGAGTATAAATCTCAACAATGGTGAAAAAGACAATTATTTATCCATGTAGCAGTGCATGAGTCCTGGATGAAATTTGTAATTTGTTAATACCCAGCATGCATTGCAGCATGAAGTTCTTTAATTGTAAAAAGTTTTAAGATTCATACTCTGATTCTTGTTGTTTGTGCGTGCCAAAAGCACAGCGGGAAATTTTTGTCCATAGTTCCTAAAAATTGTCCAAAGTGCTAGATCTCATTTTTACAAAAAAAGAAACTTTTGACGAGTGAGTAAATCAATTAATTAGATGATGATCTTTACCATTATGTACCAACCACCACAGAATTAAACTATTGACTTTACATTACCATAACAAATGTGCTTTATACACACAAAGTTAATGCAACAAGGGAAAAACTAGCAAACAATATATCAAAGGTAAAGAGTCCAGCTAAAACAAACACTGATCACCATAATGGTGACTTCAAATCAAAGCATCAACATCAAAACCTACAGTAATAAGTGAATTGTGTTTTCTACAGCAATATTTTACAGAATATTTCGAAATAATGTTGTTTCTATAAGCACATACATAAGGTCTGGGGTCTTATTTAAAAAGCGTGCGTGCGTACGCACAAAACAGGGCTGAAAACGTGCGTACGCCAGTTCCCACGCAAAGGTCGTGATCTATAAAAAACAAACTTGACTGGAAAATGGGCTTGCAGATCTGAGGATGATTCATGTACATACACTTGGCGGTATTTTTTGGCGAATGCCATTTTTGGCTTTTGTGCATACGTAGACTTTTAGTAAGGATCCCACGCAGTTTTATAAATGAGACCCCTGGTCTTTACATTTTTTGTCCATCTAAAAATTTGCTTTAAAATGACAATTTTATCCAAAAAAGCACTGATTTCATGCAGTGACTCACAGTGTTTTCCATCCCGGGGTACGACAGGAAAAGATGGTACTAAAATGATGTTGAAGCACTTAGTCTGTTTTAATAGGGCCGCACCCTTATATAACAAACAATCTAGGTGTGCATAAACCTACCATCCATCTAGACATCAAATTACTAGCAACTAAAAGCGAGCAGACTCTCGCTGAGATGGTATGTGCTATTTCAACAATATAATGAGACTCCAGTATTCTGCAGCTTGGGACGTATTTGTCTTTCCACAGGGACTCGTACAGTATCAGTATGTTGCTTGTTTAAAGTAGCAAAGAGGGACTCATCTCGTGATGTGTACAGCAACATCCTGATTAAGTTTTAATTTAGTTTGCAAGTTTTGGTTTCTCCTTGGTCATTAGATGCTGATGTTGAAAATAACTCATCATTTTTATAGTGCATCAATCATTGTTTTTTAATCTAAATTAAAGTTGTATTTTCTGGCGATCTCCATCATGCTGTTTATTTATATGCTAAATATTGTTTGTGATATTAATTCTAAAAAGCATGCGCACACGGATGCATATGGAATAATATATAATGCATACCTATATTTTGAAATATAAAAATGTAGGTGATATACGTTTCTTAAAGGGACCATGTCAAATAAATCTTTGGTTTTCAAAATACCCCACAGATAATTTATTAGTACGTTAAAATTGCCACTTTTTAGGTGCGTGCAAAAATGTGCCGTTTTGGGTGTGTCCTTTAAAATGCAAATGAGCGGTTTGTTGCAATTGAAATTCAATTGCGCTGTGAATTATTTTCTTTCTCTCTCTCCTTTTCTCTGCACTAAATGGCAGTGCTGTGATTGGATAGTGCAGATTAAGGGGCGGTATTCTTATAATAAGATCCCCTTATGACATCATAACGAGAGCCAAATTTCAACAACCTATTTTCGTATGTGCTTGTAGAGAATGGTTTACCAAAACTAAGTTACTGGGTTGATCTTTTTCACATTTTCTAGGTTGATAGAAGCACTGTGGAACCAATTATAGCACTTAAACATGAAAAAAGTCATATTTTCATGCCATGGCCCCTTTAACAAACTTGCGTGTTCACAGGTGCCGATTTCACAACTTCAAGCAATGCTTTGGTTACTTAGCAACGGCAGACGCTCTGGAGCACCCAAAAGCTTTAAAAAATAGGAGAAAAGCGGCTTGGTCACATTTTCTGCATGGTATTATATACAAAAAGTGGAGCAAATGTGAAGCAAGTGAGCATATGTGCTTGGTTATTTTGGTGGGTGCTCGGAGCACCCATTGGATCGGCGCCTATGTGCGCGTTTATTGTAGCACTTTTATCCGTGAAACAACACACGGTTCAAGTGAGGAACCTTATGGGGTTATAATGTTTCCAGCCATGCTGAAAATTCATTTTAAAGGTGTACTCGTAGCGCAAATTGATACTTTTTTGCAACCTTGAGTGACCAAGACAGAATATCTTGCCTCATTGCCCCCCCCAAAGTTGCCTCCCCTTGCAAATAGCGCATTAACACTGAGTCTACTGTCCGTTTGGGTTTACACAATTTTGAAGACATCTCACTGTATAAACTATATTTTACATAGTTTGCCACCACGGGTAGCACTTCACCACCGCAATGGTAAGGTGGTTATGACAACCGTCACAGCCCTAGCACATAGTTCTAAAAATATTTATAAATCCACTTGAAAATAGTAAACCATCTAGACACCTTTGGATTTCGTCCTAGTATTTCGGCAAATGTCTTATGTCTTGGCACACACTCATCCTTAGCTGAGATAATATACCAAATGTTACAATGTGTGAATTGGGACGCAGACGACCACATCAATCAAATTCACAGAGCTGAACACTGGTGGACAACGCAAAAATACCCTTAGGTGAAATAATAGCACAGTAACCCATGGAAAACACTGGCACTCGATCAACTTCATCTGACCTTTCGTGATTCCTAAAAATATACTGTATGACACAATCCAAAAGATCAATGTTTGATTCAAATGCTAAATCAATAACACAATACAGATCCCCCACGGCCGCATTCAAAACCTCAATAAACAAACCGATGGACTCTCGTTCATGTATCCAATGAGCTAAATGATGTGAATGTGTCCCCAAATGTGGCTACAGGATAGAAACAGCCACTCGGAAAAAGAGTGAAATGCAAACACAACTTTCACCTTCCCCGATGGTCTTTACATACTTATGCAGTATTTAATAATTCCAGAGGAGCTTTTAATAAAGAATTACTTGCGAAAGGTTTTATCGCTAATCTGTTTCTCCACACCTCCGGGATCGATACGAGGCCGTTTGTGTGAATCGATGCTTCGCTGGGCCGCATCCCAGATCTGATAACTCTGCCCGGGTTTCACATCCGTCACAGTCTGATCTAGATATGTCAGGGTCTGTTCCCTCCGAGGAAAGTCACCAGATATCAGGCTTTACACAACTTTGAATGGTCGTCTGTCTGTTTAAGAGTCTACGGCACCTTTGACCTTTCTTCAAACATTTCATCTTTTTCAAACAAAATCTATGGTTGTTCATCATTGGTGGTCCCGTCCCAAACTCATCTATCTGCTTAAAGGCGGAGTCCATGATGTTTGAAAGCCAATGTTGATATTTGAAATCACCCAAACAAACACGCCCCTACCCCAATAGAATCTGGACCTTCTGTTGATAGACCCGCCCCACACATACGCAACCCGGCAAGGATGTCGGTTAGTAGACACGCTCCTTACTGCTGATTGTCTATAAGTCTGTTTTGGTAGTCGGCCCGTCTCCTTTTCCAAAGCGTTTTTCAAACATCGTGGACTCCGCCTTTAAGTCAAGTCATGATGACGTAAGGAATACTGTTTCCGGGTCCAAGCCGCCATTCATGAGCATTATTTATTCATATTAAACATTTAAGTGACATTTTTATAAACTCAGTGTACACAGCAGTCTCCAGGATCACAAAATCAGAAATACATTAATAATTCGTCAAAAAAAAAGGGAGTTCATGTCCGGTCATCTCGGATTTTGTTATGGAGATAAAAATTATAAGGATCAGGTGTTTTTGTTGATTTGCATTATGATACGAGCGTGCTTTTTTGTTATTTCCCTATGGCATTTAAGATTGGTTGGACCTGGAAGCAGTGCATGACATCAGACTTAACAAGCGCATAGTTGACTTGATGCTGGGAATTTTCAAACAACACAGCAAAGCTTAGATTGTGTGCAATGTTTACACTATCCAGGGAAATCAACCCAACACAGAATAATATAAAATGTCATTTTTAGTTGCTTTAGTTGAAGATGTGCAATAAATATATGTAGAATATATACCACGTATATGGAAAGAATACCATACCTGACTAAACTTGAAAACTCAGTGACTTTCATTTACTTTTATTTTAAAACAACTGAGGAGGAAAATGTTCAGACTCTGTGTTGTGTGTGTGTATGTTTGTGAACTGAGCATTAAAATGGATGAGGTGGTGTGTATATGTGTAGGTCAGTGAAGTGACCCTTGGGGAATTGTAGTGTGGGTAATAAACAAGGCACTAAGTGAGTAACCACACATTGTGTGCGTACGTGTGTGTGTTTGTGTGTAATGAGACAGCAGTAGAAATGTGGCAGCATTGTGCAGGACCTCACAGTAGTTCATCTTTACAATAGCAGGTCCCCATAGATCAGACGCCTAATGGCAGTTATTAATAGACACACAATGTGCGTGTGTGTGTGCACGTTGGCCCAATAATCTCATGAAAACTCTCTAAACTGCAGATTTGAGGAAAGACAATAGCTCCATACCGCATAGACAGCATTACACAAACACAGATGTGTGATGGCAAGCTCTGTAGGATGCAACTTTGAGTATGTACACATTGCTAGATGTGCATAACACAGACCTGAATTAACTTCAGGCTATGCACGTAACCGTGACAACCGAGGAAACCGTCAATGCACACCCTTCCGTTTTTCCAGGAATTCTCCCGTATCTATCCTGCTATCATCCCGTTTAAATATTTTCCCATATTTCTCCCATAGTTTTAATCTTTCTATAAAAAATCCCACTGGGCATATTTGATGTGTTTCCTATGATTGCCGCCGGGAAAGCAGGTGCAAGTACTACAGTAGCTGTACTTCTCACTCAAACAACATCCGGCAATAAAACAAGAAGAAGAAGAGCATCCTGAGTTAGTTACACAAACGCCAAAGTTACACAAAATGCAGTGTGCCCACCGACAGCACACTCAGCAGACATGTTTGCCCACTCCTCGCATACACGCATATTTGGACATGGGTGTGGAGGTGTGCAGCGAATTCTTCATTTGCAACCTATGTGTTTAACAAGTCATTTGCAGATTCATGAGAGCCACACAACAAATAAAAAAGGAATCCAGGGGTTTTAAAACTGTGGGTTGGGGTCAGTGTTAGGGGTAACGCATTACAAGTAACGTGCATTACGTAGTAATATTACTTTTCTAAAGTAATAAGTAAAGTAACGCATTACATTTTAAATGTACACATTAATATTTGATTTGATACTTTTTTTAGGAAGTAATGCGAGTTACTTTTCAAATTAAGCAATTCTATTGAAAAAAAAAATAATGTACTAAACTAAACTGCACACTATATGTGTGCGAACCTGAGTCAGAAATGGAGATGGCAAGCCAGAGCTGGACATTTTTGTGATGGAAATATGCAATTTCTGAATGCAGAACTTCTCAGTAAAAAAAAAACACCTGCAAGTGCCTGAAAGAGATCAAGCCTAAGCATAGTAACAAAAAGTAACGCAAAAGTAACTTAAAAGTAATGTAAGTATTACTTTCCATGAAAAGTAACTAAGTAACGCAATTAGTTACTTTTTTGGGGAGTAACTTAATATTGTAATGCATTACGTTTAAAAGTAACTTTCGCCAACACTGGTTGGGACCATCTAGTGGATTGCACAAAGTTTTGCCCTATTAGCTCTTTCCCCGCCATTGATGAGTTATCTCGTCAATTAAGAAAAAACATTTGCATAAAAACGTGTTCCTGATGAATTTTTATGTTAATCTGCAATACCGTGATTATTAACTAGATGGCTTACCCAATCTATGAAAATACTAAAGCCAAAACCTTATTTACTAATTTTAAACTCTGTGTATGTTTTGATAATCGTTCTGAATCTGATCTCTAATAAAATTCCTTCACAAAAATGCAATTATTTCAACTTTTTCCTAAAAAAAATTATATTTAAAAATTAATATTTAAAAGTTTATAAGCAGAGAAAATATTTCCCGTTTTGTTTATTGTTTGTTTGTTTGAAAGCAGAGGGTCTGTTCTTTCTTTGGATATATTTGTATGTTTATATATTTTTAGAAGAAGGAATTTTGTAAAACTTTTGTGAAAATCACAAAAAATGCTGGCGGGCAACTTTTCAGAAAATGGCTGGTGGTGAATTAGGCAATTATTTGGATGTTGGGTAGCTTGGGATTGCAATTAAACATACATTTAATTCCTACATTGAACATATAAACTACCTTCTTCTAAAAGAGAACCCATTTCTTTCTTTCTTTCTTTCTTGGATTTCTAAATCTATTTTTCTGCATATTTCTATAAAAATACTTTGTTGGATCCTGACATGGGGGGTTAATGTTGGAAAATGTCCCTTATTTTCAAACCCCAATGTCACACATGTGTTCCTATAACTCATTTGGTAAATCACTGCATTAGCAGCACAAAGGGTTGTGTGTTCGATTCCTCTTTGAAATTATAGCTTGAATGCACTGCAAAATGTAAAATAAAAACCATTCCTGAACCCAGTTCTTTATCACGTGCTTAAAAGGCACATCTTGACAATGTACATTTCAGCATCTAAAACATGAAAATAAACTATAATTTATTTAACACAAAGAAGTGAGCTAAAGACCTCATGCAAATAAGCATTTTAATAAAAATTATGGCCAATCAATGCAATTAAACAAAGATCGTGTGATGATACTGGTGTATGGTGCCTGTGCCACATGGAATTATGGGTAATGTTATAACTTAGAGCTGGCTGCATGTTGGCAAAGATCCAGCAGCTAAAAGTCAATGGTTACCTCAGCATATAGTTGACTATGTGAATTAATTTGCACTCCATCAGGATGCATGTCTGCTCTGAAGAAAGCCTCGAGGTTATGTTCAAAAATGCATGCTACTATTTTCACAGTATGTGAATTTTCTTTATGCACTGAATAATTGCCCTTAAATGTGCAGTACACAGCCAGAAAACAGCGCAAAGATTATAGTATTTAAACACAAAGAGGCAGTTTCGCAGACAGGGTTTAGATTAATCTAGGATGCCTTAGTTATTTTAGGACATTTTTTACAAACATACCTTACAAAAACATTACTGATGTGCATTTTGAGACAGAACAATGCCACTGATATATGTTAAGATTGAGCCAGCACAATTATTATTAATAATACAAATATCTTATTTCTGATGATAATAATATAAGACACCTTAAATATTGTAATGAGGTTTTGTGACAAGTTTGGTGTACCACAAACTGCATATTGATATAACAGGATTGCATAATCGTACTTACAGCGGGGAAAATAAGTATTTCACACATCATTGGACACTTCTATGCCATTTTGCACGTTGTTCTCGTTATGTATTCAATACTTATTCCCTGTGTCATTTCACTTTATTTATTATGACTCAACTTGTATACTTAAATGTTCTGATTTCTTTATATGAATTCAATATTTGGCTTGATGGCTACATCTGGTAGAAATTTTGTGTCAATAGCCCACTTAGAAATCCCCTTACTGATAAAAAATGCAGATGTGTCAAATACTTATTTTCCCCGCTGTAAATTCATTGTACATTTTGCATAATATTTAAACTACTTTGTAGATTCTGGAATTGGGGAGCTAAAATTTTAAGTTAACATTATCTAACTATTCGGTCTGCATGAAATACATCAGTGCCCTTTGTTTTGCCTCAAAACGCACTAAGGTAATGTTTGTTAAAACCAGTTATATTTCATAATTAAACTAAGGCCTATCCTGGTTTAAGCTTATCCCTGCCCGGGAAACCACCCCTAAATGTTTTATACTTATACACGTTTATACAGATGTTAAGGTGAAAGTGTCTGAGTGTGTGTCTAATTGTCTAATTTTTGCCATGAGTGCAGACGGTCATGGTCTTGTCTTTATAATCCACGTGTGAAGTTTCTTACATGGACTAAGCTTGTTCTATTATGAGTCTCTCATCAATATTTCACAGCTGTAGTGTGTTTGAGCACATCTACGAGTGTTTATGAAAAGATCCATTTGAATGCACAGTCACAATGCCTCAGCGGAGGGTTTCAGCACCACATGTGCAGGACAGCTCCCCTGTGACGCCACTACAGCCTTGATTCACTGGACCAGAAAACTCCTGAAGTGTGCGTGTGCATATGTGTGTGTGTGTGTGTGTGTGTGTGTGTGTACGTGCAGGCATATGTGCTTGAATAAATGCATCTGTCTGTCTGTTTGTCTGTCTGTCTATAGTACAGTATTTTGGTATGTATGTCTATCTATTGTATGTATTTATCCGTCTATAAATGTACTTAATGTATCTGTCTGTATGTCTATCTATCTATGTATCAATCTTAGTATGTGTGTATATCTTCAATCCATCTGTCTGTCTGTCCGTCCATCTA